>NC_139221.1:290380356-290980356 GCF_055691185.1 Crinia signifera | reverse complement strand
ACGATCTGGGAAACCGTTGTCGAAGAAACAACTCCACACCTGATTTCATTGCTGTCATTGAGTATGAATGACACATTCTAACATTATGGTGAAGGCTTTAAACAATTAGGAATTATTGAGGATATACATAGACCACACATCATTGTACAAGCACACACACACAGTACACCACATATGCACACAAGACACACATATATACGTAGCGCACCTCACACACTTACACATTGGACAGATACACACAACAAAACATACACATAACTCACCACATGCAGTACAACACAAAACCCATATACACTACAACACCACCCAAAAACAGTACAACAAACACACACACTTAAACATTGCCAGGATACGCACAGCACACTACACACACATATATATGTAGCGCACCTCACATTTGGCAGATACTGTACACATAACCCAACACACACACATAACACACCACTCACAGTACAAGACACACCCACATTCACTACAACATGCACCCAAAAACAGTACAATACACAGAACACACAAACAAACATTGAACAGATACACACAGCACATTACACACACACACACATTTATACGTAGCACACCATACACACTTACAGATTGGGCAGATCACACAACACACACATAACATACCTGTAACAGCACAACACACACCCACATTCACCACACACACAAAAAACAGTACAACACACAAAACACACACATATATATGTAGCGCACCTCACATTTGGCAGATACTGTACACATAACCCAACACACACACATAACACACCACTCACAGTACAAGACACACCCACATTCACTACAACATGCACCCAAAAACAGTACAATACACAGAACACACAAACAAACATTGAACAGATACACACAGCACATTACACACACACACACACACACACACACACATTTATACGTAGCACACCTTACACACTTACAGATTGGGCAGATCACACAACACACACATAACATACCTGTAACAGCACAACACACACCCACATTCACCACACACACAAAAAACAGTACAACACACAAAACACACACATAAGCTGTGTACACACGGGGGCTGAAATTGCTGGAAATATGGTCGCCAGCGACCATATTTCCAGTGATGGGAGTGTGCCCTTGCGATAAATCGCTGGGTGCGCGCTCCCGTTTTTTAGCCCCATTCTAATCGCTGGTCGCAGGAACATGCTCCTGCAACCAGCTGATTACCTCTGCGACTCCCCCAGCAGAGATTCCTTTTCAAAAGGAGAAACTGAGCAATATATTGCTCATCAATATATTGCTAGCAATATATTGCTGAGCAATATATCTCCCCGTGTGTACGGGGCTTTAAACATTGCACAGATACACAAAGGCACAACACACACATACACATACTATATATACATAGCACACCTCACACACTTATGCATTGGACAGATACATACAACACAACACACACAACCACATACACTAAAACACACACACAAAACAGTACAACACACACAAACACAAAAAAAAAGAATTTGCAGTTTATTTAACAGTCTGTACCGGCAAATAACAACTGTACCTAATGTACCGTTTTTTTCTTTTTCCCATATCCGTCTTTGCGCTCCCTGGCCAGTTGTACTGAGAAATCTTTGTCCTGGCCAATGCACCCATTGATCAATACAAAGTGGGTACACTGCACTCACCCTGTTAGTCAGTTGGATGTTAGGCACTGCTCTGCCTTAAGGGTTTCCCAGACTCATTTGGTTCACAGATAATGTTTGGTCGATGGGCATGAGCGCTGCATGTATTTGTTTGAATGTTATGAGTGTAAGAAGTTGAAGAATAAGACTGAGATAAAGATTTGTCACGTTATAGTGTACAATTTACTCAATAAATTGTGAAATAAATATGTGTACATAGAAGTACAATCAAGAAATGAAAGTAGGATTAAAAAATAAATTATGATTCAAACTGATAATTGTTTGGATGGGGGTGGGTTGCGAAACAAATATATAGGAGGGGGTATGGAAATTGTGGGCATAATTGGTGTTTGGTACACCTACAGGGTGTCCCCAGTTGTTGAGAAATTTTCACTACAGTGTCACCATAGGGGGATTTCCAATTGGGGTTCAGGTGGTCTTTTAGGGACCCCTTTACAATCCCATTTTCTCTTCTCCTGGAGCCTACGGTCTCCCTCAGTGATTGACTATCATTAAGGGAGACCGTAGGCTCAAGGAGAAGAGACCTACGGGATTGTAAAGGGTCCCTAAAAGACCACCTGGATCCCAATTGGGAATCCCACTATGGTGACACTGTGACCGTGACACTGTAGTGAAAATCCCATCAATTGAGGACCCCCTGTATGTGTACCAAACACCAATTATGCCCACAATATCCATACCCCCCCGCCTATAGATTTGTTTCGCAACCCACCCCCATCCAAACAATTATCAATTTGAATCAGAACTTATTTTTTAATCCGACTTTCATTTCTTGATTATACTTCTATGTACACTTATATATTTTTTTTCATGATTTATTGCGTAAATTGTACACTTTAACATGGCAAATCATGGCAAACTACTTACACTACAAACCGTATCAATGCACCCATTTATGATTGCGATGGCTGGATCGGTGGATTGGCCCGGTGGGTGTAGGGAAGAATTTGGCCCATTGCACCCGTTCCCAGTGGTGCATTGCAGTAGTGCGGGTAGCGTGCGTCACGTCATGACGTCATGTGGCCAGGTCCGCGGACCTACTCCCACACTCAGGGGCTGCCCCACTGTTTGGTAGAGATGCCCGGTGCATGTTCTTTACAGATCTCCAAACCTCAGAGACTGCTGCAGGCAGGATCGGTGAGGGGAGCGGCAGTGGCAGGGAGCAGTGAATATTTAATTAATTATGGCGCGGAAAGTAACGTCCACCCCGGTCTCCACGCACTCAGCGCCTTTAATTACACACCCTAGAAACTGTACCATTGAAAGTATAGAAATGGAGGTGTGGCCACGTCCCTTTCTGATTTTGTACTGATTTCTGACCCTCAGATATTGGAGGGTATGTCATAGGTGCTAAATATCAGGAGTGGATGTAGAATTCATCAACACATACAAGTTATCAACTCAGGAGCGTTGTGTTTCAAACAATAACACCACACCTGATTTCATTGCCATCATTGAGTATCAATGTAAACACATTCTAACATTATGGTGGAATCTATAACAAATTGCAATCTTAGGTCTAAAAAAAAAAAAAACCCAAGGTTTTCCCGGGCAACGCCGGGCGGGTCAGCTAGTATGTAAATAAAACTGCAATTGTCAATAAAGATACATAGGGAGAGGATTCAGCAGTAGAAAGAAAGAAGTAATATTGCCACTGTATAGGTCTTGGTACGGCCTCATCTAGAGTACTGTGTTCAGTTCTGGAGGCCATATCTCCAGAAGGATATAAATACATTAGAGACTGTACAAAGAAGGGCAACTGAAATAGTGCATGGCCTACATCACAAAACGTACCAGGAAAGACGAAAAGATCTTAATATGTATAGTTTGTACTAGACTGTAAGCTTACTAGATTGTAAGCTCCTCCGAGTAGGGCCCTCTTCCCTCCTGTTGTCAAAGCCCACTTCTCTTCACATTTCACTCACAGCTCTCCTTTACTCCAACACTCAGTGACCATCTTCATACTCATCTCCATCATTGGCCTCAAGCCTCTAGTTGTATGTTGATTGGGTCCTCACTACTTACATTTAAGCTGTAATGTGTATTGAACTGTGGTGCTCTTTATTTGTACTGTATTTTTGTTATTTATTCAATGTTATGCCAAGTTTTGTCTCCCTGTATTGTTCCTTTGTACGGCGCTGCGAAACACTTGTGGCGCCTTATAAATAAAATTATAATAATAATAATAATAATAATAGTTTAGAGCAGAGAAGGGAAAGGGGGGACATCATAGAAACTTTCAAATATATCAAGGGTTTTAACAAGGTACACGTGGGAGACATTCTTCACAGGAAGAGGAGAAACAGAACACGAGAACATGCACTCAAAGATATGAAGATTCAGAGCAAATTACTTCACAGAAAGGGTAGTGGATAAGTGGAATAGCCTCCCATCAGAGGTGGTAGAGGCAAATACAGTAGAGCAATTTAAACATGCTTGGGATAGGCAAAGCAATACAGATGAAATATGGTTTGTGGTAACATGTTTAAAAAAGTGGAAGACTAGATGGGCCAAGTGGTTCTTATCTCCTGTCAAATTTTATGTTTCTATGGGGAAGATGTATGAACTAGCATTAAGTGCATTTCTGCACTTAAAGCTAGTTAACTCGGGGTATTACGTTTTTTCAGATGTACTAAAAGCGCACCTAACATGCACTAGGGACAGCCGCCAAGTAACACTCCGCGGGGATGTCCCCTGCAATCCTCCCAGTAATCACGATAACTCGCTCTGGCTGCTTCACCAGCCCAGGGCTAGCGTTGTCCTATCCCCACTGCAGGGACAACATGGGTTTTTCCTTTAAATGTGCATGCGCGATAAGAAGAACCGTTAATGCTGGCCATAACGGCTCTCCTTATTGGTGGAGGGGGTTAATACATCAGCCTGTAACTGGTGGCCGCTTTTCCACGTTGTGCAGGAGAAGTGGGACCCGTAATTTCACACAAGTTAAGGGCTGCTTAATACATATATTTTTCTAAGTACGCATTTTTGTGTGTCAAGCTATGTGCATATTTACCACTTGCATCTATTTAGGTGAGGGAATTGCATAACCAAGTAAGTACTGTGCACTTCAGGAAACACTTAAAAGGGTTTGCTTTCCAGTATAATGTGTGGAAGGGCACTTCAGGACACACTTAAAAATGTAAAAAAAAATATATTCAGATTTGGTGTTATTGGTGTTAGCAGTAATAGTTATTAATAGTTCATACTTTTTGTTACACTGCTGATATGTACGTCAATATACCTGCCAATGTCCTGCATCTACTTTTGACCTCCCAACATTCCTGTCTACAGCCCTCCATTTTTAAACCACTCCAGCAACATGTCTGACTATAGACTGTCTGTGGCCTTTGTTAATTGTCATTCTCTTGACACTTTTTAGTATGTTTGAAATAAAAATCACAAACATTTGGATTGGTAATAAACAAAATGTAGACAGTCCCAATGACCCCTCACTCCTTTTCTTAATTAATGACTATAATGGGGCTACAATGAGCAGCATTAAAAAAATATGAAAAATGGGACCATGCAGTGACTTGGTGGTGTTTATATGTACCACCCTTGTCCATGTGATATGATAACATCCCTGATTAAGAACCTGGAGCAGAAGGAATGCATGTGATTGACATACCATGTGAATTCCATAAAATGCAGTGTCTTTCCTGACACCCTGCGTGATGGAACGAAATACCCTTGGTGAAACAACCATGTCACTCCCTCAGTTGTGCACCTTGGTTAGGAGCACGTTTTCCTATGGCCCTTATCCAATTAATATGTACAACCATTGGAGGATTTTGCCAGCCAGCAATATCCGCCACCTCTCTCAGTGTCAGTGAAGCCAAATGCAGTCCATGAGGCTGCACTGGCTTCACTGTGACTGACAGTGACTCCCTAATGGAAGTCCTACCTGCCAGTCACCCACATGACAGTCAGTCCCTATAGCAGGGGTTCCCTTCCTCCAGGACTACAAGTCTGCACAAGTGCGAGGCCCCGGCCAGCAGTATGGTCCATGGCAGCACCACTATAACGCCTGGGTATGAGCCGCCACTTTGTACAACTTATAAATGTGCTGCTTAGTTATTATGTGCTGCTGCAGTTCCATATTTTTTCACTGTGTATTGCCCCTTTTCCACCAAAAATCTGAGTCTAATCCTGTTTAAACTGAACATTCAACCCAGTTTATTCGGGGGTCGGCCCCTGTTCACACTTGTCTTTTCCCTCTGCCGACAGATGGAGATGACACCACCTCCATGCACCAGTTATCTGGCTCTCAATAGGTTTTAAATGGCACCCAGGTATCTGAACCTGGTAGTAACCCGGCTTATTGTGGAAGTAAAAAAGGGGTATTAGTAAGTCCTTATATCTTTTCAGGAGGGGGGGGGGGGGGTTGTAAGAAAAGTAATCTATCTATACTTTTTGTTAATTTTTAGCATTATAATATCCAACATCAAATGTCTGACATGAAATAGGCCAGCACACATGGGAGGTTATTCTGATCGGAGCGGCCAAACGTGCGTACGTTCACAATTACCGCACGCTAGCCGTACGCGGCCGTTAGGGTTAAGTCCACCCACAAATCAGCCGCTTACGTACGGCCAGAAATACCGTAGAAGGGGAGTGCCGTACAAATGAGCGTACGGCAACGTACGCGGACGGGCCAGCCCTTGCACTCCGACAACAGGCGTACAACTGAGTGTACGGCGCCGTCTACGGCCGTCTTTCCTCCGTCTCCCCACCGCCTTCTTGCGGCGATCTGAGCGTACGCCAGTTTGCACGGACGGGTCCCTATTGTTTTCAATGGAAAACTCAGCTTATGTCACCGCTCGTGAGAGTGAGCGTACGTCCGTGCACGCTGGCATACCCTTCACATATATGGACCTGCAAATCTTGCCTCTCAACTACTAATCTGACAATTGATTAATTAATCTATTTGTTATTCACTTATTGTTTTCTATTAACTCAATTATCTACCTTAATAAAGACCTAATAAAACTACATTTTAACCCACATGACATGTATATTTGTTATGTTCTAATATGGCATTTTAATCACTATCTATGTGTCCCCATATTGCTGTTACTTTTAAATCAAGTTATGTTGGTGTTTCTGTATATGTACTAAATTATGTACGTAATTACTTTGTCCAAAATGTGTAACATGTATACCTACCCTGATGTTATGTGTGATGTTTTAATCGAACAACATTAAACATTCATGCATTTTCACTATGTGTTATTTTACTCAAAAACACACACATTCACACATCAATCATTACCCCTCACCTCAAATTACAAGTATAACTTACAGTACACATCTGTATGTACCTACCCTTACACGCCCTCTAACATATTTATTAGTAAAAACACAGGCAATTTCGAACTGTAATAAAACTTTTATTGGATACAAAAATAAAAAGGGGGGGGGGATAAATAAAAAATTAAAGGCGGGCCTCCAGAAGCCCAAAAAGTAGCTGCAGGTACACCAGGGTGACCATTATTTCCCGCATTATTGCGGCCACCTCCTCCTGCTGCTGTTCAGTGTCTGTAATGAAGGGATAAAACAAAAAATTAATATACACAAATGTTTGTTGTATTTGTACATAATAAAAAGTTCAGAGTTATGTGTGAAGGCCACATACATTTAGAAACTACATTGAAGATGGGTCTGCTGTAAACACAGTACTAAAAAATAATATGTTAACACACACATACTGTACATAGTAAATAACATTAATTCAATTACTCCTTCATCAATGAATGTATGCTGTATCCCAATTGGTACTTTGGTTTTGGGGGACTCTCCTCTAACCTCACAATTAGCCTGTGCTATTTAAGGGTTATGACATTGTTGTGGTTTAAGCACTCCTTACTATTTTAAATTTAGGACATTGCTGTACAAATTATAGGCCTACAGCTATGTTTGTAAAGCATGCATCCGCATGGCCTCACACACTATTACCAAAACAATCTCTACATTTAAGTTGCACCAGTGGCAGATTAAGCCTTTGGGGGGCCCGGGGTACTTTAGAGCGGGGGGCCCCCTTGCACTTGTCATTACTGGCCGCACACTGCATGGGCGAATATTATACTGTCAAAACATAGAGTAAAGGCAGAATAAACTTGGTCAATGGTTACCTGCAGGGGATATATATATATATATATATATATATATATATATATATATATATATATATATAGACAGGGGGTTGGCGGCACTCGGAATAATAATAGACACCATATATATATATATATATATATACACACACCACATGAAAAGCCTGTGTTTGTCCCTCTGCCCCTTACTCTGGAGGAGACCTCATAGTCCTAGTGCTGCCTCTGATTAAAAACCCTCCTATGACTAAGCTGCTGCTGCTGTTCTCCATGGACCTGAGAAGCATGTAATGAGCTCCACCAATCAGAGCTCAGCACAAACTTCTCAGCCTCTGTCCTCTGGTGCAAAGTGTCATGGGACTTAGTCAACTCCCAGAAATGCACTGCACACTTGTGCAATCAGTGTGCCTTGCCTCCCGATGCTCAGCACCATAAATCATTGTCACATTGGCAGGTGAAGCTGCAGCACTACCCCACCCATGCACAAAACATTTAGCTAAAAAAACAAAACATAACTTAAACATTTTCTTTTTAAAAAAAAAAATGACAACCACAGGGGGCCCCTAGCTAGAGGGGGTCCCAGGGGCACTGACCCCTTGCGCCTCCATTATAATCTGGCCCTGTGTTGCACATCATGCTGGGAACTGGAGTTACCCAACACCTGGAGCCACATAACTACCACACCACTAATGTCGGATATCTCATTGGATGTACTGTTATGTCAATTATTCAAGGGGTGAGGCATGGCCACACTCAAAAAAACCACCAAGGGGAGCCTTGTTCCTGGAGAAGGACAGGACACACCTCATGGTCGGCCTGCAGTGATATGTTGCAACTAATGTTGATGTTGGATACACATATGTGGTTGTTGTGATTGTTTATGTGTAGAAATGTGTAGGTCAACATTAGACACATTATTTACTTACGGCTACTTGAGCCATCCTGGGCGCCGCTGGTTGGCTGTGGAGTGGTTGGGGGGGGCAGGAGCAAGGAGGATGGTCCTGGTGTTTGGACCAAGGTAGTGGGTGTGACTGGGGAGTGGAGAGGTTTGGGGGTGGGTGGTGGAGAGGTGTAGGGGGGTTGGAAATGGGGTGGGGAGGGGGGGGGGTGGGGGTTGTGGAGGGGGTGGGGGTTGTGGAGGGGGGGGGGGGTTGTGGAGGGGGTGGGGGTTGGGGAGGGGGGGGGGTTGTGGAGGGGGTGGGGGTTGTGGAGGGGGTGGGGGATGGGGAAATTGTGTGGGTGCAAACTGCACCCTGGGTCTCCTCTTCTTCCTCCTCCTCTTCTTCCTCCTCCTCTTCTTCCTCCTCCTCCTCTTCCTCCTCCTCCTCTTCCTCCTCCTCTTTCTTCTCCTCCTCCTCCTCCTCCTCTTCCTCCTCCTCCTCTTCCTCTTCCTCTTCTTCCTCCTCCTCTTCCTCCTCCTCCTCGGCTGCCTGGTCCCGGGCTGCCTGCTCCCGGGCTTCAATGCGTGCCCTTGCCCGTGCTGAAATGTTCATGTTGATGGCATAGAAATCGAAGATTGGGTTTCATAAAAAAGGGGGAAAGAAAAATTCACATTAGTCATGCTCATAACCTTCAAAATTATCATTGCTGTGAAATTTCAGACATTTATCATGCAAACTATTTGATATCCTACACCCAAAAACTGATCAACTACTTAAACCCCCCCCCTATACACCCCCTATACACCCATATACACCCATATACACCCCCATATACCCCCATATACACCCATATACACCCCCTATACACCCATATACACCCATATACACCCCCTATACACCCATATACACCCCCATATACCCCCATATACACCCATATACACCCCCATATACACCCATATACACCCCCATATACCCCCATATACACCCCCTATACACCCATATACACCCATATACACCCCCATATACACCCCCATATACCCCCATATACACCCATATACACCCCCTATACACCCATATACACCCCCATATACACCCATATACACCCCCATATACACCCATATACACCCCCATATACCCCCATATACACCCATATACACCCCCTATACACCCATATACACCCCCATATACACCCATATACACCCCCATATACACCCATATACACCCCCATATACACCCATATACACCCCCATATACACCCCCTATACACCCATATACACCCCCATATACACCCATATACACCCCCATATACCCCCATATACACCCATATACACCCCCTATACACCCATATACACCCCCATATACCCCCATATACACCCATATACACCCCCATATACACCCATATACACCCCCATATACACCCATATACACCCCCATATACACCCCCTATACACCCATATACACCCCCATATACACCCATATACACCCCCATATACCCCCATATACACCCATATACACCCCCTATACACCCATATACACCCCCATATACACCCATATACACCCCCATATACACCCATATACACCCATATACACCCCCTATACACCCCCTATACACCCATATACACCCCCATATACACCCATATACACCCCCATATACACCCATATACACCCATATACACCCCCATATACACCCATATACACCCATATACACCCCCTATACACCCATATACACCCCCATATACACCCATATACACCACCATATACCCCCATATACACCCATATACACCCCCATATACACCCATATACACCCATATACACCCCCATATACACCCATATACACCCATATACACCCCCTATACACCCATATACACCCCCATATACACCCATATACACCCCCATATACCCCCATATACACCCATATACACCCCCTATACCCCCATATACACCCATATACACCCCCTATACACCCATATACACCCCCATATACCCCCATATACACCCATATACACCCCCATATACACCCATATACACCCCCATATACCCCCATATACACCCCCTATACACCCATATACACCCCCATATACACCCATATACACCCCCATATACACTCACATACTCAGGGACACATTTATAAAAAGTACAGAAAACATTTGCAAAATAACGCAGGCATACTAGTAAATAAAAACTTACATCGGGCAATATGGCGGCGAAGTGTGCTGAGCAACACTGGCTGCCGCCGGCGCAGGTCCGACCAGCGCCGCTCCAGTTGAGCCAGGCTCCTATCCACGCCGGTCCTGGCGAAAATTAGCCGGCGGGCAGCATTGTATGCCCGCCGCTTTTCACGATTCGATACATAAGGGCCCCTGGGCCCCAGGCGGCGGTCCATGACCTCAACCAAGGCCAATAGCTCCTGGGTAGAAAACGCCCTAGCCCTGGTTGAAGTCATGGTGGCAATGGCGCAGTTATTAATTGCAGGTACATATATCACTTTTGGTGCTTGCTGATTGGTGTAAAAAATTGTTTGTTTGGTATTAACTTTATTAATCCTTCTTACATTAACAAACTGGATGCGAATAGAAACTTACGCAGACCGTTCCGATATACACACACCACAACCAACAGCATGCATTCAATGAAGAGAGAAGTACTGTATTTACAGTGTGCGGAAAATAATACACGCAACCCTCTACCTATAACTACGCTGCTTAAAGGGGGCACGATACACCGATATCCATGGAGAGGAGTACTGTATATACAGTAGGCGGAAAATAATACACGCACCCCGTCTACTCCTAACTACGCTGCTTAAAGGGGGCTCAATACACCGATTGCCATGAAGAGAAAAGTACTGTATATATAGTATGCGGAAATTAATACACGCAACCGTCTACTTAGAACTACGCTGCTTAAAGGGCCACAATGCAACATGTTGCTGTATGACAATTGCATAGACATTACATATGCAAGGCAAGCATTATAACGTGATGTTTTGAAATGTGACTCACAAAGCATACACGAACTCCAACAGATACCAGCTGACAACACTCATCATTGGAATGACAGGTGCACACATTTCACGATGTAGCCCACAATGCTCCACAACCTGTGTATATACATATACGGGTGATTGATCAGGTGCATTGAGACCTGCGTAATTTAAGCGGCAATTATCGGCGGGAAATATCGGCGTAAATTTGCATCTACCTTGCGGGGAAAAATATACGCCCCCTTGTTCGTGGCGGGAGATTAACATATAAATATACAGTCAGATGCAGCCCACAATTGCTGCAAACATGTCTGACTCTGACGATTCAGCAGCAGAGGACGCTCTGCAGAGAGCACAAGCCGAATCCCTGCTTCAAGCATTACAGAAGAGGGAACAGGAGCGGAGAAGGAGGGCCCAAGAGAGGAGTCGCCTGCAAGATCAAGCGGGCCCCTCAGTAACAGGCCCTGGTGAACCTCCACCAGCTCCACAAGGGCCAAGCAACCAGCCAGAACAAGAGGTTGCATCTCTCCAAACAGGTGTGACCCAGCAGGTGCATGGTGAGAGAGCTGGGGCCACCAGAAAACGTGCTGCAACATCTAGGGTGATGACTGAGCAGGATACCACCACCAGAAGGAGAAACCCTGCATTTGTAGAGGCCGAAATGCGAATTCTCGTGCCCAGGGCACGCAAATGGATTGAATTGGCAACCAGGAAGCCGGGTGCCAGTGCAAGGAGAAACCTTTGGGACAAGATCACAGAGGAAGTGAACCAGGTGTCACCAGTGGTCAGAACTTGGGACGCGGTGAAGAAAAGGTTAGTGTGTTTGTCAGGGCAATTTTTCAGCAGTCTCCAGCAGGAACTGAGGCCCTTATTCTAGTTCACTCTTTCTGGCCAAATATTTCTTAGATGGACAAAACCATGTGCACTGCAGGTGAGGCAGGTGTTACTTGTGCAGAGATAATCCGATTTGGGTGGGGTTTTACACCTGCCTCACCTGCAGTGCACATGGTTTTGTCCATCAAAGAATTATTTGGCCACACATGGCAAAAAAACATAAGATCACCCACACTAGGAAATGTCACGTAGCTAGGGGTACCACCTAGTCCCTTTAATTCCGGACACATATTAATTACACAGGTTCTGTGGCTGGCTGACTTCAAGACTCCACTTCACCTAATTTTAAACTGCCACAGAACCTGTGTAAGTAACATGTGTCCGGAATTAAAGGGACTAGGTGGTAACCCTACACGTAGCACAGTGGTGCACATATCTCATGGTGATATTTGTATTTTTAAACTTGTAGGTGGACTGACTTCAAAAATGCCCTGAAGAGGAAGATGACTGACCGGTACAACCACAGCATGTCCACCGGGAGCGGTCCTATGCCTGACCATTTGGAGTTTACCCCCCTGGAGCTGGACTCCTGTGATGTCATCGATGTGGGGGAGATCAGGGGGATCTCCAATATGGACAGTGAGCTCCCGGCGGAGGTCTTTGCTGCTGCTTTTGATGGTAAGTCACAGTAATGCATTGTATTTCAAAAGATATTTTTTATTGCGTATGTGATGGTGACATTGTTTTCAATTCTTATCCTAGCAGAAGCAGAAAGTCAGGATGTACCGGCAGCATCTTCCTCTGCAGAGCCACAGGTGGAGCAGGTGGTCCAGCCTCCACCAAGACGTCGCCCCCAGCCCCAGCCACAGGAGACATGGAGTGAGAGCCTGTTGGTGACGCTGGACAGGATCGAGCAGCAAGGGGTGGATGCTGCGATCCGTAAGCAGCAGGTGGGGGATTTTCTGGCGGAGTGGAAGGCCACAAACCAGCTGCAGGTTGAGGCGTTGAACCGCATTAATGAAACTCTGGCGGCTGGCATGCTAAGCATTGCCCAACACCTCAGCCGCCAGAATGAACTTATTGCGGAGCAGCTGTCCACCGCCAGGTCCCTAAGGGACAATCCCCCATCTGCTGCCCCACCCCAAGCTGCTCCCCAACCTTCCACCTCGGCTGACCCTCCTGTGTCGACTAGGGGAAGACGCCGAAAGCCAGCTGAGCCAAAGGCCCCTGTCCCCAAGGCCCCATCTAAAAGGGGCAAAAAAGGGCCCAAATGAGACCTGGTTCACTTCCTCTGTGATTGGAGGCCAAAGGTTTAAATTGCACTGGACATCCGCTTCCTGAGTTGCCCATCGATCCATTTGCGTGCCATGGGCATGAAAGTTCGTATTTTGACCTCTACAAATGCAGGATTTTTTTTTTTGGTGGTGTGTATCTTGCTTAGTATTCACCCTGGTTGTTGCAGTACGTATTCTGGTGTCCCCATTTCTTTCACCATTGCATTTGCAGGGTAACACATGTTTGGAGATATGCAACCTCTTGTTCTGGCTGTTTTATTATTTGTGTGTCTATTTTATTTGTTTATTTGATTTGTCACATTAAAGTGTCAAGCTGTGATGCTGAACAGCAAATAAATTTATTTTACAAATTAAAACAAAATTGTGGTATGTGTAATTTCTTGTGTGAAACAAATACTAGATTTATGTGTACTTACTGACCAGGGTATTTTTGAACATTTGTGGAAGTGTGGTGGAAGTTTCCCATGTGTAACCCTCTCCATGGCCATTCCCATGTTCCTATCCAACTTTTCCCTGCTAATTAGTTTGTGTCAGCACATGTGCAGAGCAACTTAATAGGTGAGAAAGCAGTTTGTGTGCAGGTGAGGTAGCTCCTACAGTAGTAGGTAAAAGCAGGTCCAGAACAATGCTTTCCTCATGGAGTGGGTGAGGCAGACAAACAAGGGTGAAAAGGTACATTTGTGTAGGAATGCATATGTGTCCTCCCTAAAAAAAGATGTGTGAATGGGCCAAACATGATAAATTAGCTTGTGAACAAACATGCATAACTTTTAAAATATATATGATTTGACAGTGTCATAAGCAGATGTAGGAATCCTTTGTTAGAGAGATGAGAGTGCAATAATGTGATTGGTGGCATCTTACATCCAGTGTAGTGAAATCCAAATCATAGCAGATGAGATAGTGGTACAGGTCATAATTTTGGGTACTATACAAAGATTGTGTGGAAAATAGTGGTCATGGGCTTCAAACATTGCAGAAACATCCTTTGTAGGTGTTAGATGTGGTTTATGTTCTTGTATCCTAAATACAAAACCTATGTTAGTATTAGAGTGAACACGTTGACACATGTCGACTTGTGTAGATTGAGTGTGCTACTGCGTAAAGTCTATGAAAGCAGGTAGTGAATGTGTCTGTTTATCAAATACCTACCTTAGCGTATAAAAAGATTCTTACCTTAAATTAAACAAACCCTTAAATGTGGAGAAGTATAGAAACATAAGCTTCCAATGTGTTTGCGTGCTGCATGTGTGGCTTGCAGGCAGTGAAATCATGGTTTGGAGTTAATAGACTGCAGCATTGCTTATTACATTCAGGTGTATGTGTTTGAGTACTAATCAGCGTTAATTAGCCAACTCAGGCGCACGCTGGCAAGCGGTATCTGTAGGGGTGGTTTTAGCTGGCGGTTGGCGGCCGCCTGTTTGGTGTCCGAAACGAACGGTGCCTTAGTCGATCGTGCGGTAGTAGCACCGCTCATTTTTGGTGCACACCCCCGTGTACGCCCATATTTACGCCCATTTTCCCTCATTATTTCGGCCGCTCCCATCAACACGCCCCTATGCCGCCCCATTACCCGTACGCTCGCGTACAGGTTTTTTCGCACGTTGAGACACCGGCCGTAAGCGTTGTGGAGTGCTCGCGCCGGCGCATTAGCGTATTTGCACATGCGCAGATCGTAAAAAACCCCGGGACGTACGCGTACGGCCCGGCCGCTCCAACCAGAATAAGGCCCTTGTTGTAGTTATAGATTTCACTATTCAATGGTATCATATCCAGTAAACCAAATATGCTTAAAAGGAAAATATGCAGAATGCTGCTGTTTTGATCCCAGTGGGTTCTAAATAGCATTGACTTGCAGTGTGAGATCTATTTCATTATTTTCCCCCCAGAAATGTTATTAACACTTCACACACACATTGTGTTAAATGTAAAACAATGTAGAGTCACAGTGGAGTAAGATACATTCCTTTTTCCTTGGGTAACAAAGTTATAAGAGGTACAAAGATCCAATTTTTTGCAATTTTGTGATGTAACAGTTGTTTCTTTTTTTTGAATCATGAGCTGATTGAAGGCTGTGTTAGAACACAACAACTAGCAAAGGTCAATATACTTACAATGCAGAGTAAGTATACTGTGTAAACCTATTTATATCATGAGCACCATGGCCTGGATGTACGGTTTCAAACTGTAGTTCAGTTCTAAGACTTTATTAGGAAAGACAATGTATGTATTTTGCAGCTTGTTATATGTATTATAATAGTGAGCATTTTACATACCATTTCCCAGTTTTACTGGGAAAGATCATACCAGGATGCATGAAAGAATATATATATATTACTCTGTGGCTTTAAATTAGCATTTTTTTTATAAAAATAAAATTGACTTTTTAAATTAAATCTAGGTTATATAACAGAAATTAAAATTATACTTAAATACAGGTGATTAGTGTACAACACGCAGGGAAAGTGGTGTGATAACCATGCCTATAGTTTTCTGTATTATTCCGCACCTCTGATAGCCCAGAACCATTATAACACCTTTGCCTTAATTCTGAATTTTCTCATACATCAATCTGTATCTTATAAATTAAAATATATAATGTAATAGCTGTATGACTAATCTCCCACACTTAAATAAATCAAGTTAGAAATGAGTCAACCAATAGGTGGGAAATAAAGAATACATACATCAGTGCTATAAAACCTATTCTATAGAGGTGTTTACAGGAGAATGCAATGAATCTAGCTCTATGGTCAGCACTGGGCAGCTCCTTCCACCCTTTTAGCTATACCGCTCAGTGGCCCTTATTCTGGTTGGTGCGGATATGTCCGCGTGCGTTCGTTCCGCCGATGTTTTGTGTCTGCGCATGTGCAGAGGCATATCTGCGCATGTGCGAAAGGGACATACGTCCAAATTCCGCATGAATTGTTTACACTACGAACAGGGGGAGGAGAGGGGCGTGAAGGGCTGTTTGGCCTCATTAACATATGCATACGCCCAGCGTTTCATGGGCGTTCCCATGAAAATGCTGGGCATACGTATGGTAATGCGGCCGTGACGCACGTGTAGGGGGCGGACATATGACATTGCCGGATGTCAGCTGCCCGCCCAGATCCCTGCTTTTGCACGGAGAAATGCCCGAGTGGTCTGAGCTCCCGGGAGCTGCCTGACCACTCGGTCCTGCATTCGATGGTATGCGACTATCGAATGATGGGGGAGGTTCCCAGAGATGGAGGAGGTGTATACATGAGAAATCCACTCGTGCTCTGTGCGGTCAGTGGCTTACCACATTCGGACGGAGTGAGCGATCCGTACGGAAGGCGGGGTTTAGGACGCACGGTCCTGGCTGCATATTCGGCTACGGCCGCACAGACCAGAATAAGGCCCAGTGCAAGGAATCCAGCTCTGGTTTCATTACTGGGCAGCACCTTCCACCCGTCTATAACGCGCAGTGCAAAGAATCTAGCTCTTGGTTCAGCACTGGACAGCTCTTTTCACCCGTGTAGCTGTATAACGCTCAGCGCAAAGAATCCAGCTCTGGGTTCAGCACTGGACAGCTCCTTACACCCTATTAGCTGTATACTGCTCAGTGCAAGGAATCCAGCTCTGGGTTCAGCACTGGACAGCTCCTTCCACCTTATTAGCTGTATAACGCCTATCGCAAGGAATCCACCTTTGGGTTCAGCACTGGACAGCTCCTTCCACCCTATTAGCTGTAACGCTCAGTGCAAGGAATCCAGCTCTGGGTTCAGCACCAGACAGATGCTTTCACCCTTTGAGTTACTGTATATCGCGCTGAATGCAAGTATCCCATATCTAGGTTCGTTACTGGACAGCTCCTTCCACCTTTCTCCCTGCCTTACAGATGACTGTACCGTGATTGACACTGGAGCTGTCCATACACAGCCCAAGAAAGACAAAGTATACCTATAGGACAGTGGTGGGAGGGGGATGAGAGCTGTACGTGTTTGGCTGTGGCAAAGTGTAGTTAAATCCTTTCACAAGCAGCAGAAGGCGGAGTGTATTCCTTAAGCTTATCTAAGTACTCAATTAGCAGGTCGCGTTTTCTCCCCGTTAGGCGCAAACAAACAAACAATAAGCCTAAATGCACTGTTCCTGAACGCGGCTCATGGCATTGATGTGCACCGTGGACGAGCCGGCGCGGCATTACCCGGGCGATGAAGGTATTAGAGGGAGAAGCACCCGGGAATATGCGCTCACATAGCTGTCTCTCCAGTGCATCTCTCAAGACGATGGTCGAGGATGGGGATACAGACGTAAGCAGTCTAACTATAGCTTCTGTGCTAGATGGGATGTAACCTGCTCAGATCAAGGCGGCTGTCTGCATAATTCCTATTGGAAACCTGCTGGGGAAGACGGTATCTCTACCCCTGTGTTTTTTTTTTGCAACTGACCACAGGTGATACCATTAAACCTGGATGTATGCAGCGTAGACACACCAGAGAGGAGATATTTGCAATCCGATGGACGCAACTGATTAAGTTAATTTGGATTTGCACATCATGATCATGGCTTATCTTGTGATGCTTCTCTCAGCCTTGCTTGCCCATGTTTGTTTGCTATCAGCGTCTAGCCAAGACCTGGAAGGGCGTTCTGCTCGTCAGGAAGAGCACAAGATGATAACCAGGGATAAACAGCCTATCTACAACCAGCCCAGGGATCTGGACCACTCATCCCTGTGGGTCAGAGCCACGGAGAGCAGCGTCATGGCGCAAAATCTGGCGGAAGATTTGCCCAAGCATGTGGCTTCTTTCCTGTACACAGGGGATTCTAATGAACTCAGGCGAGCAGACTGCTACAAGAGGTATGAGTTATCAAGTCTATCAGTGATTTCTCCCATCACCACTCACCACTCTTTGCACAGTTCTGTCGAGGTACTTGTCCATTCCGCCAACTTTTTAAACATGATGTTACAAAGCAATAAATCAAGAGAACACACCTCGCAGAGAGACCTGGAGTGGTACAGTGCCCTGATAAGAAGTATCTTAGAAGGAGAGCCTAGTATTATAAGGTCTGCAATCACTTTTAATGTGGACCCACTGTCCCAGATCCCTCAGGTATTCCTCCAGGCAACACGGGAAGAAGATAAGATCCTCCTCCAAGATCTCTCCTCCACAGCTCATCACCTGGCTAATTCCACACAGGAAACCGACTGGTTCCACACATTTAAACACAAGTGGAGGCCTCACCAGCAAAAGAGGTTCTTACACGGTGCTAAAACTTTGGATGACAGCTGGAGGAAAGGGAACAGCTTCCTAACTGACAAAAGTCATGTCAAGTGGTCATCCCCTTTTCTACAGTGTGAACACGGGAAATACAAACCCAACTGGCTTCTTACCCTCTCTGCTGCATTTTATGGTCTTAAGGCAAACCATGTTCGAGAATTCAGGTAGGAGGACATTTCTGTATTGTGCAGCTATGACAAGGAAAACACTGTAGCCTTGGCAGGAAACGACATACAAGGTCTGTGTAATAACCAATTTCATCACTAGTTATACAATACTGTAGCTTGCACCAAACATTAACCCACAATAAAAATCTTCTAACTAGAATGCACATGAATCAGTAACCCAGCGGATGCAAGCACTGTTTACAAATATCCATTAGTTAGTGGAATCCTGTGAATCTCATATTTGCATAATAACAACTGCAGGCTAATTAAGTTTCTTAATTACACAGGACATTGATAAACCCTAAAATTTAATCTATTGTTCAAACAGATAACCCCGGCAAGCTGAATGCATTTAATGACAGTAGCTGGTATGTTATTACCAACACTACAACGTGTAATTAGAGGCAGTACCGTTGCATTCATAAGTTTACCAATCTGAAAGAGAGCACACACACACACACACACACACACACACACACACACACACACACACACACACACACACACACACACACACACACACACACACACACACACACACACACACACACACACCAGCAACAGTTTGCTAAATATAGCACACAAATCACAGAAACATTTGCCACCCTTTGTGAGCTGGAATAAATATAAACAGTGCAAAGAGCCTCTGCAGTATAACCTCATTATGACGCTCCATTATTTATTAATCATATGTTGATGTACATACAGTACTATAATATATTAATGTCCTCTGCTCCACTAAATACAACCATGGATGTGTGCCAAACTCAGCCTGTGTAATCATGGCAATTGGCATTGGAGAAACAGTGCCAAGGAACAGGCAGTTGTGTCAATTAAGTGATTTTGTTATTAAATTACTGATTTTACAACGAATTTGGGTAATTTGTATGTAAAACCCATGGATTTCAGTGAATCACTAGATCTGGTGTAAACTGTATGAAGTTATTAGTGAAATAAGCCAATTCGTTAAGGATAACTGTACTCAACTGCTGACACCTAGAATCAGACTTCTTAGTGGGTGTATTGGAGTAATTCAAAAAAAGATTTTCTCCAATGTATATAATATAAATACCTGCTTTTGTTTTTTTCTGTATACATTGTAAGTTTAGACTCTCAGATTCACTGGCAATGGACCAGGTAAAATGTATTTTCAAAATGAATAGGCTAAAATATAATTGTATTTTTTTTAAACAAATTTGTACTTTTTGACCATGTAGCTTTAACACGTTAAAAACTAATTGTTATTGCTTCAGAATCCAACGTGCCACTACATGCTAAAACATATTTAAAATTCCAGTTCTCCATTAAAGAGATATTCATATTTGAAAATTGTACGAAAACTTTCATTACACTGTCTAGTGACTTAAAAGTATGGTAAAGATTATCTTGGCATGCAGTAGCATGTTTGTAAGATGTGCCATGCACTCCGTGGTAAGTGGCAGTAAGACAGTATAGTTGAGTTTTACTGTACCTGTATCCTTACCTTTAAAAGGCTGATAATATATATGTATGTATGTGTGTATATATATATTTATATAGAGCTGTATGTCCGGCACTCCACAAACTTATGGTAATATAAACAACCTGGTGCCTTCCCCAACTGGATGGTCGGCCTTGGTTATACAGATGGGAACAGAGGGCGGCACTCACGGATTTCAAGTGAAAAAAACTCCTTTATTGGTCCGACATGTTTCGGGTATCCCTGAGGATGGGTAATACCTGAAACATGTCAGACCAATACAGGAGTTTTTTTCACTTGCATTCCGTGAGTGCCGCCCTCTGTTCCCATCTGTGTGTGTGTGTGTATATATATATATATATATATATATATATATATATGTACAGTGTTTTCAACTTTGAATGTGGAATACACCTTCAAAGAGTTATAGCCTTATATAAATTCAAAGCTTTCATAATTTTCTGAAAAAAGTGGCCTTTGAATTTAGTTTAGAACAATTTATATAACTATATGTACTATGATGATATATAATATATTTTTACAGTTTTTTCTTCTTTTTTTTCTTTTTTTTTATAATGTTAGCATGTACTTTTAGTAGCACTATCACATACAATTCAACATTACAGTATAATGGAAATGTTAAGATCTTTCACTTAAAGTACATTTCTACTTTTGGACTTGCCCTAATAAAATATAATCCTGTAACAAACCTATACATTTAAGGGGTTTCCCTCCTGACCTAAAGAGAGAGGTGCAAGTCATAAACAGGTAATTTATTTAAAACAAAAGTGTACCCACGCTCACTTAGATCATAGGTTGATATTTAACAGGTGTAGTATACTTTGGACTGAGCGCAAATAGTGTGAAATCCTGCTGAGAGCGAGCAGTTCCTATGTTTCACGCATTTATCCACTGTACTAGACGCATTTCGCATACCATCAAGAGTAGATCATGGATACTACTGCATGCCTCACATACTGTATTATGCCAAAATTAGCCAAGAGCTGGCTGTTAGCAATTACAGGTTGCTGGCAATGGGTTGATTTATTAGCAATCATGAATTATATATATTTTTTCAAACATTTTATCCGAGTTAAAATCTAGCAAAGTAGAAATAAAAAGTATAAAAAAGATCAACTTTTTTTTGTCTACTTCCTGAGACACTGTTTTTACACATTCTAAGTCCATTTTGAAAAGTCCGCTTCAGTTCTGTACCGGATGTAGACCAATAGCCGGGTCCCAGTGACCTTGTGACATATTGGCCTGAATTCTTTTGTCTACTGCATGTGTATTCAAACAAGGTGACAGCAGCATGGTTTGTAGGGGAGCAAATATGTTAATGGTGGAAAGGTCCAGGTTTTGTATTCTGCAGTTTTAAGGCCAAAAGGAGTCAGATTATGAATATAAAGTATCCCCCTGCAAAGTTGTCCCCTCTTTATATTGATTTATTTAGCAGAATAATAAGTGGATATGTGGAATAGCCTCCCTTCAGAGGTGGTAGAGGCTAAGACATTAGCACAATTTAAACATGATTGGGAAAGGCATATGAAGAACTAAGGATGAAATAGCATTGAGCTTACCTAAAGGATAAAAAAAAGGGACAGACTAGATGGGACAAGTGGTTCTTATCTGGCATCAAATTATTTGTTTCTATGTTAATACATTTTAAGAGAACATTTTGGAAATGTATTTTAAGCTTTATGTGATCTTGAGATATAATTAGTGTTACATTGTAATTCTAGTTAAATAACAAAGAAAATTGAAACTTCCAAAATAAAACTTTGTAACATGTAGTATTCTGAGTGGGGTATAAGTTAAGACAAAATCTGTGCTTTTCTCCATTTGTTTAGCATGAATGGGGATTCACCTATTCAATTGGGGTGCCGAATTTTCACCTAGGCAAAAAAATCGGAAGTGGCGGAAAACACCTGGATTGGTGAATTAGCAGATCCACGTGTGTATGCCACTTTGCTGGTGACTTGCATCCATTCTCAATGCTTTTTGAGGCATTTTTGGCCAATAAAGGAAAAAAGGCATAGGCAAAAAATGTCCTCAATAGCGGTGCAATTGGCCATAATTGAATAGTCGGAGTTCAGATTAGTTTAATTTTTTCGCCTATTAAAAAAAGTTATATCCTTTTAAAATTCTACATGTGTTTTTATTATATGATTTATTTATTAACTCTTATTTATATATAGCGCCAAAATATTCTGATTTACGACTGGGAACATAGGGATTAAGAAATTGTATAATAACGAGAGGTGAGAGGGCCCTACTTGCAAGTTAATCTTTGGGGAAATCGACATCTACAATATAATTGTTTCCTCAGCATATATATAACTACAGTACCATTTGCTATGGAAGGTATTTAGAAATTTTATTACTTTGAGAGGACAGATACCTCTGGCCAGATCACAGTATTCATCAGGCTATAATGGAAGACTTTGTAACAGCATGTAATAATAATAATAATAATAATAATAATGATAATAATGATAATAATAGTTGTATTTATATAGCTCTCTTTCTCAAACATGAGAAAGAGGGCAGCATTTACCTGTTTGCTAGGCTGTCAATATACTCAGCCTAGCCAACAGGTCTGAATCAGACCCATAGTACAAAGAGAGCACAATAAACATAACACATGGTTGGTGCAAACATCTTGGGTAATAACTTCTATGGGTTATATATTCCACCCACGAAAGGTACCAGGCGAGGCAGCTGTCCTTGGTGTAATAGGTTACGCCTAGAAGAGATTACACAAAATGATGTGATCACAATGACCTTAAGACTCATAGTGGGGTCCCAAAATAAATGGCAGTAATGTATTTTTCATCCCATCCATGAGTGTAGCAGGTGAGGCTGGCGTATTGGACACTCTGTGAAGATTACACTGCGGGGGATAAGCCATAGAGGGACCCAAGGTGTACATGGGAACAACTACAGTGGGGCAAAAATACACAGTACATGAGGGGGTCCATGAGGCAGAGTCCAGCAAATCAAACGTTCTTAGAAATAAAGTCTGTGGGTGTGTGCGTGCGTGTGTGTGTGTGTGTACGTGTGTGTGCCTCTAACTAGCAACTGCAGCAGCTGTGTCCAATGTCTGGGGGCCTCAGGGGGCAGGCAGTTGCAGAGCTGGGCACATAAATACGAAGCTGCCAATGGTCAGGGAAGGGCAGTAGCCTGGCAGTGGAGCGCCAGGATTCCGATTTGCCTTGTATTACCACCAGAGCAGCCACAGGAGGATCCAACCACAGCTGCATAAACTATGAATACTTATTGAATGTTTTATCTACTGTAGCTAAATATTGCTTCTCTAAAATGCAGTTGTAGTTTTATATTTCCGTAATAATGGTTTTAAAAATCAATTATTAATAAACTCTCAATAAATTAAGAGTTTATATAAAAAAAATATATATATTTTCAGAATTGTATTTTCTACATGACAAAACTGTCAAAGACAAATATATTCTGCAACAATATAGAAAAATGAGCGGCACATGTCAGCGTCTGCATGGCAGACATCTAATCAGAGTCTATTAAGTCTGCCTGACTTAGTGGTCATCATTGGCAAGTATAGGTAACTTTATCTCAAGATTGTGCTACTTAGTGGGGAAAGTTTTATTAACTGAATAATTCTACCATCCCTATGTCCGTGAGTTGGCGGCAAATTGCAGTAAGCAGAGTGCATGCGTCGCTCCATACATGTCACACCCTTGACAAAACAGAGCGAAGAGGAGAGTGACCGGCTACATCTGTACAGTACATTTGTCTTTTTGTATTTTGTTTTGCGCACTGACTGCAGCTTTTGATCTGGGACTTGTCATTGTATGGCGTTACAAAGCTGAAAGATTGGCATGCTCACTCAAGTCGTGCCCCTTATAGCTAGGTACACCCCACTACTGCTGAGCCTACAGCCCAACAACTTTAAATGGTATGCAGTTATTATGTGACCAGTCAGAAATTCTAATTTCTAACACCAGATAGTCAATGTGGTCTGAATGTAGTGTAGCAGACACAGCATAACTCCAAATGAAGATAATGTGGAGGATCCGGTCCAGGTTTTAGAGCAGCAGCAGGGAAACTGATGTGATCAGGGTTGGGATGATTAGCAGAACCTGTGCTTTCCTGATATAAAGGTTTCCAGGGCAGAGATTCATTGCTCCTGATGGTGATAAGCCAGGGTTTGGGCTACGGTAGGGACCACTGGAGCTTTCGAAAGAGTTTTTACTATGCTGTGACACCTGTATGCTGCATTGCTGTAACCATTCTTGTTGTGTTGATTACTCGGTAGTTGTTTACCTGCTACCAAATAAAGACCAAGGCTTGTATGTGATTCCTTGTCACAGTCAGTATGCAGTGTAGGTTAGGTTTACAATTCCCTTAAAATTGTATATTGACATGCCCGTTACTGACATTTAAAAAGTTAGTATTCTGGCAATGTTGGCATTATGTCAGTGTTGACATTGTATATGTTAGCATTTGACTTGTCGACATTCAGACCAATTTGGCATTTATGGTGTTGTAATTCTGAATGTCAACATTTTGTACCATACTGTAGCCTTTTAATTAACTCAGTTTGGATTGGGTTATTTATCTCTCTCCAGCTAAACCCAGAGCATGGGTAACATGTCTTCATTTGTAAGCTCATTAAAGCTGGCTATCAATCATGGCAATGATCTATTCCACAAATGAGCTACTTTATGATTTGATTTTCATTTTAATGTATCTATTTCCTTTTTTACACTGGTGGCTCTTCTGCAATGAACATGTACACTATGAAACTGAAGGATCCTAGAATAGGTTTTTCCACGGAAGTTTGAGGATTATAGTTGGTTCCGTTTAGATTGCACAGGATAAGCTACTCACAGAGGTTTATCATATGCATTCTGTAAGCAATGCCAATGCAGGAGAAGGTGCATACCACCCCTGCCCGCATTTGCGATCGCATCAAACTGCCTGCATTTGTGATTGCAGTACAAGAGGAACATTGTGACCATAGGTTGCTGTATCCCTCTGCGACTGAAGCCTGAGTAAATATAACCTTACTCAGACTTTCTAGCGCAATCCCACATGCAAAGCCAAGGATCTGTCCTCGTGGTGCAGTTCTTTGCCCCGAATTACTTTACATGTACATGTATATACTTTATATGTATGTATTTATTAAATCAACTCCACGCGGACGTGGATAGTGGGGGTATGAAAAGGACGGAGGACGCGTACACCCCCACCCTTCGCGGGCTCGCTGCGCTCGCCACGCTTCGGGTTGGCGTTGATAGTGGGGGTGGCGTGGGGGTGCTTTTAACATTGTAAGCACCCATTACGGTGCTTATGCAATTAATTATCTTATAGGGGGCACATTTAACATTGAAAACACCCATTAGGATGCTTATACAATTTTTAATCGTATACCATTGTATATGGCATACAATGGCATACAATGCGATGGTATACAATTTAAAATTGTATAACATCGGCTACCATTGCGTAACATCGCATCACATACCATCGTATGCCTTATGGTATGCGATGCGATGGACGCCGTGCTAGTAAACAAGTACCAAAAGGTGTGATATGGCAAGTATATAAATGACTTCATGGACATATAAAATATTCATGGCAAAAGAATGGGCTTTGAAATTAATTCAAGTTCCCAGGAGTCTGCATATTATTGTCACACCCTTATTTCCACAATGGTCTATACATTTCATAGCTAAATACCCTTAAAGTCAGTGATCCGTATTTAAATAGTTTTATCTTATCTTTTATGTGTTAACCTTGTTTAATATAACAAGTATATGAGGCATATATGTGTAAAATGTGTTAATGTATTTCTTGTGTTCACGAGGGGGAAGCAATAATTGCTTCGTCCACAAACATTCATTTTAAATAATGTTTTGACCTCCAGTTGTCCTTGAAGGTCATTAGAAACAAGAAGCTAGGCAATACATGGACGAGGATGTTTGGCTTCTATAATTTCCTCGTTACCTTTGCAGTATGTCTCCTACTCCATAATAGAAGATGAATCATTGAAATTATATCTTTAACCATTTACAGTGCAGTTGGAAGTGTCCACAATCCCCTAATGTTTAATATATTGCTGTCGCTTCAAGCATTGAGAGACTAAATTTCAAGATGCCAGATTTTCTGCCCAAGTTGATTTATGAGCTCTTGGCGTATCCACGTTCAGAAGACCTTTACTTTACCGTGAGTTTCCATGGAGCTGTACATTTTTCATTCCATCCAGGAAAGTAATGCAGTGTGCACAAGGAAATTCTGATTTCATTATAGCAGTGCGAGCATGTTCCAGCTGTCACCGGGCTACTTTGCTGCCGAATGGCACCTAGAATAGGAAATCTTTATCTCATTACAAGAGACATAACACAACAAACCGGTAAAGCAAGTAACTCAAATAGAATCATTTAACATAAACATATAAACTGGGCATCCGTTTTAGCAGTTGTTCTGAACAGTTTTGGGGCAAAATAAATGAGTATAACACTGAACTGAAGTTAGAACAACATTATCAATCTTATTTATGTCTTTTTGGAGACTTTCTCCATCGGAATTCATGCCTGAGGTGCTGCTAAGTCATATGATTGCATAGTTCTGACTAAAGCTAGGTACACATATATACAATCGTCGGGCCGTTCTTCCAATCTGGGGGCAAACGGCCGTTCGATTGTATAGGTGTGTACGCTGTCCCAATTGCTGCTGTGCGATCGATAAACGGCCAAAAACGCTCTTGGCCGTCCACGGTCGGACGGTCGAAGGTTCTTTGCTGCTTAATATTTCATCCGACAGGACGGCTCCATATCGGAACAAAAGTGAAGTGTGTACGCACGTTCGATCGATATGCTTGACAGTTTGACAAAGCACGGTGGTATGCTGCATTATGAGAGACCCTGTAACACTTTGCCTGCTGTTTTAACTAATGTGTGTTTAATGCCTCACTGCCCAACACTTTAGAGGCATCACTTTAAGACATTAATCAATGTTGAAGTTTTAATAGAGTGTGCTGGAAGCTCTTTGCAGGGCACCATAACACACTATTAAAACTTCAACATTGATTAATGTCTTAAAGTGATGCCTCTAAAGTGTTGGGCAGTGAGGCATTAAACACACATTAGTTAAAACAGCAGGCAAAGGGTTACAGGGTCTCTCATATACTTCTTCTTGCGATTGTTTGGACGGGAGTACATCGGACGTCGCAAGTAAAATTGTACATATGTGTACGCGCCGAACGGTCGTATGTTTTGGACGGTCGAACGTGTATTCGGTAGAACGAATGGTCGCAAGAAAAATGATGTGTACCCAGCTTTAGTTGGTCTCCACTGCCAAGACAGGTCATGCTAGCAGCCATGCCGGTGCTTCTGTTGTTTTAGGGAAAGAACAAAGCAGATCATAGCCTATTCAGTCGGCAGGAGAACCGGCAGAGCTCCATTGCTTGGTTACTCGCAGCTGCTGTTCTTGCTGCTACTGTATGTCACATATTGTAATACATTGGCTCCAGTACTTTATAATCACTCAATGGACAAACATGCACAGCCATGGGGTAAAATAGATGCCAGTTTACTACCACATACAGTATAGGATCCTACGTTTATGGCCTTTAACAGTTTTAACTAGATAAAGGTATACGCATATGCATGGTAAGACAATGAAAGAACACAGATCAATGCTGCTCTCTCCCTCCTTTATCATGAGCGTGTCTCTACTCAAACACGAATGAGAGGATGCCCATAGGACACAGGCAGGGGTGAAATTAGGCATTATGCCACCCCTAGGCACACCATTATATATTACCCCCCCCATCAAGTCACTGCCACCTTCATGTTAGGGAACCCCAACTGCCAAAGCAACAATAAGCTCCCCTCCCCTCCCACACCACCAAAAGTTTACTGACCAATGCCTCTCCATCGGCCTAGCAGGGCTTTTATGCAAGTGAGCTTTTTGTGCTGCCCCACAGCTAGTGTTACCCCTAGGCAAGTGCCTCACATGCCTAGAGGGAATTCCACCACTATGCAGTATAAAATCCAATACTGTAATTGAAAAAAATTGAAACTTTATAATATCAGGAAATAGATGACCGCTTATATCTGCAGTATAATTTTCATTACATGGTATAGCTAGAGATATATAAGTAATCGAGCTTTGCTGTTGTCAAAGATTGAAGCGAGCTCGCAGAACTCAGGAATTCTGACAGCATAAAGAAGGAATTCTTAGAAAAAACTAAGTATATAAAAATATATGGGAGTTAAAAAATATTCTATATCATAAAAATATATTTATTTGACCATGGTGCATATATTCCTCTTATCTGAGGGAGCATGAGGGCATAGGCGCCGATTCCGTGGTTGATTCGGGGTCCGAGCACCCATGGAAAATGATAAGGACCCATGGGCCACAGCCGGAGCTCGTCGCCAACCTGTGCCGATGAGTCTGAAAACAAATTGGCAGAACTGCTGGGCAGTCAGCGGCGGGGTCCCTGCAGTGGACGGGAACTCAGCAGCGGGGTCCCTGCGGCAGATGGGCAGTCAGCGGCGGATGGGAACTAGTAGCAGTAGTGTCAATACCGCTACTAGTTCCCATACGCCACAGAGACCCCACTGCTGACTGCCCATCAGCTGCAGGGAATCGCTGCTGACTGCCCATCCACTGCACGGACCCAGCCGCTGACTGCAGTTTCCATCAGCTGTAGGGACCCGGTTGCTTCTCCAGCGCTGCACAAAACATAAATCAGCGCCTCTGCATGAGAGTGTCCTAAATAAGGATTTCTATTATTATTATTATTATTATTATTATTATTATTATTATTATCATCATCATCATCTTTTATTTATATGGCGCCACAAGAGATCTGCAATTCTCAAATACAAAGTACATAAATGAAAAAGCAAAACAAGAAACAGTGACTGAATGTACAGTTAAAGGACAAGTACAGATACATAAACATAACAACGTCAGCAGTAAACACTGTAATACAGTAAGTATCAGGGTGGCAGAGAACCACGGGTGCCGGACGTGGTCCCGACAGTCGGGATCCCGACAGTCATTTACCCGACGTTGGGATCCCGACTGTCAAAATGCTGACAGACAGGTGCCCGACGGCCACCCGCTATTTTCCCTCATAGAGGGGTGTTGTTGCGCTCACCATGCTGTCTGAGTCCGGGCAGTCGGGATCCCAATGTCGGGCTAATGACTGTCGGGATCCCGACTGTCGGAACCCTATAACACACCTGAGAACCACAGGATTTAGTGCCATGGAAGATGGTTTATGTACTGTAAGAGAAGGAAAAGCACATGAAGGGCTTACATTCTAAAGGGAGGTGCAGTATACAGACTTGACTGATTAAACATTCTCCCTGCATAATATCTTGGCACTATATAAATGTACTGTAGGTTAATAATAATATTTCTGCTGGAGGACAAAAAGTCCAAGCATTTGGGTAGAAGGATTGTTAGCAAGCGGCGCATCACAAATGTGCCTTCTTGTCTGTAAATGCATTTATGCTTGTCAAATGATATTAGACTTTGCAGTCTTTCTTCTCTGGAAGCAGAATAAAGTTCAAACTTGTTAAATCACCATAGTAACAATTCACAGGCAATGCCTCCACGAGGCGTAAAATTATTAGTAAATGCACGGACACTTGTAGAACTTCGTGTGATACAAAAAATATACTATTTACCACTTTGCTGCTGGTTATTATAGCTTCATACACAGTACTACTGGGTGCTACTTTCCCTAACACTGTACCCCAAAGCCATGTTGGGGCAGTGGCATCACTAAGGGGTGTGCGGTCCACACTCAACAGTGGTGTAGCTAGAAATCCCCCCCCCCCTGCGGAAAAAAAATTCCAGCACCCCCCCCCCCCCCCCTAGAAGTGGCGAGGTGATGGACTACAGGCACCACTGGCTGAGCTGACAGGTGACCCAGGCAGCAGTGAGCGCTGAGCTGGTACCGCTCGATGCATATCTAATGAGCAGGGACCCAGCGCAGTGCATATTTAATGAGCGGGACCCGCTCATTACATATGCACGGGGCAGGGACCCGCTCATTCATTATGCACTGTACTGGGTGTAGATATGTACACGGCAGGACCAGCTCAGCACTCAATGCTGCCTGGGTCCCCTGTTATGTGCAGCACTGTATTAATACCTGCAGCCAGGGGTGTCAACAGCTCGGCTATGTGCCAGTAAATTGACGAGAGGCGTGGCTACCAGGAGGGGGAGGGGGCTTAGGAGGGGGCATGGCCACATTCCCAAGTAAAAAAAAAAAACAAGCAGGAGAGAGACGACAGACTGCTGCTGCAGTTGTTTCTCTCCCCAGCTCAGTACATGGAACTGAGCAGCATGTGCTGAGCTGGGGAGAGAGGCTGTAGTGTCTTGTCATCTCTCTCCACTGTCTGGCTCCCTGCAAAGGGGGAGGCTGGAGCAGGACCAGGCCCCTCTGGCAGACCCCTCCCTCTCGACGGCCCTGCCTGCAGCACCCTGCTCTTGTCACATTGTAGGAGCTGGGAAGTGCAGTCAGAGAATCTTTTGGGGCAGCCCGCATCTCTGGGACCCCCATAGCTACAAAAATTATAATTACGGGGGTTGCAGCACAAAGCTATGCCCCTCCCATGAAAATACAGCGCCTTTTTGGTGGCACACGGAAGAGGAGCATGCAAAAACACTAGGGTAAATGAGGCAATGTGCACCCCTTCTGCATACCTCCCACTTCCTAGTGAATACGGAAATACACAGTGGTCCTTATTCAGATCTGATCGCAGTACAAATTAGTTCTCAGAATGGACACTGTCACTGCAGGAGGGGCAGAGAGAGTTACTGTAGATTTGGGTGAGTTGCTTTGTTTCTGTGCAGTGTAAATACTGCCTGCATTATTTTTACACTGCAATTTATATTTCAGTTTCAACACACCCCACCCAAATTTAACTCTCTCTGCACATGTTACATCTGCCCCACCTGCAGTGCACATGGTTTTGCCCATTCTGAGAACAAATTTGTACTGTGATCAGATCTGAATAAGGGCCAGTCTGTGTGGAGGGGAAGGGCCTAGTGACACAAATGTAATCGTACCATTTGAGCCCTGTTCCCTGTTTAAATATGCATGAGGGGCAGGGTTTAATGACTTGACGAATCCAGCCCCACACCAATCACCTCCCACCTGCTCAGGGCCGGCGCCACCACTAGGCAGCTCTAGGCATTTGCCTAGGGCGCCGGCCACTGGAGGGTGGCACTTGGGACGGAGCAGGTCACAGAGTGCACCCCCCTTCCCACCGGCTATCCCCGGCGGCTTTGTGCAGACACTCTCCCGGGCGGTGATTGACAGCGGGGGATCAGGAAGCGCTGCTGTGCTATGATTGTGCCATCGGACACACAGCGCGTGGGGACACTGAACTTGCGCTGTCTCACCATTATAGCAGAGCAGCGCTTCCTGAGCCCCCGCTGTCAATTGCCGCCCAGGAGAATCTCCCCCCCTGGAGTGACCCAGCAGCGGCGGTGGACGCATCACCCCCCCCCCCCCCGGCGGGTGAGTGGCGGGTGAGTGGCGGGTGGGGGGCGGGTTAGCGTCGGAGCGCTCCCCGCCGCCTGGGGCGTTGTGTTAGCTAGCACCGGCCCTGCACCTGCTTCTCAACTCCGGGCTTCTCTTACAAAGGAACCTTCCAAAGTCAATAATAATGCTATAAATTATAACTTACTAGTTAAAAGCCTGTCAAAATGATGGCTTCTGCGTTGTACTTTTACTTAAAGCTGTGCCATGTTTTTTCATTCTCCTTAAGCGGTGACAGTTTTTAGCCCACAACTCTCCACCCCACCCCTAGTCCCTATCTGATCCTACCTCTAATCACTGTGGTGTATGCAATGCCTATGGCGAGTTGTGACGGTGAGCAGTGCCGATAGCTCGTCTTCATACCTTGCAGGTCAGTATTCATCTGACCCCCTGTACTCGCCGTTTCCACCGCACTGGGTTTTCCAGCGAGTGCGGCCACTAAACTAGTGAGGGTTGCCGCTAAATGCAACGGGCTTGCTGCATTAGCGGCGAACCTTGCCATTCGGGGAATCCTCGCTGTCCTCTGACAACGAAGATTCCCTTGGAACATAAAATAGGGTGAGCCACCAGCGTGGGGGTAAGATGGCTGCAGAAAACCCCTCACTGGCAGCATTGAATACCGCCCAGTGTCTTCCTCTCTCCATGTCCAGGAAGTTTGAAACATTAAAAATTGCTTTCACTTTCTGTTATGATGTCTTTTAACACACAAATGAGTAATTTGGTATGTTGAGTGGACTCTAGTGGTCACTGGCGGTACTTCACCTCCTAGAGGTGAGGTGTAGTTAGCCTTTAATATCCTGTATATTAGTAACCATCTATTACTTTTGTACATGTTTGTATACTGTATGTTGTAATGTTAGCAGCACTTGGCATGCAGTGTCCAACGTCTAACACTGGAAGAGTTGTCTGTCCCTGATCTAAACGATTAAACACCTTTTGACATTTTTTATGTAATGTAGTGCTATTTTTTTGCTTAATATACCAGTGCTATCCCATTACAAGTTGCTTTGTTCAGATATCATTGTTTGGTATATGCTGGACAACGGTTATACGTATTTCATGTTAGTGGTTGCTGCAGGCTCCGTTCAAATGATATCACTTTGTAATATTTCATTCTACTAGAACCAAGGGAACAACATGTCAGCCAATACCATTGCAATGGTCATTTTACCGCTGAATGTACCATTGAGCTGTAATCTGCTTATAATGAAGACTGATTTACAGCTGATTGTGGCAGTTACTAAACTCTCTCTAAGATATGGCATCAAATATAAACTTTCTGTTTATCACCCCTGGGTATGACGCAGCTCCTCTGTGTTCCCTTCACAGAATCAGTTGTGTTCAGAGATCATCTTTGTGTCATATTCTTTAGGAAACACATATGGAAAACTCTATCAGATGATATAAATGTGTGACTGAACAGCACAGAAAGAACAGCACAGGGTAACAAATCCTAAACTTAGTACCTGTACCTCCACCTCCCCCCCTCTGTCTATCTGTTTACTGGCTCCCCATTCCTTTCCGAGTTTTCTCTTTAAACTCCTCACCACCACCTACAAGGCTCTCTCCTCCTCCACCTCTCCTTACCTCTCTTCACTGATCTCTATCCACACTTCCTCCCGTCCTCTTCGCTCCGCCGCCGCCTGACCTCTCACCTAATCACCTCCTCCCACTCCCATGTCCAAGACTTCTCTTGCGCTGCCCCCCTGCACTAGAACAACCTCCCGCCACCCATCAGGCTTTCTGATTCCCTTACCTCCTTCAAGTGCTCTCTCAAAACCCACTTCTTCCGACTAGCCTATCCCTCCTCCTCCTAACCTCTTTCGCTCCGCCTATCCTGCCTACCCTACCTCTCCATCCCTTCCCATCCGTTCCTACAGATGGAGCCGGGCTCGGCTTTGCAGGGGATGGCGATGGCGACGCCAGCCGCCATCCCCTGCCACCCGCCATCTGTATCTGCGAAAGGGGACGCGCGCGCACGAGATGCGCGCGCGTCCCCTTTTGCACGGTTCCCCCGGGTCCCCGCCGGCTTGTCGGCGGTCACCTGGGGGCCCCACCGCCTCCCCGCACCCCCCCTAACCCTGTCCGTCTCCCTGAATCAGAGACGGACAGGGTCCCGTCGCCCCGCTGCACGGAAACTGAGAGCTGGGCTGCTGGCGGATCGCCAGCGGTGACAGTCTGACGATTCGCCAGCAAGAGGGAGCCCGGCTCTATCTGTACTTATCCTATTGTTTTTCGTTCGTCCTCCCACCTCCTTTTAGTCTGTTTACTCTTATGAGTAGGGCCCTCTTCTTCACGTACTCACCCTACCTCTTTACCTCACCTGTCCTCCTGCCCTGTTCTTCCCTTCCTCTACTTCATCTTCAGTCTACTCGACAATTTCGACACCTACTTCACCTACACCTACTGATGCTGATTTTAGTACTACCAGCTATACCCCTATTTATGCTGTATTTTATCCCCACACCCTGTATGTCACCTTGGAATTAGTTTTTTGCTTGCAATGTACGGTGCTGCGGACACTTTGTGGCGCCTTATAAATAAACAAACTACTACTACTACCTGATTCAGCAAGGCTCGCTAAGTTCGCTGCTTAGCAAGCCCAGAAACGCCACCCAGCTGAACACCCCCCCCCCCCCCACTGTCAAATCTCATTGGTACCATGCGAGGGGATATACATGAACACCTCCCCTCGCATAAGGCCAAAGGGGAGAGAAATCATTCGATGGTCACTGACCATCGAATGATTTCTCTTTCCTTCTGAAATAAAAGTCAATCTAAGCCGACTTTTATTTTTATAGGTGTTCACTGAAAAAAAGGGCGGGCGCTGACTTCATGTGATGTCAGCTGCCCGCCCCCTGGCAGGCATCAGGTCGACTGTATACTGAGGTGAACCCCCAGCATTTTCATGGGGACACCTATGAAATGCTGGGCCATCCCATGGTCCAGCGAACATGTTCCGCCCACGTCTGCCCACGGTCCTCCCTCCCCGCAACCAATGGCCCGGTGCTGGGGTCTGCAAATGCGCATGCACAAATCCCGACCATCGGCGCACGGCCCGAATTCGGATCGCTACGGGAGATCCTGAATCGGCCCCTTAGGGTGGTTGCCCCTTTTCTATTTTTACTGACATTTTTCAAGGTTAAACTGCTCAAAAAAGCTCCAGAACTTGCCGAAAAGGTAAATGAAATGTGTAATGAATGTTGTGAGCCCAGATCATTTATATATTGGGTTTTGTTCTTTGCTTTGATGCTGACAGATTCAGATGTGAACAATAGGTTTAGTTATTAGAACACAGATCAGACACTTACCTTTCTTCAATGATTGATTTCTGTTGTCAAGATCTACAGGGGGGTTCCAGGCATTTCATTAGGTTTTCAGAGTAAGGAACATGTTTGCAAATGAGCTTGAGCTCATGTCCCCAAAGCCAGCAGAATTGCTGAAGCCAATAGATGAATAGCGATCTTGGAATGATACCTGCTGCAGAACAGTCACACTGCAAGGTCAGCCAGCCTGTGCTACTCACTCATCCATTAGCAATGCTCCAAGGGAGACAGAAGATTATTTAACCTATTTCCCCTTAAAGAGGCAGCAGTGGTTCTCAGTACAGTATATGGCTACAATAGGTAAAAGACAACAGAAATCAGGTTAAACAATTTGTAACTAATGACACTAGTATACCCTACAGCAGGAATGTCCAAACTGTGGCCCTCCAGCTGTTGTGAAACTACACATCCCACCATGCCTTTCCATAGTTTTAGCATTCCCTAATAGCAAAACTGTGGCAAGGCATGATGGGACCTGTAGTTTCACAACTGCTGGAGGGCCATAGTTTGGACATGCCTGCCCTACGGAGTACCCTCGGTACCATACATGGGAATGTATGGGAACACATCCCGAAGGGGAGCGAAATAATTTGACGGTCACCAACCATCGAATGATTTCTCTCCCCTTTGGGCCCCGAGCAGGGAATGCCACAACTGCGTTCCCAGAGGAACTCGCAGCGTTTTCAGGGGACGCTCATAAAATGCTGGGCATTACTCTCCAGCCACCCCCTGTCTGCCCCCTCCATCCTCTTCCAGTGCGAACGTCTGGGCGAGTGTGATACTCGCCAAAGTTGGGTCTGCACATGCAGAATAAGGCCCTGTCCGATCCAACCAGAATCACCCACATTATGTCCATCTCCCATACCATCTGTACATGCAGCTCAATCAAAAGATGTCAGTAGTGATGCCATGCTGCCAAATGCAGCATGGCCGTGCTCCCTCCCTTGCCACTGCCCTGTCACTGCCGGCATTGGCAAGTGTGTATGTACTTTCCAATGCTACCATCACTGCCAGGTACCTTTGCTCATGAGGTCGCTGGGCACACATCACTGTGAGCATTACTGTGTATCTACATTCTGCACTGTCCCCATTCCTTCTGTTGCGGATAAATAACATGTAGAATAACAGTGAACAGTAGACATAGGCGTGCGCAGCACAATTTATTAGGGGGTGCACCATAAAAGAGGTGTAGAGAAGAAAAATAAATTTTTCACAGTCCCCACTGCGCCTTTCTGCAGCAATTACAATTATTCCAAAGGAGGAATAGCTCAAAACCTCCGAAATATACAATTCAAACAAACATATGGAAAATCACAATTGCCCTCAAACGAAAATAAATGGAATATAGTTACGTATCACCGCGAAGTAGGTCAAGATTTGAAAATGCCGCTACATTCACTTTAAAAAGTCCTCCAATGTATTTCACATAAAAAGGAAGAAACACATATATAGTGTAATATTGCTTATATTGATTATAAAGTCTCTGAATATCTTTTCCAGCGAAAAACTCCTTTATGGGATTCTTGTGATACTAAACTTTACAGGATCACCCTTCGTGCCGTATTGATATGCAGATGCTTACAATTATCTTACAATTCATAGTCTGCATATAAACATATAAAGGTATCTTTAAAAGGTATGCTCACGTGTTCTTACTTCTTATACACAGCGTATCCTCCTATCAAGGTTTCTTTTTCCAAAAAGGACCAGCACCAAGCAGATTTCAAATTTTTTATTTTTTATTTTTATAGCTCATAAAATATGATAGGTCATAAAATATAGTAAAAAGAGGATGAACCTCTCCACAGATGGAATAGGCAGTGAAAAAAAAAAAAAAGGGGGAGTGACAAGGGCGCCAAGACAACTCACCACAGGTCGTTCCACTGTATTAGGGGAGATCCCTTCCTCTCAAATAAAAAACACCAACATATAAGTCTTTGCTACACAGTGTGAATTTGTGTTTGATAACAAATGACTCATAAAACTGTCATGAAAACGGCTCCAAAAGCCCTTTAAAACCCTTAAGGTGATGCTTGAAAAACACTGCATTTAACATTATTTTTGTAAATATAGTGTTAATAAATAGACACCTCAGACTGCAAGCACCATATTTAATATCTTACAATGGTGTGAAATATTAAATATTCTAGATCAGATCTACTAAGCCGTAGAGAGCGATAAAGTGAAGATAGATAAAGTACCAATCAGCTCCCAACTGCCATGTTACAAGCTGTGTTTGACAGGAGCTGATTGGTTGGTATTGTATCTCTCTCCACTTTATCACTCTCCAAGGTTTAGTACATTTTCTCCTCTATGCACATTACTGCTTTGTATGTTGGTGCTATATACCCATTATGTGGGCAGCGTGGATACCATAGTGGTTTGCATTGCTCCTTTGCAGCCATGAGTTCAACTATTAAAGCAAGGGACTATCTGTGTGTGGTTTGTATGTTCCCTGCATGTTGGGTTTCCAGTTTACTTTGACAATTCCACAAAACGTACTGATAGGTTAATTGGTTACTGACAAGATAATTAAAACTAGTATGTAAATGTATGCAAGGTCCAGGCTGATAGGTCAACAGACAGTAGGTTGGCACCCTATGGTCAACATCACAACGGTCAACATAGCATAGTGTATGTAAAGCGAGCCATCAGAGGGGACACAGTACACCAACTGGGGTTCATGTGCTGAAACCTACACAAAGTGCATGTGTTGACCATTTCCATTGTTGCTTACAGCAATTCCATCCTCTGTCCTCCTCCAGTAGTCAGCACGCCCGATAATATCAGTTAGGAGCACTGAGAGTGGTAAGGCTGGTTTCCCACTGCATTGGGTTCCATATTGCTGTTAAGATGGCCCTGATACCCACTGGAGCAGGGCCGAGACTGATGTGAATGATATACTCTCTATAAAGTACAGGAGATCTGTGTGCACTATATACTGTAAATAACTGTTAATAAATAAATATGACTGGTTGGTAATAAATAAGTCATTTTATTTTCATTCATTTTTTTCTATTGGATATAACTCAAAAGAAAAAAAAAAATTCACATTATATAAGCAACAATCAGCAAAATACCTGGATCCATCTTCATAACCACAGACATCTGTGTAGCGGATTTCCACGTCACAAGGGATGATGAATGAGCCCCTAAATGTTATTAAAACCTGATACAGGTAAACACCAACATTGCAGTCAGCTAAGCAACTGTGATGCAACTGGCCCCACCCCTCTTTGTGAATTCAAAAATGAATGACAGATATCGGAGTTATTTCAAGAACAGAATATTATTCAGCTTGGTAATACACATATAAATGCCAAATGGTGACCTCACTTGCTCTACAGACTATAATTAGTTACTCCAAAATGTTTGACGTGTAATGATAGTGAAGTCATTTGCCAAGACATGTGTTTGCAGAATAATCTCCACAGTACTTTCTACTGTGTAGCAGATAAAGTATATTTGGCATTAGCCTTTGTGTATGTTGTTTTGTTTTTCTTTTTTCAAATCCTTAATTTATATATATATCAACAGATTTTGCTAAGGGAGTCTCAGATATATCATGCTGTGCTGAAAGTACCATATGGCATTTGTTTAGATCTATTTCAGTGTTCACAAGCAAAAGATATTCACAGGGACTGTTTAGTTCGCTGTACTGAAATACTATGTAATTTCTCACTTTAAAGAGTTTGATGTGCCCTCCCCTACAGAATCCAACACCCAATCAGTGTTAAGTGGTGTGGAAATGAAGGCACACTCACCAATGAGCAATACAGAAGGGGAGGCAAGATTACATGCCCAATCAGTTCCCAGGAGCTGTGTAAAAGGTAAAATGTCTTTCCGGGACCCCAGCAGCTGTAGTCTCCTGTATCTCTGCCTTGCCAGTGCTCACTATGGGGTAAATTTACTGTATTGTCTAAAAATTGAAAGAGGTGATGTTGCCGATAGCAATTCTGCCTATCATTTTCTATACAATGCAATCGAAACAAATGATAGACATCATTTTTATTGGTTGCTAGGAGCAACATACAATCTTTTTCATTTTTACAAGCTTTAGTAAATTTACACTTACTTGTCTAAATTACATTTTTTCCTAGAGTTTTTAGTATCTCCTTATGTTGCTTTTCCAGTAACTCCAGTACTTAAGTTGTGGACACATGGGCCGATCCGGCAGCGGACGATATCTATAAGATATCGGCCGCCGCCGGGACCTGGAGGGGTGCTGGCAACGGCTGGCAGGGAGCAGCATGGCCCTCGTTCCGATTCTACATTCGATTCTGATACCGCGGGGCCACTCATCGATATTGGGTGATTAATAGCATGTGCTTTACTATATAGTCAAAATCGATAGAGCACATCGCACCGTGTGTCCACAGCGTTAGTTTGCGCTAGAAATGCTTGTACAATACACGCTTCTCCAACTAGTTCAATGGCTTGTTTCTAAAATTAGAAAATTCCCCTGAAATTTTAGAACTATAGGATCCTTTTGAAAGTCAAACAGTTTCAGCCAGGCTCGTTTGGCCGTTTTGGAGGCGTCTTGAGCAAGCAAAATCTGAATTTATATTTTGTTCCAAATGATGGCATGCACATATATTTGTATGGCCTTACTCCATATCTCTTGTCTTTGATGGGTTAGCATACTGTCCCCAGAGCCAGAAAGGTTTAAAAATGTCAGGAGTCTCGTAGACATTCCAGTGTTTTCTCAAAATAATTGACTAGAGAGGTTGTCCTGCAAACAGAGCATTATAGGGAGATTTAACTGTAGATGGGACATGGGTGTAACTATAGTGGATGCAAGGGGTGCCTTTGCTATGGGGCCCAGAGGCTTAGGGGGACCTGTACCAGGTTATACAATTGCAAATTAATTTCCCAAATGCTAAGCAAACTAGTAGGATCCACTGCCCAGTCTGAATTATGTGACATTACATTTTGAGTGAGAGGTTTATGTAGTGGATGTTATAATGGTAAGGGGGAACTGTAATGTGGAATAATGTGAACGGGAGGCCACTGTAATGAGGCACAGTATAAACTGAACACCACAGTAATGTGTCATAATCTGATCTGCTTATAGTAATGTGGAGGGCACTATAATGTTACATAATAAGACGTATAGAATGGAGGCATTCTAGTGTGGCATAATATGAACTGGATCACTATAAAGTGCCATAATATGAATAAGGGGCACTGTAATATGGTATAATATGAGTAGGGTATACTGTGTGGCATAATGTGTACTGGCAGCCTTACAATGGGACATCATGCAAACTTGGGAACTCTGATGGTTTATACAATAAATTAGGGCCGACTATGAGGCATAACATTAACTAGGGCACTATTATGGTTCAGAAAAGGAACTAAGACCCTATTATTCAGCATAATATGGATAATTGCTGTGGAGAGGTGTCAAGAATCTTTGGGACCCTACAGTATGGGCCCGATAAAGTTCTGCTTATTCTCCTGATACAGGCTATTAGCCTTATTAAACGGCAGTAACACCCTGTATATAATATAGTTTCACAGATTAACCTTACTCTAATATTCTGTGTGTAGGACAATCTCTTTGTCGCAAATTTCTATATAGTACTTCAGGATTCCGTCAGTAAGACGCTGACCTTTGCCTTTACAGATATTGAACAGTGCATATGACCCTGAATTGTGCTATTCTACTCCATTATTTGTATCCTGATTGTTTACAGGGCCATCTTAACAGCATTGTAGTCCTTAGGCAAAGCAATGCACCGAGGCTCCTGCCTACTGATTCCATGAAACCAATTCATATTGATGCAGCAAAAAGGGTCTGGTATTATGGCACAGTAATATCCTATACCCATTACATCACACAATAGTATCCCTTTAACAGGCTTTTCCACACAGTCTGGACCCTTATACATGTTATGCAACACAGTAGTGCCCCTTATACAGTACATAATGCCTTAATGGCAGTATAGGCCCCTGGACAAAGCAATACACTTTCAGTGCTAGCTGTGATGGCTGGGGATGGGGGGGGGGGGGGGGGGGTTGTTCATGGACAATTGCAGGATTTGCAAGAAGGAGGCTTTCATGTGTGCAAAAAAAAGAAAGTGGCTACCGTGGGGGTAGGTGGTGGTCATATATAACCCCTCGCATAGCTATGGGGATGGGGGGGGGGGAGTATATCACAACCCATGGCTGCAATCTATGGAGGGAGTAGGTTGCAGGTGAGGGGGGAATGGTCAGGTATCACTGCTTGCAGCTGCAGGCTAGAAGGGAGGGGGGCGGTATCACTGCCCATAGATGTAACCTATGTGGGGGAACTAGGGAAGGTATGGGCTCCTAGGATCATTAAGCTCATATGAAGAGATGGCTCTGCCGCTCTTTACACTGCCGGCACTACTGCCTGTCATATAATTTGGCAGGCTCAGGCTTCAACAGCAGGCAGCAACAGTGACATCAGCAAGGTAGCAGAGCACCTCTCCAGTCCAGCACTTCTTTGCAGACCTTGCTGAGTTGGTACCACCCCCCTGACCACCAACCATCCACCAATCAGCATGCTGACAGCCATTCACTGTCTAACTACAGGCTCTGTGGCAGGTTGAGAATACTGCATTCCAGTTCTGATTCTGTGACCAACCCCCGCCCCTGCTTAAAGGCCCCAGGAATTGTGGGGCCTGGGCCCAGTGTGCCTATACATTAGGATGGCCCTGATTGTATACCATGTTACATTATCATTTTACCCATACCTCCCAACTTTTGAAGTATCGGGGAATATCGGGACGTTCCCGCGGAAATCGTGACAGTTGGGAGGTATGTTTTACCCTGTCCTGTAGCTGGTCATTGTAAGGAGGCAGTTAGAGAGTACCATTAGCTAAATCGCACCACCGAGTGATGTTTCCTTTTGGACAGGGTTTCCACATGTCAAAGCTAACTGACAAGTGTGGTATAATGTTAGGCATCACCCAATTTTCGCTGCGCAAGAGCCCCACCTGCTACAAATCGGTGGGGGGGGGGGGGGCACGTAACATGCCCCTGCTCCGGGCACCATGGCACCTGGCTACACCACTGTACATAGCACATTCATATTCCAGCATATTCCAAAATGCTTTACAATTGGGAAGTCAAGTGGAGTATGTTGCTTTATAAATGAATGTTAATATTAATAGTAGCTGTTATAATTTGCAAAAATATTATCATAAATGCCAGCATTGGATCACATCAGTGCTGCAAATGTGAGGTTCTCCTATAATATACAATACAACAGTATAGCAGCTTGGAAGGCCAATGTGTGACAATCTAAACTGCAATAAATAATAGATTGCTTCTAGATGGTGTACAGTCTCTGCCAATGTTAATTAAGAACTCATCGTAATTCATCTCTGAGCGGACAGTACAGTGCTGAATGTTCTGAGAGCAGAGGGTCTTTCTTAATCTGCTGATTGTCTACCACTAACAGATAGAAACCCAGAAAAGACCTACAGATGGAGCAGCTCTCTTTAGAGCTGCTCCTGGTGATTCTATCGCCAATCGCGCTGTTTGCCATCCGCCAGAAGAGGATGCGGGCACACGAGATGGTTCCCGCTGCCCCCCTTAGCTGCCCGCACCCTCCTAGTAACCCTGCCCTTCTCCCTGAAGCAGAGACGGGCATGGAGTCCTGTCCCCGCCACCGTGTAAAGGGGACGTGCGAGTGTGTGAGACGCTCATGCATCCCCGTCATATGGAGAGCCTCTCCGCCAGCCTGACCAGCTCAGGGAACCTGGCCATTCCCTGATCTGGCTGAGAGGCGCTACTTCTGTATAGTCGACATAAGACCACAGAATACTATACGACCAAACATAACACAAACATAAACCTTGAAAACAGAATTAGTTCCAGCAAATTTATTTTGACTCATTAATTTATTTATTATTTATTTTATTTATTTATTTACTGTTTATTATATAGCGCAGCATATTCCATTGTGCTTTACAATTGGAAACAACAGTGATTAACAAACTGGGTAGATACAAACCGACATGGAGGTAGGAGGGCCCTGCTCGCAAGCTTACAATCTATAGGGATAATAGGAGGGATACAAAAGGATAGAATCCCATAGAATGGCAGTCCCACCAGATTACAAGACAGTCCTGATGGGATGCAATTAGATATAAATGCTACTGGAGGTTGTGTGGGTGTTCCTGAATCATAAGCTTGCCTGAAGAGGTGAGTTTTCAGGGAACGCTTAAAAGTTTGGAGGCTAGAGGAGAGTCTTAGGACCTTATTCAGATTGATTCGGTCCTCTGGGCATTCGCACGGAGGACCGGTGTTTTGTGTCGGTGCGTGCGCAGGTGCGTTTCTGCGCATGTGCAGACACAGAGTGTGTGCACCCACGGCAAACTTTATGTTCGCCAGGTGCACGCACCCTATACGGCGAGCGGGGGACAGAGAAGGGCAGGGGGCGCCGGCCAGCCCCATTAGCATATGGGAATGCCCAGCATTCCATGGGCATTCCCATGAGAACACTGGGCATTCCCAGGCTAATGAGGCCGTGACAGGCATGCGGGCGGCGGGCAGCTAACATCACTCGACGCAAGATTCATAATTCATCACAAGTAATAACTTTATTTGATAAATGGGAATTCACTTGATTATGTGCCAAAATGTCTGTTCGTGTTTGTTTTCGATTTTCTATCTGCTCATCAGTGAGAAGCTTTGGAACAATCTTAGAACAATCTTGTGCCATGTTAAGCTCTTGCTACAAAACTTGACTGACAGTTTCTTTGTCGATGTTTATGATTTCTGCTATCATTCGTATTCTGAGCCAATGGTCATTTCAAAAATAGTTTTTATGTGTAAGGCCTTCTTGGATGTTCATCATCTTTGACATTCTCACTCTTTCTTTTGTGCCAGTCAAACCCACGTGACATACAATCTGCACTGTAAGCCAACTAGTTGTTTGGTTGGATGAAAGTTGGACTTGTGTATGACCGGCTTTACCCACCCTAATACTCACCTAGGCTTTCGTTAGCATTGTAAGTGTGAGGATTCTAACTACCATTCTCACGAATGCTGGGATCCTAAATACATCCCATTGTACATGTTACAGTCAACCTTGAATGTAAAGTACAGATGGAGCGCCTCTCAGCCAGCAGATACCCTGAGCTGGCGCAGGCTGGTGGAGAGGCGCTCTATCTAACGGGGATGCACGAGCGTCTCACACGCTGGCGCGTCTCAGACAAATGTCGGTGGGGAGCAGAATCCCTGCCCGTCTCCACTTCAGGGAGACTGGCAGGGTTAGGGGGGGAGTGTGGGCAGCTTCGGGGAGGACAGGGCAGCAGTGGCGAGATGGTGGAGAGTGGCAGGCTCCCTCAGAATGTGGCACATGAGCATCTCGTGGGCGCGCACCCCCTTTCTGGAGGACAGCGAACAACGGCGATTGGCGATAGAATCGCCTGAAGCAACTCTAATGAGAGCTGATCTATCTGTATACAAACAGTAATGCTTTATCTGCTCGATTCTCCACCTGATTTTGGTTTAGTCCAGGGGTGTCCAAACTTTTTGCGACGAGGGCCAGATTTGGTGAAGTATAAATGTGTGGGGGCCGACCATTCAGCCTGACATTCTTTGAATGTCAGGGGCCCCACCTTTAGTGTCCTGTGCTGTGCTTCCCACATCTGATGCTCTTCCCGCTTCCAGCTGGAGGCTGCGGGCCGCTTGAAATGACAGCAAGGGCCGCATTTGGCCCCCGGGCCTGACTTTGGACATGCCTGGTTTAGTCTTAAACAATATTTTTTTCAATAGTATAGAACAGATCAATTATGTCATTATTACAGAGCATGTTTTCTAGATTAAAGGCAAATGATGGATCTCCTGACAAGTGAGAGATACAGTAATTTTTATCATCCAATGTGTAATGATGCAATTTGTTGTCAGTCCACATAGAAACATAAGAATAACCCAAAAGCGCTTAGTTTTCGGACCTCCCCTTCACAGGTGCCTACTGTATTGTGCATAGAGCAATTCAAGGTTTTTTCAGAGGGTGGAAAGAAGAAGAAGTGCTAGTTACTGTATGCCCTATAAGGATGTGGTCATGGCAAATGTAACATATCAGTAAAATGAAGTGCCTTTGTCCACTATTTGGAGGAGGCAGGTCTGCATTGCCCATTGGAGTTTTCCAATGTTGCTCAGAGTAAAACCTGCTCCCTGTACAGCCAAATATTCAGTATAGATTTTCACATTGCCTGTGGGGGCAGATACAGAATTCCTAAAAGTGGGGTTTACAAATGCTTGATTTTAGAGTGAGTATGGCCAACTTATGAAGAGCTTAACAGCTTATCAAGTTATAGTAGGCCTCATATAAAGTGTATGTAATATTTCTGAAATAAACATGTCCAGCAACGATGCAGCCCTGGGGCCAACCCACCACAGCTGAATGCATTTTTTATGTATGGATGTGAGCAAGATTCCAGAATCTATGGAGACCATGAACATATATTCCTAATGTTGTCTCCGATCACACTGCGGCAATCATTTACACTGCAAAACCAGTTTGATTTTGCAGTGTAAATGATCGCCGCTTTAAAAACACTGCAGATTTCTTACCAGATCTCTCACTTTCTGAATCTCTCATCCTATTAAATCTCACCCAAAATTGTGATAGACATGAGCCCCTCCACAGCTTGGTCATTGATTCTTTGATGATTGCTCATACAAGGCCACTAGTATGGGCCTGATTTAGAGATGGATGTAGTACACCACAAAGAATGACCGGGAGCTGTGTATATATATAATATTAGCAAAAGGTAACAATTAAATGTAACAGCTGCAGGCCGCAGGGGCGTCTGTGCATTCACACCAAGTACAACTTATGACCTTGATGGAAGGCTGCAAACATCTGTGCCTGGGACGCCGCCCCTTCCGAATGAACCCTGTCCCCTGCAGCGACAGCCTTCTCTCAGTAACATGCAAGGGGATGTCTAGCGAAGTCACATCCCCTCGCATGACTCCGCTGCAGGACATATCATTCGATGTTCATCAACCATCGAATGATTTCTTCGGCCTTTGCAAATAGAAGTCAGTGAAAACTGACTTTTATTTGCGTGTGCCTGGATGAAGACAGGGCTGGTGGCTGATGTCCTGTGATGTCAACCGCCTGACCCCAGGAGGGATAGGCCCCCAGCATACCCATGGGAACGCCCAGTGTTTTCATGGGGCCAAAACCTACCCCCCCCCCCCCCCGCAATGAACAGCAGGCTATCTGGATGCTGTTGCTGTGTGTAGATATGTGAATGCAGCTGGGGGGGGGTTGTGTAAACAGATGTGGCCGCGGCGCTTACACTCTACAGGTGCCAGAAATTTATGTTGGTAGATATTGCCCATTGCCACCCCCACTCCATCTGCAACTCTTGTTACAGCTTAGGGGTACTACGATTTACAACTGAAGACTCATTCTTTGCGGAACAGGACCTGCTCATGAGCAGTCCTCCCGCCACTGGAGTAGTCTGCAAACTGCCGGACTCAAAGGATGGAGTCAATTGACGATGGACATTTATATATATATATATATACAGGTCAACGTGTTTTTGCCCAAAAACAGACGGTACTTGTGTATTTTGGCGGCGCCCCCGATGTCCGTCGTACGACGAACAGATCGCATCGCATCGCATGCCATGCACCCGATGGCATGCGATGCGATGCAACGCGATTTTGACCCCCTATACGACCAAAAATCGTATAAGCACCCTAAAGGGTGCTTTTGAGCACCCAAATGGGTGCTTACAATGTTAAATGCACCCCCACGCCACCCCCCACTATAAACGTGAACCCGAAGCGTGGCGAGCGCAGCGAGCCCGCGAGGGGCGGCGGTACGCGTCCTACGACCTTTTCATACCCCCACTATCCACGTCGGCGTGGAGTTGAGAATAGAATAGTGTGGCGAGCGCAGCGAGCCACCGAGCCCGAAGCGTGGCGAGCGCAGCGAGCCCCGCGAGGGGACGCGGATACCTTCACAGTTATACGCGTCCCCTCGCGGGCTTCACAGGTGTCCGTGGCGACGCGGACACCTGTGAAGCCCGCGAGGGGACGCGTTTACCTGTGAAGGTATCCGCGTCCCCTAGCGGAGCTCGCTGCGCTCGCCACGCTGCGCTCGCCACACTATTCTATTCTCAACTCCACGCCGACGTGGATAGTGGGGGTATGAAAAGGTCGTAGGACGCGTACCGCCGCCGCTCGCCGCGCTTCGGGTTCACGTTTATAGTGGGGGGTGGCGTGGGGGTGCATTTAACATTGTAAGCACCCATTTGGGTGCTTAACATTGTATAAGCACCCATTAGGGTGCTTATACAATGTTTAATCGCATCGCATCGTATGGCATCGTATGCCATGTACAATGGCATACAATTTCAAAATTGTATGCCATCGTGCACTATCGTACGATATCGCGTCGCATCGCATACCATCGTATGTGTTATGGTATGCGATGCGATGGGCGCCGCCAAAATACACAAGTACCAAACAGACATTTTCATACTTATATAAAAGTGTGCCAAGCACGAGGCAACATGCCTGAAGCATAGCGACCGCAGCGAGCCATTCCAGCAGACGCGGTACACTTAGACAGTGTCTATGTCAACCTACGTCAACCTACACACCAAAAAAGTATGAATGTCATTATATTGTCTGCGTCAGTATTTTGACTATCGGTCAACTGGTGTCGGTATAATGACCATTGGTCAAACGTTCGTCAGTAAATCATACTGAACCCGGACTCAGGCGCTGTGTCAACAGGCTTGGTAGCCAGCCACTGAATACTAATACATTATATTAGTGGAAAAGGAAACAGTTTTGCTAACTGTATTGTTTCACCGTTCCCTGGTGTTGAACTATAAATCTCAGTAGAGGTCCTGGGCTCATATTATTATTTTTAAAGAATGTAGTTTGTTCTGAGAGTGGGGGGTTTAGAGGGTTCTATTTGATTTTTATCTGTTTAAGGTCTTTTCTAGAGCTAATGCTCTCAAACACTGCTGAATGTGCAAGCAAACAATACCTCTTTCCTACAAATGAGCTGATAATTGATTTTTTCAAACAGCCCTGTAGGAAATACTAATGGAATATCATTTTATTGGAAGTTGCAGCATTTAACAACTGGTAAACTCGTACTAAGGGCCTGATTCAGACCTGAGAATTCGCAGTGGACTGCGAGGAGTAAGCTGTCACCCAGACAGAAAGAGTAACCGCCCCTTGCGAATTGCAAATGAAACGCTAATTGGTATAATTTTGCAAATCCATACGCAGTTTCCGAATCGTCAAAGAGTTTTTGCCGTCTGTGCAAATGTGAGTAGGTCTGACCATTTCACTGATCAGCGACTGAGTCAGGGTGGAAGCGGTCATCGCTGACGTCACAGACCCTCCTCAAAACCGCCTGGGCACGCCTGCATTTTTCTGACACACCCAGAGAACGGGAGGTTACCGCCCCCAATTGCCAGCTTCCTGTCTGTCAGATTGCAAGAGAATGATATATACAGTACTATACATTTACATCTTCTGTCACTATTTTCCCTCGCTAATGTGACCGATATGCATACACAGTTATTCAATAATAGATCCATTTGTGAATTCTCTAATTAGTGCACAGATATGAATCAGGCCCTAAAGTTTTTCCTGGATACACATACACCTCGTAGTGGTCACAATGGGAACATGAGTAATTACATTACTAAGAGGAGTATGTTCAGTGGCGTCAAAGGGGGGGGGGGGAGCAGGTACTTTTACCCAGGCCTTGGTCGGATGGAGGGCCTCGCACCCATATTTTTGCACCAGGCTGGGCCACAAGTTCCACCACTGAGTGAATGGCTAAGGTTAGAAAGTGTTATTAAGAAAGAATCAAAAGATATAAGTTAAGGGGTGTTACAAAGGTGAGAGATTGATAAGAATGTAATAATTGTTACACTGGTAAAATAAAAAAAACTATAATAAGGTTATAAAATGGTCCAAATATATGAGTCAGCAAGTTGTGGGCAAAAGAAGGTTGCCCATGGGCACAACCAGATTGGTTTGGGCTTAAAAAAGTTCTGCAATAAATCTAGTGACTACATCGCAGAAGGCTCCCCATAAGCCACAAGCTCTTACTTCTGGGCCTTGGTCAACAGTTTCCTGCCTTTATACCAATCAGATTCCATATATTATCTTCTAGAAGGTGCTGAATAAAGAAGACGTAGGGTGAAATGTAATAGGATGAGAGATTCAGAAAGTGAGAGATTTGGGAAGAAATCTCCAGTTTTTTTAAAGGGGCAATCATTTACACTGCAAAACCAGTTTGGTTTTGCAGTGTAAATGATTGCCGCTTTAAAAAAACTGGAGATTTCTTCCCAATTCTCTCACTTTCTGGAATCTCTCATCCTATTATATTTCACCCATAGAATCTTATTGGTTGTTGCGAGCAACATCCCATCTTCAATAGTACTCCCAGTTTAGTCAATTTACCCCTTAGTGTGCCTTGAAGACCAAGGTCAGCAATCCTGCTTTATATGCTCTACATAGAGAGACACAGAATGACTACCGTATATACAGATGGAGCCTTCTTCAGCTAACCTTCTCTGGATAGCCATGGTGAGCCATGGTGAGCCAAGGCCTATTGTTTTCAACTGCAATACAATACATAGAACAATACAGTAGGGAAATAGCTCTGGCTCACTTAATGCTATTAAAGGGCTAGATCTATCTATACAGTATGTTCTACAGGATGTCACAATCAACGTATCTGAAATATTTATCTATAATATTTAAAAATGGATATATTTCATTTTTCAGGGGAGTAATTAAAGTGGATGTAAACCTGCAGAAAACGGACATCGACCAATGCTCAAACGATGGGTGGTTTTCTGGCACTCACAGATGTCAACATAACAGCTCAAAGGTAAGAACAACTAATGTGCCAATGGGGACATAGAAATGTCTGCTGTTCAGACAGGGGAAGTTTTAAAAGATTTATTCTTGTTATTACTTGTTACAAATGTTAAATGGTGTTCCAACCAATCAGCTCAGAACTGTCATTTTACAAACATCACAGTATGAGTTGATTGGCTGGAGCACTATTTAACATTCGCAATGATTGATATCAAGAATATCACTCATTAATAAATCTGTCCCTTAGTTTTTCTCTGAGTCTTGTGCTGTCTTTTACCTGGTGCCCACTTAAAATGTTAAATTGGCTAGTTGTATCTGTTTAGTATATTAGTAGTTGCATTCACTGTGTGCAGCCATCTACCAACATCCAAATTGTTTTCTTCAATGGGCCCTACACACATGCCGATGCTCACACATGCTTTAGTTGGTCACTCTAATGAAAATGCACCCAATGGCTAACCAAATGTATGAGTTGTGGAGAGAGCAATAGTCTATGCTTTAAATCAGGGATGGGGAACATTCGGCCCTCCAGCTGTTGTTGAACTGCATGTCCCAGCATGCCCTGCAACAATTTTAGCATGGCCAAATAACAAATCTGTAGCAGGGCATGCTGGGATGTATAGTTCAACAACAGCTGAAGGGCTGAAGGTTCCCCATCCCTGCTTTAAATGATTTTAAAGAGCTGACCGACCTCTACTCACGCATAAGTACATTGTTTGATGAATATTTGGCTAATTAAATAAATACATTTAAAAAACTCTAGAGAAGAAACTACTGTAGGTATAAAATATATTTTCTGCAAAGGTTTGAAGGATGATCTTATTCTCCGTAGATATTTCCAGGATGTAGACAATTATAGCAAATAGTTTTAAAATGATCTGACTGCATGGACTGCAGCAGCAGATTGCATCTGTGCTCATCTGTCATACTCAGAAGAGCTGAGGTGCCCCACTGTCTTCTGGGGAAGATTCTAGCTGGAAATGTTGTGAATCAGTTTGGGAGATTTATCGTTCGCTGTGATATTTTTTTTTCAAACAGGGTTTATCACTAATAAGGAAAATAACTGAAACTTAGCATAACGAGCCTGTTTAATGGTTTTTTATGTTATGGTTTTATCTTCTTAATCCCTTTGAAAATGGGTTTAATGTTTATTGAGCATGGTGCTTCATTGTCCTAAATGAAAGCCATCTAATTATATTTTGCTTTTAGTGCACAATATATGCGACTGTTGTATTCTGCATTTTGAGACTAATTAAACCCAGCGTGCTTTAGGACGCCCGTAGTGTCCTGAAATCTCCTGCAATCAAAAGAATGGAGTTGACAATACTAATTTTCATATTACTTGTAACCTTTGAACATATCAGCAGCGACAAATTATAATTTTTCCATTTTGATATAAATGTCGATGAGCTCGAATATAAGATTGGAATTAAAATGTCTTAGAAACTAATTCTAAAGTCTTTTATTAGAGTGCAAATTAACCTTAAACTTGAAATGATTATATATAAGTCAAGAAAGATACAATTGGATGGTCATTTTTTGTAGCTTTGATAAAAAGGCAATGGTGTTTTTTTATTTCCTCTTTTGCTAAGGGTCACAGGGCTAGGGATGGCCATCGTTGCCATTGCCAATCGATGGTTGCCATTGATGGTAATTCTGCAACTGGCCATCGATTGTGCTAAACTATGCTATGGATGACCATCGATATTTTTATATATCGATGGTCATCCATTGTGTTTGATTGATTAGCCTGTGGGCCAATCAAAACATGGGGGCTGGGTTTCGTGGGGGCGGAGCTATGCTCCATGTTCCGGCACTTTGAAGAAAAAAACACATTGTTTTGCTGTTCCATCGATGGAGGGAAACCATCTGGTTCTCCCCTATCGATGGATAATGTATTTGACATCGGCCATGAAACATCAATGATTTCGAATCATCGATGGTTGATGGCCATCCCTACACAGGGCCTGATTCTGACTCACACGTAACTCTGCCAAAATTCTGGGGCTGATTCAGGTTTGATCTGTATGGCCCGAATTTGGGCCAGTGACTGATGTTGTGGGTCTGTGCATGGGCTAAAATATGCATGTGCGGAGCCGCTTTGCGAACACCTTATGCGAGAATCACACTCACCGGGTGCTCATACGGGCAGGGGAGGGAAGGGGGTGGAGAGCAGGCTGGGGCAGGGGAACAATCAGCATGTTATGGGCTTCCCTGGGAACGCAGACAGGCCGATGCATCCTCACACCCTTTTGGTCATCTCCGACCCAAATAAAAGTCAATTCAGACTGACTTTTATCTGCGAGCGGGAGAAAAATAATTTGATGGTCGGGATTTGTAAAGTGTGTGTGTGTGTGTGTGTGGGGGGGGGAAGCGGGCTGTGTTTACCTATTCGCTATGCAAAAAAAATATGCTGCTTAGTGAGCAGGTCTGAATTAGCCCCTCTATCTGCAATCAGAAGCCTGTTGTAACTAACCACGCTTATTCAGAGTCATGAGATCTCTGAGACTACATTGCCCCCAGCTTCCAACAGGGCAGCCAAGGGGGGGTGGGGTGGGGGGGAGTGGGTACTAATTACCCGGACCCAGGCTTGCTGGAGGGGCCCCGCCTGGTCAGACCCCTCGATTCTTCCTCCGTCCCTCCCGGGTAGCAACAGCAGCACACACTTACAGCATGTGCTCATTCTGAGCCTGCTGTCAGCACAGCACATGCTGTAGGTGTGTGCTGAGTTGAGTTTAGAGTTTTTAGAGTTTTCTTTCACCCTCCGCTAAACATTTTGGGGGTGTGGCCTAAGTGTGCGAGGTGACCACACCCCCACACTTAGGCCACCCCCCAAAATTTTTTACCTGGGCCCGCCATTCCTCTCGGCTGCCATGGCTGCCATCACTATTATTGTCGCTTATACCCGCGCCATACTTGGCATCCCCTCTGCATACAATATGGTGTAACTCTGGCAACACACCCACTTTATGCCTACAAGACAGTTATTTTACCCGCATATGCTCAGTTCGGCCCCATTGACACCCAGCAACACTTGGCCAGAGATGAATTATGTCTGACTAAGAATTGCTCAGAGATGTGTGTATTTCCTAAGGTGCACTGGTCTTGTGTACAACTCAGAATCAAGACTGCAACCTCTACTTCCAAGCTAGCGACACAAAAGCAGACCCATCTGCTAATGTATGCTTGATGGCAGCATGGGCATAATTATAGTGTGTGCAAGGGCTGCCATTTCTATGGGGCCCAGATGGACAGGGGGGCCTGGACTCAGGCCATAAAGTTCCATATCAATTCCCGAGATGTGCTTGCTGTGTAATCTAGTCTGATCCATTGCCCAGCCTGAATTGTGTGACATTATATTGTGAGTGAGGGTGGGTGTAGTGGATTTTTTACTGGTAAAGGGGCACTGTAATGTTGCATATTTTGAACTGTTGGCCAGTTTAATGTGGCACTGTGATGAGACTAATATTCATTAAGAATTGGGGGTCACAGTGTGACATCATGTACACTGACAGCACTACAATGTAAAACCATTTAAAGTAGGGAACTAGAAGGGTACATAAAATAAACTAGGGCACAGCTATCGGGCATAATTTAACTAGGGCACGCTATGGTTCAGAAAAGGAATCAATAATTATTAATAAGTGCTGTGGGCAAGTGTCCCTCAAATGTTATTGGGGCAAAGGGCCCCTTTAGTATGTTTCAATGGGACCCAAGAAGTTCTGGTTACCCTCCTGGTTGTCAGATTGATCTGTTTTTCACAACATGTGGGTCCAAATTAATCTGCTTTTGCTGTTTCTGCATTGTCCTGTGTGGTAACATTGTCAAGGTAACTATGGGGGTTATTTTGGTTCACTCTTTCTGACAAATTCCTTCTTAGATGGACAAAACCATGTGCACTGTAGGTGGGGTAGATGTTACTTGTGCAGAGAGAATTAGATTTTTGGTGGGGTTTTACTGCAAAATGAGATCTGTATTGCAGTGCAAAGATAAAGCAGTCTGTATTTACCCTGCACATAAACAAAATAACTCACCCAAATCTAATTCTCTCTGCACAAGTTACATCTGCCCCACCTGCAGTGCACATGGTTTTGTCCATCTAAGAAGGATTTTGTCAGAAAGAGTGAACTAGAATAAGGCCCTATGTGACTATGGTTCTATGTAGGGTGTTATTTTTATAACAAGCACTAAATCTTTCCCGAAGCCGTTGTGTTTATGAAGAAGCATCTGTTGTATCCCGCAGCGTAGGATGTTCCATCCATCAGCTGCGATTCGCTGGGAAGGACAACAGAAGAAGAAGTAAACCTGTCACCTTATTGGATGACTGCTCGTTCTGCAATCACTTGCTGTGCTCAATTTGTTCTTCTGTCTTGGCTGAACTAATCTGTATGGACTGCTGGGCTACTTCTGCTCTGGACACTGCTTCAGTTGGAACAGGTGGAGGGATGAGCCCTCCACCTCATATCTAAGGGGGTCTAAGTAATAGGCCTTGCATTGAAACCAAAGTTAAAATATGCACTTACTGTGAAATAGGTCATGTTGCCCATAGTAACAAATGCGATTATGCCTATCATTTCTCAGTTGCATCCTAGCAAAATGATAGACAGTATCTGATTGGTTCCTATGGGCAACATCTCTTTTCCTTTTTAGAAGCTTAAGTAAATTTACCACTTTTGGCAGATTTACTGTTAGTAAAAAAATCTCTATACCAGCAGTTCCCAACCTGCAATACCTGTACCCCTGGGGGTACACTGAAGACTGGTTGGGGGTACTTGAAAATAATATTGGTAATGGCAGAAGAAGTCTCCCGATGAAAGAGGAAGTCTCTCATTGCCGTGGAGACTAACCACGTTGCATCCCTTCTGGTCCCATCTGCAGCATTATTAGGGTCTTCTTGTGCTTTTGCCTGACCAGCAATACACCCGGAGCTTCCCATGCTACCCTGACATCAGACATCATCTGCCCCACGCTGACACAGGTGGAGGAAGCAGCAGTATTAATCCTACAGGCGTTAGCGGGAACCCCGGAGACAGTACACAGCCAGCGGCCAGACACAGAGGGACACACTAGGGTGACCAACTCATCCCTTTAATCCGGGACACATATTAATTACACAGGTTCTGTGGCTGGCTTTCACCTGGTTTTAAACTGCCACACCTCAAGACTCCATTTCCCCTGGTTTTAAACTGCCACAGAACCTGTGTAATTAACATGTGTCCCGGATTAAAGGGATGAGGTGGTCACCGTAGGACACACATACCGCTCACTTCCACTCCACTTGTAAGCACTGTGGATATTTCAAATTGAGAAAATTGCCAGTGATTGAGGAACTACAGTATGTTTGAGTTAAAAAAAAAAAAAAGACTGATATTCTTATGATTTGTCATCTAGTACTTTCATGGACTTGATAATTAGATATGGCCATTTTAAGATCATCCATTAGTCTTCATCATCTTACACAGCCAGGCAAATATCATCAGCCTGGCTACGTAGTCCTGTGTAAGCAAGCTTAGGGAATCATTTTACCTGGGACATGTTGCCATGGAAACACATCTCCCATGCTACTGGAAAACATCATACTATGCAGAAGTGTTTGTTCACTCAGCAAAGTAAGGTCACAATGAATTTAAGAATGAAGATTTTCTGATTTGATCAGACAGCGAATGATGGTGATGAGGAGGAAATAAAAGTACAATTATAATTGTAACAGTTTCCTTCGGATTCTATTCTTGATATTTCAATATATTTTCAATGCTTCTTGAAAATCTGGTTTATAGTATACTGGGGAAGATGTATGAAGCAGTGATAATGGAGGAGAAGTGATAAAATGACTGATACTTTATCACCAGCCAATCAGCTCCCAACTGTCTCTTTTTAAACCCAGCCTGTAACTTAACAGTCAAGAGCTGATTGGCCGGTGATAAAGTACCAGGCACTTTATCACTTCTCCTCCCTTATGACTGCTACATACATCTACTCCACTGTTAGGTTGAATCTAGCTTTGCAATGAAATGGTGTCATCCAGTGGTTTCTTTATGTAAAATGTGTGTTGTCAATAAAGTATATACACAGTGTAAGGATACTTTATGCTAAAGCTTTGAAAAATTGCAACAGAATCCTAATACAGTAGTAACCATTTCATTTACAGCTGAAGCACAGACCTAATATGTTTTGCATGCAGGATAAGGTTATTTGAAGGATAATCAAGGGAAAGGGGAATTGGGATTCTTTTGCACTGGTTGGTACTTAATGTACTCTAGCAGTAGCATACGCAGGGGGGGTTTCCGAGTACCCAGAAACCCCCCCCAGGAGTCTAAGGGCCCTAGGCTGAAAGCTAAGGGTCCCCTCTTTCCATGAGTACAAGAATTTTTAAAATCGGACCTTGGGAACCGGAGCCTTTTAATTGCTCTTCCCAGTCAGATATTTCAGGTTCTGTCTGACTTAGAGTTTATCTGAGGGTATATTCCAAAAGCTGGGACTCTCCCCCTTTGAAGTACACTAGAAGCTTGTCCCAGAACCAGAGATATCAGCCTTCCAGCAGCTGGTTACTGCTCCAGCTCCACACACCTGGTATGTAGTTTTATATACTCGTTGGCAGATTGCTCTGCCTCCTAAAGTCTGATCCCCTAGTCCTTAATACCATTTGGTAGGTGGGATTCTCTAGTTTTTAATTACATTAAAATCTAAGAAATCTATTTCTGGGAACTGGAGATATCTGCAGTCAAACAAGTTGTCCTCCCACCAGAAAATTATGATTAATAAGCCCACTCCACTATACACCCTCCCTCTGCGTATTAAACATCTTCTACTACCCCGGAAGTTATGTATCAGGGCCCCTTCATTCAGCCCAATGCCCCCTTCTCCCACCTTATCTCCCACCATCTGTGCAGTAAAGGATAATTAGTGGAAATTACTGATCCAGGCCCTACATGCTGAGCGGTTGATATAATACCCCCTACCACCCACGGGACATCAAAGCATATACTGGGTCACCTAAGTGTCCATCTCTGTGCTTTGCTCCGCCCCTCTGGAAACCCCTTCTGAAAATCCTGCGTTTGCCCCTGCTCTAGGGTATCCCCAATTGCTATTTTGTACAATATTTCGTTATTCAGGGGTGCTGCCAAGGACAATGGTATAATGTAACAAAAAAGTTAAGAGGAAAATGGTCTCTTTGCTGGCACCAGACAATCTTTCTCTTTACTTTTTTTTAAGTTTATTTGAAGCATGGTAACATTATTGTGTGTTGAATTGCAGCCTTATTGATATACAGTAGTATTTTGTTGTTTCCAGTAACAACACTGCCAGCCTATTATATTTACTTGTTTATAATTAATGCCGGTCCAAACTTCAATTAGGGAAGTCACCCCAACTGCCACTCTATCCGCTGCCAAACATCGCTGGCCAGGGTTCACTGGCAGTTAGTGCGGCTCCGCTATTTGAATTTTGCACTGCCCTAAAGCATCATAACTGAACCGCCACTGTTTATATTTGATCTCTTTCTACCACATAGCTACACTTAATCACTTTAAAGTAGGCATATACTAGGCCTTGCGACAGCTACTCTCCACGATAACCCAGTAGATACACTGGGGTAAATTTACTTTATGGGCAACCAATCAGATTATTTTTATAATTTTTTTTAGCACCTTCTAGTACAGAGGTCCCCAACTTGGGGTACATATACCCCTGGAGATACACTGCAGACTGGTTGGGGGTACTTTAAAATAATATTGGTAATGGTCGAAAAAGAAGTCTCTAGATGAATGATTCCATCTGCAGTGTCATCAGTTTCTTCTTGTGCTTGTACCTGAGAGCCATCCACTGGGAGCTACCCGTGCTGTCAGTGATTATCAACCCCGCACTGACATGGGTGGAGGAAGCAGCGGCATCAATCCTACAGGAGTTAGTGGGAACCCTGAAGACAGTACACAGCCAGCGGCCAGACACAGAGGGATGACGATTCCTGACCACACACTACTCCTCCACTACTCCTTAATATAAGGACACGCATACCGCTCACTTCCACTCCACTCATAAGCACTGTGGATATTTCAAATTAAGAGAAGGGGGTACTCAAAAATTTAAAGTCTAATCAAGCGGTATGGGAGAGAAAAAGGTTGATAACCGCTGTGCTAGAAGATAATTGATAGAATCTGATTGTTGCTTATAGCAACATCCCATCTTCAATAAAATTCCCATTTTAGTAATTTTACCCCACTGAATCATTGTATGACACCCAAGGCAACTCCTGAGATAGGTGAGAGATCTCCATCTACAAACCATCATTGTAGTTCTTTTGTTGTGACTGTATGCACCAAGGTTAGCACTCAAGATAAATTATAGCATAAATGATATGTTTTATTTTTTTCTAAATTAGATTTCAAGGTCTCTCATCTACAGTAAATGTGTCTAAATTACCTAGAAACTAGGTATCAGATTAATATTTGAACAAGTAGGTAGGAAATACCCTTGCTGCCTGCCAAGTGGAATAATCATTGTGGATCACAGAATACATTTCACCGTGTTCATTTTTCAGAGAGAAGAAAATACAATATCACACATCCTTAGAATTATAGTTAGGACAGATAATAGATCATGCAGTAGGCTAATTCCCAGGAGAGGATCTGAATGTGTAAATCTAGATCACTGGACTTCGCAAGGTCATAGTATTGCATTGTTTTTGCAGTCTGAAGTGTTTGTGGAGAAAAAAATTGTATATGAAATGATATTGCAATGTTATTAAAAATGGATTAAATCACTTACAATATCATGCTGATGAAGTTTGATAATATTGGAGTTAAATTTAATACGGTAGTTGGAAAAAAACAAACATTAACTAAGTGATAATGAAAAATGAATGATGCGCTTTTATTTTTGTTCAAATTAAGATATTTTGTAGATTTTTGCTGTTGGAAAACATAAAGTTTTTCTCCAAATATAAAAGTACAAAGGCCCAAATATAATACAATCTAACTCCAGTGGGGAATGTTTCAACACTTGTTGAAATACTAGTGTTTCAACACTTGGTCAAAGTCATACTCATTTGTATTGATCCAGAACACTGACAGAGGGACCAGAGTGGCAGTTTCACCAACAGATTTCACTTTGATCATACTTAACTGTTATAGGAGAAGATGTATCCAACCTTGCTTCTAGCAACCAGATTATAGCCATATGGTTATAGAAGCACTAGATAAATGATAACCCTACATATACAATGTTTCTTTTTCATAAACCCAAACTTATCACAGATTTTGGAATGTTCTTAAAGTTGTTTTAACCTTAAACAATTTCTAAAATCCACTGGTACCCTACACACAATGGGGAGTAGCTGCAGCCCCCAGTCTGTCACCGTCTCTGGTTCAGGCAGTTGCAGTCTCTCAGATCTCTGCCTGCGCCCCCTGTGGTACCGGCTCCACCCCCCCCGCCACCGCTAGGGCTGCGGACCCCTAGTTACACCACTGCTGTCGCTATGTATTGTATAGTTGTAACTGGGATGCTTTGTCACTGTGTATAGAAAGGTGGTTGCTGGGGTGCTCTGTGTATTGTATGGTGGTCATAGGGATGCACTGGGTATTGCATAGTGATCACTGAAACACTCTGCCATTCTGATGGTATTACACTGTGAATAGTATGGTAGTTGCTGGCATGCTTTTGGAGGTCATTCAGGTTGATACTCACCACTGTGAATTCACAACAGTGAGCGATGGTAAAGGCCTGCGCTTGCGCATATTCACTTATGCGCTTGTGCAGGCCATCTGTGCGAATTTCTCAGCTTTGCGAGTCAACCAGAATATCCTTCTTTGTGTATTGTGGTCATTGGGATGCTCTGGATATTGCATGGTGGTCATTGGGATGATATGCATTATAAATGGTTCTGATGAATTAAAAGGTGGTTCAATAGGAAGGGACAAGAAAAGGGGTAAGGAAAAGGGCAGGCAGGGGGGACTGTCTTTTCCATTTGTACTGGAACCCACAATTTCTGGTTGCAGGCCAGTGTATAGGGATATGGAAGGGATGTTGCGCTCATACAACAACAACAGGTGTTGTACTTGTTATAAAAACATGGTTATTTCAAGATAAAAAGAATTTCTTTCCTCTAAAAAAAGGTAACAATTGTTACATGAAGCTTTATAGCTACAAACAACTAAAAATGTGGATGTACATGAAAGGTAATGCTGCAATATTTTGTGCACTAGGAATAATTCCAAAAGTCACCTCAGATCCTTGAGGGAGCTGCAGGGGCAGCGAGGCACGTTGGCCAGTGGTGAACCCATCCAGCTGCCTTCTACTGACCCATCCAGTGTGTGCCTGCCAGCACCATTACTATTACAGGACCATTTACCCAAACTGCCCTTTCCTTCTCTGGAGTGTGGGATCCCAGGACGGGCATCGTTTTCTTGTGGAGGAGCGCCGCCTCTGTGGTTGCTGCCTTGCCAGGATCCCACATCCATCGCATCCTTAACATCATTATATAGATTTATTCCATTTGGCCATCTATCGGAGGTGACACAGCGGAAAAAATATTATACGCCATTTACTTCCATTTCTACTGTGGTCATCATCCTTTTGGGCCCGGGAGAGGACAGGACCCACCTGGATCTGAGGTGACTTTTGAAATTATTCCTAGTGCACAAAATATTGCAGCATTACCTTTCATGTACATCCACATTTTTAGTTGTTTGTAGCTATAAAGCTTCATTTAACAATTGTTACCTTTTTTAGAGGAAAGAAATTCTTTTTATCTTGAAATAAATAACCATGTTTTTATAACAAGTAAAACACCTGGGGTGACATTCTATGGGATGAGATTTGTGTTTTTGGGCGAAATTTTCTCAAAAAACGGGCGAAATCCCGTTTTCGCATATTTAATGAGATGCGGAAAACTGCAAAAATTTTGCCGCAAAATCGCACTTTTACAAAGTGCGATTTTAACTCGCGCCGGAACTCGCATCTAGATGTTTTCCCATTGAAAAGTATACAATGCGCATATTTAATGAGATGCAAATTTGGGAAATGTGTCTTAAATTTGCCAAAAAAATCAGACCAGGTTCTGATATGCGAGTTGGCCAGAACCCTGCACAGATCATTGAGATCTGTGCATGGTTCTGTGGTAAAAAATGTGTTATTTTTTTTTTCTTGAAAAAAAAAATTGTGGGGTCTGTCCTCCTGAGCATAACCAGCCCCGGGCTCATTGAGCCGGATCTGGTTCCAAAAATATGGGGGACAAAAAGCGTAGGGGTCCCCCGTATTACTGAAATCAGCCCCGGTCTCTTGGACCAGTCCTGGTTCCAAAAATACGGGGGACACAAAATCTGGGGGTCCCCCGTATTTTGAAACCAGCACCGGGCTCCAGCAGCCCGCAGTGTCATGCCACAGCCGGGGGACACTTTTTACATAAGGTCCCCCGGCCGTACCATGAGGTCAGCCTTGGACGGGGTACCTGGAGGAGTGGGGACCCCCCCAATAAAGGGGTCCCCCCCAAGGGTTCACCCGTCCAGGGCTGAAGCCCACGGCTGTCACCAGCGTCCCTGGCCAGTGGACACCGGCCTGATGGTGTAAAATCTTTCAATCCTAACATTGCTTTATACAGGAGAACTACAAGTCCCAGCAGACCTCCCCCGCAGGCTGGGACTTGGAGAACCACAAGTCCCAGCATGCGGTGCATTAATGGGCCCGCTGGGACTTGTAGTCCACCTGTAAAAAGAATGTGAAAAGAAAACACACACACAGAAAAGTAAAACTTTATTACATACACATCCACACACCTCACTTTTACACAAATATACTTACCGATCCAGGATCCAGCACTGGTCTCCCTTCTGCAGCAGAGCCGGCTACCCCCGCACTGACAGCGGGGACAACCGGCTGTCTCCGGTGCAGGTAACAGCTTCTGTCGCGTTGTCCCAGCGCGACACAGGCTGAGAGCGTGATTGGGCGATGCGTCTCCATGGAGACGCATAGCTCAGCCCTGATTGGCTGAGCTATGCGTCTCCATGGAGACGCATAAGCCGAAGACGCTCTCAGCCTCTGTTGCGCTGGGACAGCGCGACAGAAGCTGTTAGCTCTATCGGAGAAAGCCGGTTCAGCCCGCTGATAGTGTGGGCTGACCGGCTCTGCTGCAGAAGGGAGACCAGCGCTGTGGATCAGTAAGTATATTTGTGTAAAAGTGAGGTGTGTGGATGTGTATGTAATAAAGTGTGTGTTTTCTTTTCACATTCTTTTTACAGGTGGACTACAAGTCCCAGAGGGCCCATTAATGTCCAGCATGCTGGGACTTGTGGTTCTCCAAGTCCCAGCCTGCGGGGGAGGTCTGCTGGGACTTGTAGTTCTCCTGTATAAAGCAATGTTAGGATTGAAAGGTTTTACACCATCAGGCCAGCGTCCACTGGCCAGGGACGCCGGTGATAGCCCCGGGCTTCAGCCCTGGACGGGTAAAGCCTTGGGGGGGGGGACCCCTTTATTGGGGGGGGTCCCTACTCCTCCAGGTACCCCATCCAAGGCTGACCAGCCACGGTGCTCATGGTACGGCCGGGGGACCTTATGTAAAAAGTGTCCCCCGGCTGTGGCATGACACTGCGGGCTGTTGGAGCCCGGTGCTGGTTTCAAAATACGGGGGACCCCCAGATTTTTTGTCCCCCGTATTTTTGGAACCAGGACCGGTCCAAGAGTCCAGGGCTGGTTTCAGAAATATGGGGGACCCCTACGCTTTTTGTCCTCCGTATTTTTGGAACCAGGTCCGGCTCAATGAGCCCGGGGCTGGTTATGCTCAGGAGGGGGGACCCCACGCAATTTTTTTTTTTTAATACAATCCCAGAATCGCACATAAGCTCAAATTCGCACATTTTCATGCCGAAAATTCGCCCATTATCGCACTCAATCGCACTTTTCTTGCCGGATCATGCACCTCATTAAATATACGAATCCAAGGCAAAAATGCGATTTGAAAAAAGTGCGATAATGGGCGAAAAACTGACGTGCGAAAAACTCTTATCCCATAGAATGTCACCCCTGTTGTTGTTGTATGAGCGCAACCGTCCTTCCATTTCTGTTTTTGTAAGGGGGTGACGCCCCTTTTCTCAGGTTGCAGCTTGGCAAGGCACGCCATATGGGCGCCCTTTCAGTATACCTAAGTATACATCTTCTTTCTTTTTTCAGTGTATATGGATTCCTAAAAACTTACTTGAAAAAAAAAAAATTAAATGGTGTTTGTATTGTTAATAAGCTATATCTATTGAATAACTGTAAAAGACACCAAAAGTGGCCTCTGAATACACAAATGCATAGAGCACTGCTGGGTTCTATATTCTTTAAGGGTAACAATTTAAAACAGCATTGTCTAACCATTATAAAGGCACTGCTGAAAATGAAGTCAAGAAAGATAAGAAATGAAAGCAATTTATATTATTAAAGTAGCAGGAAGGTGTATTGTACATAAATTAGAATAGCTTGACGCCTAATCCATTCAATTCAAAAGAACCCCGATGAAAATAAGTCATATTTACTATTAATAAACTATCATACTTAAAATAACTCCATTCTACACATCCAAAGCGGCAATTTTCGAGCTGCGTTACAGGTTCTACGTTCTTGTTAGATATGTTTATGTGGATTGAATACAAACATGATCTGCTTTTGAAAAGAGAACTAAATGGGAACGTGAAGCTGTTTACAAATAAAGGAGTGCGTATAATCATCCCTATGGTTCTGTTATTCTGCTCCGACCTAATGGAGAAATTATCTCAGCAAGAGGCGGAGATCTGTAGAAAGTGCAAAAGAGGAATTACTGCACTAAACTAACTTAATGTGCTCAAGTCGTTCCCGGGCACCCTGGTTCTGCAGATAATGGTTCCTGGCTGTGATTTCCTTTGGAGAACAAAATACATACACTAGTCTTCCGTGTATAACCACCTACACAGCAGTGAATTATTTTCTGCCTGTAGATATAATGTGCTTTTAAGTACATGGCACACGAACAAGAAGGCAACACTAAAATTACACATTTAGTCTCACAAAACAGCTATGTACAAATACTCAGCATGCAGTGCTTTCTCTGGAAGGCATTTATACAAGATACTAATAACCTCCTAATGAAGTAACAAGGTATTTGCAGTACAAAACAAATCTCAGAAAATTATAGTCTAGACATGGTAGAACTTTTCCCAACGTTATAGAGTTTGTAACAGCTACACTGCGGAATGTAAAATGACAACCATGTGCCAGATTCGGATGTGGCTGGAGGTGTTATCATGGGTGCCTGCATTTGTGATCCGAGGTTTCTCCTAAGTCGCAGCATTCTATCATCTGCAACACCATTGGCCGGTTGTTTCACCCTCCGGTTGGGAACAGCCGGGTCAGTGCAACAGGGGGTGAGGCTCAGGAAAATAGGTGGGGCATGAAGACCCGTTTGCAACAACACAGCCCACGCTCTCCGCTATGATATGACCACATTACCGGCATTGCAAAGTGGGAGGCGGGGAAATTAAGCATTTGTGCATAAGCAGGGTGCAGTAGGAATCCGGGTCTGTTTCCATTAAAAGCCTGCAGCCTTACATTATTATTTATTTATTACCAGTTATTTATGTAGCGCACAAATACAGTATTCCGCAGCACTTTACAGAGAAAATTTTAACATATACATCTACGGTATGTCAGCCCAAGGGGATCTTACAATCCATATTCCCTATAACATCTACACACACACAGACACACATTCATTCTAGGGAGCCAATTAACCCACCAGTATATTTTTGGATTGTGGGAGGAAACAGGCACACCAGGAGGAAACCCACGCAAATACCGGGAGAATATACAAACTCTGCACAGTTAGAGTCATGGTGGGAATCGAACCCATAAACTCAGTGCTTTGAGGCAGTAATGCTAACCATTATACCATCCGTGCTGCCCCATTTCACTCTGGTCGGATTACCATGTCTCTAGACCTGGGTTCTTTTCCAATGAGCCATGACCCGGTTAGTCCCAACAATAACCCAGGTTAAGGTAGCAGTGGAAATGGGGTATCTTGGGACACTTTGCATTGGCTGCAAGTTGACGCATTCAGGCGGTTTCTCGTGTTCACTGCAACAAGCACCACAGATTTACCAGATGTGTATTTGTGCATATCTCTGACCACCCTACAGTAGTCGAGGTATTAATTACATCCAAGCATCAGCACAGGTGACGTAATTAAATGTAATTAGTACTTCGGTCACTGTAATTTTACCATCTGTGCTCAAGAATGGGCTCGCCAAGAGTGGAGCACAATAGTTTCTGTTCCGTGGCTGAGTGCACATAAGTCATGTCTGGTATCAATGTGTGAGATAATCCTGTATTGAATTTCTGCCTGCCGACAGCGGATTTTGGAGTGATAAACGTTGCCTCTTCTGGTTTTTTTTTCTCATGCCAGTAATTTCCTCGACACTTATATTTGTAGAATCAAATTTATGAAAGTTTCCAAATAGCCTAAGAAAATCATGCTCAATTAACTTCTGAAAGACATTCAAGTCATCTAGTTTTGACAGCCTATAAATTAAATTTAGCTATGAAAGATTTATGCGGAATGCCAGAGTCACAAGTCTGAAGGAAAGACACCGACTACAGCTTATTGCCATATGACCATGACAGCTATTTGATAGATGGCTCAACAAAAGTTCATATTGCAGTAACTCTTTCATTTTTGGGATAGATTGAAGGCGTCCTGCTCACCCTTTGCTGGACTGGGGTGAAATGTTATGCAACCATGAACAAAGAATAAGAATCAGTTTTATTGGCCAGGTATACTGTACTTGCGTATACAGGTTGAGTATCCCGTATCCGAATATCCGTTATCCGAATTATTCGTTTCGAAAACCATACACTCCAGAAAGTGAACAAAAATTATTTTTTTTTGCTAAAAACTTACTGGGGACATCTGTAACAGCACTACTGAGGGAATGATATGTAACTGGCCCTACTGAGGGAATGATATGTAACTGGCACTATATATGTACAAGACAATGATTGCTTGGCATTTAAATTCAGTGCCTGAGATTGTACACAAACTTTGTTTCATCTTTTGAAACCTTATTTTATGCACAAATAAATATATATTTGTGTTTATTTCGTGTTTTTGATTTATATGTACAACCTAAATGCAAGATACCTCAAGATAAATCATTGAAATATTAAAATATTCCGAAATACGGAATAATCCGTTATCCAAAATTCTCCTGGTCCCAAGTATTTTGGATAAGGGATACTCAACCTGTACTAGGAATTTGTTTTTGGTTTGCTGCGCAGCAGCCAGGTGGGCAACTAGTAAACAGCATACAGTATAAACAATAAGCAATATAAATATAAACAGGTGGAGACTTCCGGTGGGCGGGCCAACTAGAGTGGCCGCATTTTAGCTCAGCTCCGTGGCTTAGCTCCCTAATCCATCTATAAAGAGAACACTTATCCACCAAAGTGACGAAAATTGAGCTAAAACTGCTCCTTACCATCCAGGGAACAATCTGCCGTGCCACGCAAGCTGAAAATCCCCATCTCTGACCCCGAAGTCCGGCCTACAGCAAGCGCAGGCCTGCATGAACGCCAGCGTCGACATCGGCGTTGGCGCGAACAACGAGTGGAGGGAGAGCCTGTGACGGAACAGCCCGCTAACCGCCCGCGGGTCCCGGGGAGAGGGGAGCCACGCTCTTTGCTCCAAGAACCCGGTAAGGACTCCCCACCCGCTCCCGCTGCCCAGTGTTGGGCTTTGCATCAGCCGAACACCACACGGACGCTGTGTGCGCGGGAACCACCCTCCCGACACCCGACAGAATAGACACAGCAGCAGTAGCACTCCTGACCCACACTACTCACCGGCGGGGTGCGGACCGGCAGAAATCTCCCCACACACAACACCTCTATGCGCGACGGGAGTCGGCACGGAGTCGCTGTCCCAGCGTCCAGCTATTCTGTGTCTGTCTCTCACCTGCCGAGCATCGCGCGAACAACGAGTGGAGGGAGAGCCTGTGACTGAACAGCCCGCTAACTGCCCGCGGGTCCCGGGGAGAGGGGAACCACGCTCTTTGCTCCAAAAACCCGGTAAGGACTCCCCACCCGCTCCCGCTGCCCAGTGTTGGGTTTTGCATCAGCTGGACACCACACGGACGCTGTGTGCGCGGGAACCACCTTCCCGACACCCGACAGAATAGACACAGCAGCAGTAGCACTCCTGACCCGCACTACTCACCGGCGGGGTGCGGACCGGCAGAAATCTCCCCACACATAACACCTCTGTGCGCGACGGGAGTCGGCACAGAGTCGCTGTCCCAGCGTTCAGCTATCCTGTGTCTGTCTCTCACCTGCCGAGCATCGCGCGAGCTCCCCTGCTCCTGGCACCTCCGGGGAAGCTACTCCCTCGTGGATTCTGCAGCTCAGGTACCCTGGCACAGCCATTTGCGGAGTGCTACAGTAGGAGGATCCTGCCCGACATACCCCAGGACTACTAACGCCCGCTGCCACTTAATGGACTAAATTAAGCAACTCAGTAAATGGGCTCATAGGGAAACACTATCCCTCTTCAATAGGCGCTAGAAGTCTGCTGCCTCAGCCCATATCCCCCCCCCCCCCCAAGACCAGTTGAACAGTGCTGCTTGGACTTCATCTCTATTACACCGCTGCCCCGGGGAGAAGAGCAGTGTGATTCACGACCGGCTGCCTCTCTGTGATTGCCCCCCAACGCAGGACATCTCATTACAGGGGAGGAGAGAGTCTGCCCGCTCCAGCCCAGCTGCTGAACTGAAGCTTTCAGCGGGTTGGAAACTTTGCATTTGACTGCCCAGAACCAACATCTCTACAATATATGTAAGCTTATTCCTAACCACAACCCTTGAGACTCTCATGGTAGACATATGGCTAACTCATCAGATTAGTTGTAAAAGGTAACAGCACCACCTACTGGCCATTTACACTCCTCACCTGAGAACAACTCTACACCCTCAATACTGAAATACTATACTGCAATTGGTGAACTAGTTACAGTAATTCAAATTTACGTGACTTCGGTCCACCCCCTATACACTGTTTAAACTCCGCCAAACAAAGGTGACCACATAAATACAAATACATCGTCATTACGCTGTAAAGACGGTTCCTCATTATATGAGTCGCACAAAAGACCCGAAACACTTTGTGTGCGCCTTAAGTGATATATTACTGATAACATATCTGGTGCTCCCTCATATTGCTCGTATCCCCTCCCTTACTCCCCCCCCCCTTTTTTTTTTTTTTTTTTTTTTGTTTTGATTGTTGTCCTTTTCATATTCTGTTGTTGAATCTGAATTTATAATGTTTTCATGATGTGATAAATACCTTAGCAGGTACTGATGTACATCTAATTTAAGGATTACCCACTTTTAAAACGTTATTATAAGGTCTAAAGGGGTCAAGTAAGACAATATAGCTTCTCACACTAATATTGTCCATCTTGGTATGGACAGATTTCTTGAAAGGCCTACCTCATCTCACGATAATATGCCTTCCTCAAGCGCAAAATCTGCAAGCTCCAAAAAAAGCTCCGCCAATAAAACAATGGCTGGAACCTTTTCCTCATCCCCCCCTATCACCACTGAGTAGGCAAGATACTACGTCATTTGACGTATCCACGGTCACAGGCTTTCCTACCCCAGCTGAGACTGCAAAAGAAGTAATAAATCTTTTAATGCCCTTAATGGACAAAAAATTCGAGGACTTACAGGCGAGGCTGGATGCCTCCCTGGCTAGAATAGACTCGAATACTTCTAGAATTAATACCTTAGAGCAAAGAACAAGTGACTCCGAGGACACACTCCACACTCTCCAGCAAGAGTTAGATTCTAAATCGCAAACAATACAATCTATGGCAGAGAAGTTAGACTCACTGGAGAATCACAATAGACGAAGTAACCTTCGTTTCATTGGCATTCCAGAAGCGATCAGCGACGCCCAACTACAAAGATACGTTGGGGTGCTGATTCCAAAAGCCCTGGGTCTCCTTGACTCAGATACCCCAATACCAATAGAAAGAGTCCATAGACTTGGGGCTAATCGTGGGGAAAGAGACACCCGTTCTAGGCCAACAATAGCCAAATTTCTCGATTACAGGGATAAGGAAAAAATCCTAAGAGCATACCGCTCCCTCCCTGAACTCAAAATCGATGACCAACGTATTATGGTGTTTCAGGATTTTTCTGCCCTAGTTTCTCAGAAAAGAAAAGCCTTCTCAGGGGTGTGTAAAATACTTGTTGACAAGCAGATCAGATTTGCTTTGCTCTTCCCCGCCAAATTGAGGGTCATGGAAAATGGCAAACCACGTTTCTTTGAGGACCCCCAGACAGCAAAAAATTACTTCTCAAGGAGTAATCCACCTTCTCCAGCGAGATCCAATGCTAGCTCTAGAGATTAAATCTAGGTAACTACCTTACACTTGATATGCCACACGGCTTTATAATGACCTTCGATATATTTCACCCCCTTCAGGTCATAGGTGTGGCTTCAAAATTTACCGCCTAACTATGTATGTTATTTTACAGTATTATTGGATACGATGTCACAAGTCGGTACATCAGTGCCTTCACTTTATGTAATAATGTTTTTCTCATGTTTCTCTCATTTATGTATGTTTATGCTTATGCTTGTTCAGTTGTTGATAACATCTCGGAGCATCCTCTATGCCACCATAGAGGATCCTCAGATTTACTTAGTGGGCCAGTTTGAAGACCCACCTTTTTTCTTTTGCGTTTTTGAAAAATATGCTATCTCACCTTGCACTGCTAAAAATGAAACCACACTGTCATGTACGTCTCGACCTTGTAGAACTGTAAGATTTATAGGACACAGAGGGTTGAAGGCGGGAGAGGCCTTACTTCGCACCATTGTAATTATGGCTCCACCCCCGCCACGTCGGGGGGATTTGGACCCTCCCCACTCTCACAGAATAGATGTCAGTACATAATATATCTACACCCAATCAAACAAACCCTCCACCAGCCTCATTATCTGTAATGTCATGGAACGTGGGAGGCCTGAACACCCCAATTAAGCGGAAAAAGGTTCTTATGCATATCAAGAAGCAGCACTCAGCAATTACTTTCTTACAGGAAACTCATTGGAAGTCAGGGGACAACAGCACGCTTCGAGCTCCCTGGATAGCAGAATGCCTCCAGGCATCACATGCGTCCAAATCCAGAGGAGTGGCAATAATATTCCATAGGAATCTCAGATATAACATTCTAGATATAATGGCTGACCCTGAGGGAAGATATTTAATTGTTGATCTGGTAATTGAAGAATCCAAATTTACTTTAGTAAACTTGTATGCACCTAATAATTCAACGGGTGATTTTATACGCACCATATCTTCCTTACTGGCCAAAAGAACTAACTTCCCCCTAGTGGTTGGTGGAGACTTCAACACAGTAGACGACCCCCTCTTAGATAAATCAAACCCAGTCCCACGCCCCTCCTCCCCGTGCTGGAAATACATCCAAGAATTTAAAAACACATTACAACTCCATGACCCCTGGAGACTCCTAAATCCCACAGATAGGTCTTACACACATCTCTCCAGAGCTCACGGATCCACATCGAGAATAGATTACTTCCTCATATCCCATTCCTTACTAAATAAACTGGAAAAAGTTGATATAGGTAATATCATTATTTCAGACCATGCCCCTATATTTCTAAAAATAACCTCAGACTTAATGCAAACATCGGTTAGATTTTGGCGCTTCCCAGACTTCTTATCCTCATCCCAGGATTTTAAAAAATACCTGATTCAATCTTGGGCAAACTATATGGATGACAACATTGAACACTGGGACAACCCAGTGCTGTTCTGGGAGGCGTCAAAGGCAGTAATGAGAGGGCATATCATAAATTACACAACACGGACTCGTAAGGAATCAACACTAAAATACAAATCCCTTTACTCCGCAGTCACAAGGAGCTTCGCAACATATAATACTACTCCCTCTGAGGACAATCTTAACTTATATCTCCAGGACAAACAGCTTCTGGAATCATTCCTGACATCTCAGGCACAGCTCCGCCTGGACTATACTAAAAACTACTATTACAGATGGGGCAATAAAACAGGGAAGCTACTGGCCACTATGTCCAAACCCTGGAAGAAAAAATCCTATATCACGGCAATCAGAGATGCTACAAAACACACACCAAAACACAAGATATCTTAAACAGGTTCACTGACTATTACACTTCACTCTATAGCGCCATCCCCCTACAAGAAGATATTCGGAGAGAGCTGCTGGCACCCATACAAATGCCAAAGCTCACTCAAAACCAACAAGAAATCCTAGAAAAAGACATTACAGAGGAAGAACTTTCGGAGGTCATATCTGGCCTCAAAGCTCATAAATCTCGGTTTCACAGGAGTATACTATAAGTTATTAAAACAGGAACAAATTCCCACCCTCCTAGAACTCTTTAACACAATACACAAAACCAACCCAATATACCCAACATTTAACCAAGCTCACACCACACTGATTCCTAAACCGGGAAGGGATCTTTTATTGATAGAATCATACAGACCAATAACCCTCCTTAACACCGATTTTAAAATTTTAGCAAAAATAATGGCCAATCGGCTCCAATGTATTATCCCTGACTTGCTAACCCCGCACCAATTTGGCTTTGTCCGAGACTGTCACTCAGTTAAAGCCATACGTATGGCGATAGCGGCCACTGTGGCCTCTAATCAGTCTCCTCACTCCAAAAACATGCTACTTAGCTTAGATACAAACAAAGCGTTTGATACAGTAGCCTGGCCACACATGTTTTCAATTCTGGAAGCTCGAGGTTTCAATTCCACCTTCATTAATCTCATTAAATATTTTTACACTAGCCCTATGACATCCCTAATAATAAACGGCCAAAAAGGGATCCCCATCAGAATGCAGCGAGGTACTAGACAGGGCTGCCCTCTATCCCCGCTCCTTTTTAACTTATCCATCGACCCCCTCTTTAGAATACTGGAGACCTTCACTCCTTTCAAGGGAATCAAGATAGGCCAAACAGAAATAAAACTATCTGCATTCGCAGACGATGTTTTATTATATATAGGAAACCCAAAAGATTCGATCAAAGAAATTCTTGATATATTATCCAAATTTGGCAAAATTTCAGGTTTCGAAGTAAACTTCCAGAAGTCCAGAGGTCTCTTTCTACAACCGGGGATAGCTAAACCAGGTTGGGGTAGAAACCTACCATTTGCCTGGGAAAAATCACACATCGTTTATTTGGGAATTAAACTTCCTAAATACCCCACGGAACTCTATCGAAAAAACATTCAAGAAATTATTCAAGCTATGGCCTCTGAACTGGACAGCTGGAAACACTTAACATTATCCTATTTAGGGAGGGCGAATTTAATTAAGATGTCAACGTTCCCCAAATTACTGTATGTCCTACAATCTTTGCCACTCCTAATAAGCAATACTGACCTCAAAAAAATTAATACCTTATTTAGAACTTTTATATGGAAAGGGAAGAAATCCAGGATTGCACTGAATAAACTACAACAAGCTAGGTTCAATGGAGGAATCGGTCTTCCCAACGTCCAAGCTTACAACTACGCATCCCTCACCAGATTCTTAAGAGACTGGCTTAAGAATACGGAAGTATACGCCAACACACACCTGGAATCAGCCTTTTTAGAAAAAGACACATTAATCTCCTTTCTACACAAAATAAAAGAGGAAATCCCTACAAATCTATCCCAGAACCCATTACTGTGGTCCACATATCGCTTGTGGCACATACTACGCCACTCCTATAAATTAAATTCATATAAAAGCTTATTCCTCCCATTCTTGGGCAACCCGGATTTCCAGCACGGGGAGGCTAGCTTCCCTTTCTCATCTCTAAGTAGAGAAGGCCTGAGAAATGTTGGCGATCTGACAGATCCATCCAGCGGTAAACCCCTGACGTTCTCCCAGGCACAAACCTCCTTTCCAACTCTCAGAAATTTCCCAATAGCGTTTTTCCAAATGCAACATTACGTAAGCTCAGTGTTGAAGTCTCTCTCGAAGCAGGACCTATCAAACACACTCGACGGGGTTTTGTGCGCCCAACAAATAACTAGAAAAGCTATCTCAATACACTATAGGATATTCAATCCTCTCCTTGATCACTCTAATTCAGAATCAGGTATGAAACAATGGTTAACGCATTTCCCCACGCTATCCTGCGAACATTTAATTAAACAGCTATCCACATCTCGCAAACTGTTCCCAGCCGCCCAGTACCAGGAACTATTCCTGAACATCACTCATAGATCCTATTATTCCCCCAAGAGACAATTTTTGGCCGGCATGCCAAATACAGGACACTGTGGTAAGTGTCAAGCTCCACAAGCCGACCTTTTTCACTGCTTGTGGGCGTGCCCATTTATCCGCAAATTCTGGCTACAGGTGAAATCTTTCGCCCTAGACCACCTATTAAACTATTTACCATTTACTGCGGAGTGGGCGATTTTTGGCATACTTCCCGAACAACAAAGGATAACAAGAGGCTGCAAAAAGCTATCAGTTGCGATCAGTGCAGCAGCTTGCAAGGCTATTCTACAAAACTGGATTGACCCCTCCCCCCCTCCCTTAGAGTTATTCAAGGCAAAACTCCACCATCTGTTCATGATGGATTGGTTGGAGACCACAATGCATAAAGAAAAACTCACAAAAACTTATTTTAACACATGGGAGAGTTATATAAATACATTACCGAGAGATTTTCAGAGTAGGATCAAACAAACCCTCCAGAACACAGAATACTACGAAACAAGATTGGTACAGGGAGATCCACCAATTCCCTAGGAAATCGACTAGGAAGAGGGTATGGAATGGGGGATGGGAGCTTCTGGGAACACGGCCTCCCCGCTGATGATATTTAATAATTGAAACTAAAAACAAGTGTCGAACAATGACTGATGTGGACACAGGTTAATTGTCAATGCTGCTTGTATCTTGAACTTCTATTATTTTTTCACATTACTCTTATTGTGATTCAAGCTAATATGTATACCAGTAACTCTGTGTTCATGACAACATCACAATTATTTTGTACATATAATGTATTTGACAAATGTATTGTAAGGTGAAAGCATAATAAAAAAAAAAATAAAAAAAAAAAAAAAAAAAAATATAAACAGGTGGCGGAACATGTACAGTCATACAGAAAGTTATTCCGAGGGGACACCGTGTTAGATTGTGAGCAGAGGGTTATGGCGTGACTAGACAGTGCGGTGTTCATGAGTTCACGTGTCAGCAGGTGAACCGCCTGAGGGAAGAAACTTTTTAAGCTTCTGGTGGACCTGGTGGGAATTGGTCCTGTAGCGTCTGCCTGATGGCAGCAGGTTAAACAAGCCATGGCCATGATGTAGTTGGTTCTTGACTATCTTCGTTGCCTGCTTTTTTGCTCTGAAAAGGTACAGGTCTTGGACAGAGAGAACGTCCGTCTCGATCTTCTCCGCAGTTCTGACTACATTTTCGAGTCTGATACTATAGACCGATGATTCCCAAGCACGCTCAGCAACGCACCCTAGTAGTTTAGGTTTAAAAAATTTCCAAATTGACTGAAGTACTATGAGGTCTATTTTCTAAGCTTCGGAGTTAGAGAGATAAAGTGGATGGAGATAAATTACCAGCCAATCCACGTCAAATTGCCATGTTAGGCACTGTTTTAAAAAGCTGAGTTAGGAGCTGGTTTGTATTTTATATCCATCCACATGATCTCTCTCCGAGGCTTAGTACATAGACCCCTGTGACCAAATATGGATATACATAAAACCTGGATGGTTAGGGTGCCTTGAAGGCCTGCATTTGGGAACGTCTTCTGTAGGCTCACACCCACGGATTAATTCCATTATGTCTCACTGGCTCTTTGGAGCAGAACAATGTATATCCTTGACACCATAATGTGGTTTTGAAGAATTGTACCATAAAAATGTTCTGACTACTTTAAATGCCTCATTATAGTATATTGTGCCAAGATGTGGCATTCGGCTTGCTAAGTGCACATTGGTACCCACTGCCATCCTAATTATTCTAATGTTTGATCACAAGCTACTGTGGAACTGTCAAAATCACGGGAGGTCACAGTTTTGACATTTGATCACCAACAGCTTGGTATCCAAGCACTGTTATCTCTACAAGCTGCCTGTGATGTCCTACTATTGCCATCTGGGCTGTTAGTTCAGAATTAATATTTTTGTCAAAAATTCTACCCTCTTTTAGTACAACCTAATCCATAACTTAATCCTTAACTGATCTGTAGTTTGTCAAATTTGATGGTCACGAATCATTGCTGACCTACTTTGGGTACGATGAAATGTTACTCCCCCAGGAGAAGGTTCAGAATAATGAAATTAAACTATGGGTTAGTGAGCAGGGCCCTCCTACCTCCATGTCGGTTTGTATCAACCCAGTTTGCTTAATCACTGTTGTTTCCAATTGTAAAGCTCAAAGGAATATGCTGTGCTATAGAAGAAACTGTAAATAAATAAAGGTACTTGTGTATTATCACGGCGCCCACGATTCCATCGTAGGGCATTGTACAATCAAAAATCAGTCGCATTGCATGCGATCATATCGCATGTGATGCGATGCTATGCAATGCGATGTGATTTTTGATTGTACAGGCACCCTTATGGGTGATTCCTATGTTAAATGCACCCCCACACCCGATTTTTTATTGTACATCCACCCTGATGGGCGATTACTATGTGAAATGCCCCCCCCCCATTGTTAACGCCACCCCCACTATCAACGCCATCCCGAAGCTCGGCAAGCGCAGCGAGCCCGCGAGGGGCGGTGGTACGCATCCTCCGACCTATTCATACCCCCATTATCCACGTCGGCGTGGAGTTGATTTTATATAGTGTGGCGAGCGCAGCTTGCCACCGAGCCCAAAGCTTGGCGAGCGCAGTGAGCACGGCGAGCGCAGCAAACCCCGCGAGGGGACGCGCATTACTTCACATGTATTCCGCGTCCCCTCGCGGGGTCGCTGCGCTCGCCACGCTTCGGGCACGGTGGCTAGCTGCGCTCACCACACTATATAGAATCTACTCCACGCCGACGTGGATGGTGGGGGTATGAAGAGGTCGGAGGAAGCGTACCGCCGCCCCTCACGGGCTCGCTGCGCTCGCCATGCTTTGGGTTGGCGTTGATAGTGGGGTGGCGTTAACAATGGGGGGGCATTTCACATAGTAATCACCCATCAGGGTGGCTGTACAATTAAAAAAGTCTGGGGGTGCATTTAACATAGGAATCAGGCATCGGGGTGCCTGTACAATGTAAAATCGTGTAGCATCGCATCGATGCGACGCGATATTAAAATTGTACAGTCGGCCCTGGAAACCCTCAAATCGGGTCCAATCGCATGCCATTGCATACCTTAATTAGTGGTATGCGATGCGATGCGGTGGGCGCATAGGCGTGCGCAGCACATTTTATTAGGGGGTCCACTGTCAAAGCGGTGTGTCTAGCACCACCTATTGGGCATGTCTAACACCGCCATTGGGTCTGTCTAACACCGCCAATCAGGCGTGTACTCCCTACAATATAAAACGACTCTCAGCTACACCATTATATCCTGCCTGTTTCAGTTTTAATCTTCTAATTACTCTGTGTAACAGTACATGCAAATAAAGTCAAAATCATATCTGGGTGACACAGATATGTAGTGATATGACAATGGTGTAATACAATTTATAATGCAAAACACACATAATTGATTGATGGGCGCTTATTTTAATGGAATACAGGTCTTAAAAGCAAAAGTCTTTGGTAAAAGGTATTGCTGGTATTACTAGCAGTAAACAGTGTGGGGGTGGGTGCACAGGCACCCCCTAATGCTGTGCCCCCACTCAATGTGTGCACCGGGTGGGCATGGTGGGCGCCGTGATAATACACAAGTACCTAAATAAATATATATATGAGAATACAACCAGCATTCCTTGTTGTATGGACTTGGGAACAAAAGAAGAGGCACGTACATTAAAGTCAACAAGCAGTGGCGTAACTAGAGAGATGCAGGGTGCTACGGAGGTAGCAGAGATACACAATGCAGTAGGGGATAGAGATATGCAGGGCAGTAGGGAGGGGATACTTAGATGCAGGGCGGTAGAGTTTTTATAGTGAGACACAGGGCAGTAGGAAGCAGGGAGAGAGACGCAGGGTGCTAGGGAGGCGATATTGAAATGCAGGGTGTTAGGAAGGGGATAGTGAGATGCAGGGTAGTAGGGAGGGGGTAGTGGGATGGTAGGGAGGGGGTAGTGAGATGCAGTATGGAGCAGAGAGAAAAATGCAGGGTGATAGGGAGGTGATCAGAGAGGCACAGGGCGGTAGGGAAGGGGTAGTGAGAAGCAGGGACATAGGCACCTACGCTCGCCACCTATTCTATTCTCCCTCTATGGGGGTCGTGGACCCCCACGAGGGAAAATAGCGGGTGGCCGTCGGGAACCCAGCTGTCTGTGTTTTGACAATCGGGATCCCGACGTCAGTGAATGCCTGTCGAGACCCGGTCCGGCACCCATTGAATCTACAGTAGTACTAGGAAAGGTGAGTTCTCACTCTCCCTAGTTCTAGCATTCCCAGTGGTACAAGATACATTGCCTGCTACCTCCAGATATGGTATCTGTATCTGTGAAATTCATATCTTCTGAGTTCTAGAGAAAAGACATAGCCATACTGTAAACCCCTAGCTGACTTCATTCATTGGTCAGCCAGTTGTACCTTCCAAATAATAACCTCGTTCTGGAATATTCAGTTATATTTAAATCAGAGTACACAGGGCATTTACACAAAATAATGAAATATATACACACATACACATACAAACAAGCAAAGACACACGCACACAATCTGTACATTCATTCGGCAACAATTTTGATATATACGCCATGGTACTGTATATTCAGTCATGGTAGTGCTAATGTCCTTCGATGATGCTATACAGTAAATGTTCCAGGAATCAATGATTCATCCCATCCTGGCATAAAGAACTTTTAATGTCAGCGGACTGGAGGGGATAGATAGCTACTGCTTGCACTACTTACTAACAAAACATTTAAATTGAGGACATGTGGGCAGGGCTGATGAGAAAGTACATACATGCTGGCCAGGTGCACTGAGCGATATTTATCTGTGGTCAAACACACAAAGCCGTTGTATGCCAGATTTATTATCACACTGCCGCATCCTGACTTGGACATTTAACCTGTGTTAATTGTTTCATCATTTGTCCGTCACCACAGACACAGCATAGAAGCGCTAATTTTGCTTGACAACATTTAAAAGAAATAATTTATTGTAATAAAAAAAGTTACAATTGTATAATTCTTATCTCTGCTGTGCAGTGAGGTAGAATTCTCGTTCTGTGCAAAAAGAATTCTTTAGTAGTATGAAAAGGGGATAAGGGATTTAAATAAGAAGGGAAGCTGGCAGGATATTGTGATGCTAAAATAGGATCTTTTCTATTCTAGTTAGAAACTGGTACCAAAAAAATTAATTGAAAATGATTGCCAGAAAACAGATTATTTTACATATAGTACAAGGCAGCAATATTTCAGCTCAAGGACGTTTGGGAACACTTGGCACATATACTCTTGCTAGCGATAATATGTAAATAAAAACATATTGAGCTTTTCTCATTGTTTGTACAATTGTACCTCAAGTTATACTCATCTGGATGGTGTCCAGGATCCTTGTGTTTGCCGTTTGTAAGATGTATTGGCACACAGAAACTGATTCACTCCGTTCACATTTACACTGTACAAACAGTGTGTGACAAGGTTTGCTTTTAGGAAATTGCATGAAGTGTACTTGCCAGGACATCATAGGTGATGAGTCAGTGACGGGAAGTATGAATCACTTTACACTTACATTTTTATAATTCAGTAGAACGAGCCTGAGAGTTCTATTGATTGGCACATGGGGCCTGATTCAGATCTGGTCGCTAGTGAACAGGTAAATGCAGACTGGCCCCATCCCCTCGCATGCGACTGAAGGGAGAGGAAATCATTCGATGGTTGCTGACCATCGATGGTTTGTGCAACCTTTGCTCTAAAAAGTAAGTCCATACTTACTTTTCAGATGCCCTCTATCCTCCGAATTGGGGGGCTGCGACCCTACGCCGTTTAAAAAAAAAATGATTTATTTATTTTTCTTTCTATTTCTGACCGATCCGTGCAGGCGATTTGGAAAATGTAAAAGGTTGCTCGTTGCACCTGGATTTTTTATGTAGCAGCTCTGTTTTGATCCGTGCAGGTGTCAGCTAAATACGCCTGGAAAATGTGGAATATTTTCCATTCGTATTTTCTGCTGAATTCGTAGCCAAATATACGGCAAATCAGCTGAATTCAGCTTATAGTAAATCATCTGTACAACTTTTAACGTCTGTATTTAACATCAAATGTGTATGAATAGGTGCATTTTGTACCCATTTGTTCGTAGTTAATTTCCCGCTACATGGACACTGTCTTCATGCTTCAAGTTGACAGTTGATAATTGTCAACCAATTGGACTCAACCTGCCATTTATACTACGTTATACTAATGTGCATGTCCTAATATCTATGGAAACATTCTTTACATGTATGATCTCACCGCCCACTATTCAATCCACATCAGCCATCATTAATAATAGCAGTTACACAATCTTAAAGCTGGGTGGGAAAGATCCATCTGAAACAGGCACCCACTCTGGTCTTATTACTCAAACTAGCATAAATGGTAGGGGGCTTCTTCTTCTGGCATGGCGTATGTGATGTCATGCCATTACCGCCGCTGAAGTGAAGAAGAGCCACTAAGAGGAGCAGGCTCTGTGCTTGCTGAAGACAGGGTGAGAGGGGGCTGGAGAGACTCAGAGGTGGGGAAGCTGCTGGAGGGACACAGGGCATGGAGATGCTGATAGACATGGACAGTGAGGGGCTGGAGTGACAGAGACACATGTGTATAAGAAGCACTACTGTGGACAATATATGTATAAGGGGCACTACTGTGTGATTTAATATGAATCCAGGACACTACTTGCGGTGTAATGTTTGAAAGGACAGTAACCCCAAACGGCACCACAGGTGGAATGCAGATTGTATTTAGCATCCTTATTATCAAGTGGTGATAGGAGAAAAACAACAATAAATTGTACTTCCATAAGCAATGGGTATGCGTCCTCCTTATTAATCCCAATAGAGCACAGTGTTCTTTCAATAGATGTATCTCTCCAACATATGAAAGAGAAGGAAGGCTCAGGATAGTGAAGCCAGTTTAATACATCAAACACATAAACCATACAAAACATACAAGCAGGTGATAAAAATAGGGTTAAAAGACTCCACACGCTAGATGGATCATAGGAACAATTACCATATAGAGTATCAGAACTGGGTTTTAAGCAGTTCATGCGCTTAGCCTCACAGCCTTGATAAAGACCCCATGTGAGAGGGTCGAAACGCGTTGGTGAATTGTGTGGCACACTGACCAGAGACGGAGGACATAGGAGCTTTTGGACCAGTCGCAGCTGTCGCCAGACCAGTCACCCGGGCACCGGACTGGTGATTATACTGTGATACTAAGCGCATGAACTGCTTAAAACCCAGTTCTGATACTCTATATGGTAATTGTTCCTATGATCCATCTAGCGTGTGGAGTCTTTTAACCCTATTTTTATCACCTGCTTGTATGTTTTGTATGGTTTATGTGTTTGATGTATTAAACTGGTTCACTATCCTGAGCCTTCCTTCTCTTTCATATGTTGGAGAGACACATCTATTGAAAGAACACTGTGCTCTATTGGGATTAATAAGGAGGACGCATACCCATTGCTTATGGAAGTACAATTTATTGTTGTTTTTCTCCTATCACCACTTGATAATAAGGTTGCTAAATACAATCTGCATTCCACCTGTGGCGCCGTTTGGGGTTACTGTCCTTTCTATCATTTGTCTTTTATCTCTAAAGGGTTTTGGGAACACTCTTCACTTGTAACCAGCTTTGGCAGCCTAAGGAAGCACAGAACTAGGATCACTATCTATTTCTTTGCGGTGTAAAGTGTATAAAAGATTGTGCTACTGTGTGTTGTAATTTTAATTGTAGTAGTAGTACGTTTATTTATAAGGCGCCGCAAAGTGTCCGCAGCGCCGTACATAGCAAACAAAAAAACAAAATTTGAGTTAATTGTGGGACCAAAGTTAATTGTGGGCCCATTATCCCTTTAAGGGAGGTAGGGCACAAATTCCCTTCCACTGGTCTAGGCTCTGCCTAATGTGTGTGTGTGTGGGGGTGCAGTGTTAGGGGAAAGGAGTTCCACCACCTCTCCAGGACCACTTTAAGCCCTGGTTGCGGTGCATGATCTGTCTGTGATTGATTGATTTTCCTCCCCAGAGTGCAGATTGCAATTTTATCTTTGCATATGCTTATTAATGAACTCATGCAAGATATGAAACACAAATTGTGTGTGAATCTGCATCAACCCCAATATCTATTAATTTATTAATGCTTTGCATGTTTTGGAAACCTTGCTCTCAGCACCAAGAATGATTGTCCCAGCCATGAAAATTCTGATGCAGCTAGGGCAAACGCCATAATTTATCTGGAGAGACAGAGTAACTGTTTCATTTGGTCACCCATGTGGGTAACAAAATCGGATAGGATCCAAGCAGCCATCGTTCTACCACTCCTTGACCACATACCATGACACACATCGGACAACCTCAGTCAAAATTACAGTCATGCCCCCCAAAAACCTGACATATACAGGAGCAATAAGTTTATTAGAGTTATTGCGCTTGTTTCATACATAATCAACAGCATTTGTCTTTTATAAACACTGTGTATTAGCAATGATAGTAGTCAAGAAACATAACTAACCAAAGAGATGTGTGAATACCAGTATAAAGCATAAGAATGCAAAATAGAAATCACAAACCTGAAGACTTCTCCAGTATTTTACAGATAGATATAACTATCACTATCAGTTGAGGATGCCGTTGTAAACGTGTTCCTGTTTTTCCCAAAAGCCTGTTCATTAAAATCTCTCTTGAATTCTTTCATGGACCATTAGTTAGCAATAGAAAACCGCCCATTAGGGAAATGAGGAAGTTGCTAAATATATTAAACACACAAGAAAGAAGAAAACAATAAAACGTCTTCCATCTTTTGTTGTACAAGTTATCTATCGTTTGTTTAAATAATGACTCTAAATCAAAAAATGTTTGTTTTTAATAATGTTACTTCCTGCAACCATTCTTGGATTCGATCAGAAGGATAAAGGCCCCATACAGTTGTCCGACTTGTCCTTAGAACAAGTCGGACCCAATTTCCCCTGAGCTCCCCTGGCAGCTCCCCGGGAGGCTCACATATGATGTGGCATTCGTTGTGCCATTTTTACATGTGATTAATCACATGCGATTTATCTCATGTATTACTCCTGGGGAGCTGAAGGTGGGAGGCAGGAGAATAAAAAAAAAACACGTTCAAAAGAATGGACAGCCGCTAATTCGCTGAGAGAGCTCCCATTAGGGTGGCCGCTGATTCTTTTGAATTTTTTTTTTTTAATTCTACTGTCTCCTGCCACCAGCTGCAGAGTGGGGAGAGCGTCTCTTCTGCGCGGTGATTCCCAGTTCTGGGATCGGATGCAATACATCGCGGGTACTAAAATGCACCGCTGATGGCTGAAAATACGATGTATCTTATGTGCAGCCCGTCCAACCTCCAACTCCGTTCTGATGCGCATGGGACCGCGCATGTGATGGGATGTCAGACATATCTGATTCTGGCACGATCTCTGCCCCATCTGTCGGAATCGGGACTAGTGTTTCGGACACCTTTAAACATATGATTCTGCAAACAAATCTTGTGGCCAATCAAGTGTATATTTACCATTATTGCAGGACTCCATTCTTTACATTATATTAGTATTTTGGTGTCAATGTAGGCCTAAAATTATATATTTTTTTACAAAATTGTAAATTTGAAGTAGATTAAATATGAAAATAAAATCAGCTGATTTTATTTGAAGTTATTTGGGACATTACAGTGGCTAGAATCCCTCCCAGTGTCCCCTGCAGCCAGCTCAAGCAGGGCCGCCAAGAGAGGGGGGAGCGGGTACTAATTAACCGGGCCCGAGCTTGCTGGAGGGGCCTGGCAGGGGCCTTGGTCTGACCCGCTCCCCCTCTGCCCTTCCCGGGCGGAAGCAGCAGCAGCAGCACACCTACAGCAAGTGCTGGGCTGACAGCAGGCTCAGCATGAGCGTCTCACTGACAGCGTGAGAGCTCATGCTGAGCCTGCTGTCAGCACTGCACATGCTGTAGGTACTGTATGTGCTGCTGCTGAAGGGGTGGGGTGATAATAACACTCCCCCCTCCAGTCCCTTTAGAGGACTTTTTCACTCTCCCCGTAATAATTGTGGGGGTGTGGCCTAATCACGGAGGTGGCCATGCCTCCTACGATTAGACAGTGCCCCCAATTTTACCAGGGCCCAGCATACCTCTCGGTGGCCCTGAGCTCAAGTATTGGCTGACATTTGTGCATGAATAGAAGGATTCCTGGGTCATTAACTCAGAAGTCCACACACTGCAAAGAGAGCTCTTATTGGAACAGCTGTCCTTGCAGTTTTCCTTGCAAATCTTCATACATACAGCATTAATAATTATGCGATTAGCGGCAGGATGTATTACATTCAAAACGTGATGCTTGATACAGTGTGATGAATCATAGTGCAGAGAATCACACTTAGGGCTATATTTGCTAAATATTCTAACAATCAAAGGAGGTGATGTCGCCCATCCTGTCTATCATTTTCTAGGATTCAATATAGAAATGATAGAAAGAATCTCATTGGTTGCTGAATCTGCCATAGGTCTGGTACAAATTTCAATGGCGTGATTTATGGTTTGTTTAAAATGTACCAAGTAGTATTTCAGGGTATACCGACACTATGGGCGGTATTCAACCTGGGATTCGGAACGTCATGACGGTCAAAATCCCGGTCCATTTTTGCCCAGCTCGGCAGCCGGAATTCAATGTTCTCACTGTCAAGCGTCTTAAAGTGGACGGGTCGGCGAAAATGGACGCAGATTGTCGAGAAACGGCAGTGAATTCGACAATCTGCAGCCGATTCTGCCAAAACTAATCCGAATTGTTTTAAAGGATTTGTTTTATCAGAATCTGACTTCAGTGCTGTTGGAAATGGCAGTATTGAATAGGCGGGTGCCGCAAATTCCCCTGTCAGAAATAGTGGCCGGCATTGACTATCCCCCTGAAAGTGGGTGTCATAGTCCTTGTACATTCGGGCATATGGACATACACCAGGACTGGGCTTTCTAGCAACAAAGACGTAGACACGACTGGGGCAAAAGATGCAGACACAGATCGGTTGCATAAGACTTAGTATCAGGCCCTTTCTTTAGTGAAGAATAATTTCCGAACACACAATTGTTTTGGATTTCTTGATAAAGTGCATGGAATGGATGCAGAACAATGAAATTATTTGGTACTTCCTTATCTTTGCGGCCCCCGCTTACACTATGAAACTTATGTAGGATTTACGGCGAGGGAACGTTACAAATCCTGCGTCCATGCCACATCTATTAACTTTAATAAAGTTGTGGTGAGCGAAGCGGAGCGAGCCACCGAGCCCGAAACGTGGTGAGTGATGGGAGCCGGCGATGGGACAATGGTGCTGCTAAGCATCATTGTACCCTCGCAGGCACGCTTTGCCTGCCATGCTTCGGCTCGGTGGCTCGCTTGCCACAACTTAACTAAAGGTAATAGATGGTGGCGTGGACACAGGATGGTGGCGTGGACGCAGGATTTGTAACGGTTCCCTCGCTGAAAATCCTTACATAGCAGTTAAGTAGCGGCTAACGTAACTGGCGTATCGGTGGCCGCAAAGATGAGGAAGAACCAATTTAATCCCCCTTGGAGAAGTCGCCCTAGTGTATAGACACTTAACCTTCTCAAGAGGTTTCCCATAGCAATCAGCTTTTAGATATCATTTAGTAGATTCTATAAAAGATAATAGGTTGTTATGGGCTTTTGGCTTCTGTAGAAGGTTTGATACGTCTCCAAGTTGCTTAAAAAATGTATTTTCATAATGAGACCAAATAATTTTTATGCTTTTTTGAATTGCACATCTTCAACATGGAACAATGTTGGTGATTTACACTTGGAGCAGCACATTATAAATGCATTCTGTCAGGCAGCGATAATAGCATTTTGTGGAGTCTGTACTTGCCAATGAGCTTTTTTTTATTATTATTTGTAAGTAAGTCGTTAATTTTCTGAATTGGAGAAAATCAACTACTACACCATTCCACCAACTGACCAGCTTTCAAAGCAGGACGTGTTTATGTCTCATGGGAATTCCTTCAAGTGTCTAACATCATATTAATGAGTTTTATACAGATGTTTTGGGGCAGCTAGGGCTTGCTGTTCCTTAGTGGAATCTAAACATACTGTTAATTCCCAACAATGGGGTAAATTAACTAAAATCGGAGTTGTAATGAAGTTGGCCAAAGCAACCAATCAGATTATGGAGGTCATTCTGGTTGACATTCACAGCTTTGCCTGTTATTTTAACGTCACCAGCTGCCCGCACGAATAGTAGAACCCCCCCACCACCCGCGATCACGGCGAATATCGCGGCACACATGCAAATGGATGTTTAGCATAAACATAAATTTGCTGCCTTGCATGCGGGACAAAATCATTCGATGGTCACCGACCATCGAATGATTTTGCAGGCGTTCGCAGATGAAAGACACCTCTCTGGTCTCTTACATCTGGGTGCCCTGTACGGGCATCCGCTGATGTCAGCTGCCCGCCCCCCCCCCCCCCGCACCCATGTCATGGGCAAATTGACATGGTAATGCCCGGCATTTTCTTGGGGAACACAAGAAATGCTGGGCCTTCCCATGGGTGCAGCCCCTGGCCATGCCCCCTACCTGCATTGCTAGGTGCAAATGGGAAGGTGAACAAGCGGCTGCACATGCGCATAAAAATATACGCTTGGGCACAGTCACTCACCGTCGCTCCCCTGCATAAACACACAGGGGCGCGTGTGATCAGAATCACCCCCTATATCTAGTATCATCTAGAAGGTGCTAATTAAATAAGAAGTAGAATCCGATTGGTTATTGTCAATAACATTCCATCTTGAATAGAACTCCCATCTTTGTAAATTTCCTCCATTGTGTCTAGATAAAACCGGACTTCGGTGAGCCAAAAAAAAGGGGTGGAGCATTAGCATTAATGAGGTGGAGCCTCCCTACAAACCCCTGGTACATCACCCAGGCTCAGCCCTGTACTGTGAGAAGCTACGTCCAATCACACAGCATCTATTCACATACTGCTCTGCATAGTAGTGACAGTACCCACTCCCCCAAGTTCTCTCCCCCAGGGTGGCAGTACAGCCCACAGGTGGGACAGCAGGACAGTGTTTAAAAAAAAACAAGACTGTCCTGCAAAGTTATGGATTCATTGTAATAAGCTGCTTCTCCCAACAAATTTCAGATATGTACAATGACATTGTTTTTGGGTCCCGGACACACAGGGGTAAATGCAATAGCCTGTGAACTGCAGGCATTGGTTGGTACCCAGGGAATATGTTTCAAAGAGACACTCATGTCTGCAGTATGCCCTATTATGCATTTCCCCATAGTGTGGTTTTCATTTTGTACAGTTATTTTTTTTTGTCTGAAAAAATATACCGATGCCCATCTAAAGTTACAATTGATATCCGATTTGTAGTAGCTTCCATAGTCTGGACAAGTCCTCTGATGCCTATTTTATTAGTTTAATACATTTCTGAAAGTTTAGACCCACAGAAATAACCCTCCCGGCCCAATCCTGCTGTCATGATGTGAAGTCTTTCACAGAGCTTTGGGTGAAATCCATGGTTACAACTGAGAACACAACACTGGTCACCCTACATACTTGCCTACTTCCGTGGAATGTCTGCTTTTTCGGTAGGACTCTTCGAAATGGTCCCACCCTCCTGCATCCCACCAGCTTTCTTTTAAAGTTTGCAGAATTGGGGTTTGATGATGCAATTCTCAGAGAATGATGTCATTGTGGCCCCTTCTCTGGTTCTGGTACCAGCGATTCATGGCATTACGCTATGAGCGTAACGGGGAGAAGTGTCCAGTCCTGGCTGCTTATGGTGATTGGCTGCATTTTCCCTCTGTTACATGTATGTTTATATGTGCTAAGAGGTTCCCCCTGCCCTGTATGGCCACTGGAAATCGCACCGACCATCGGCCTGATTCCTTGAGGCGTACACAGTCTACTGATAAATGCTCAGCTGCGTGAACATTGTCATTGTGTACAAATCTGAATCAGGTTCTTTGTCTTTAAAAGTAGGCTTAATACCTGCGTCATTAAAGTAACTTGACCGCCCACATACAGTGGATGAAGCCATTTGGTCGGTCCAAACATTTTTTGTCTTATTAAAGAACATCAAAGGGACTTTGGGAGTGTGGGCAGGTCTTTGTAATAACATAGTCACTCGGCAGTCATCAATGCTCCTATGGGAACCTTTTGAATGTCTTATGTGGCCCCTTAGGAGCTGCTAGGCCCTAGGCAGGTTCCTAGATTGATTGTGGACAATCCGCCTCTTTCTATGACTAATACTAGCATTTACCTCAATAACTACGTAGACAATTGGAACTATTTAGCAATAGATAAATTATTTGGAACTTTCCACCAGAGGTGATTGGCTTGTAGTGCGTCTATCCTCACATGCCAACCTCCGGCTTTACTGCATTAATTGCTTTTATTGTCCCTAATGCCTGTGCAATGACAATAAGCTGCTACGGTTGATAATTGATGTAAATAACAATACTGTAAGTACATGGAGCCAAAAATGATAAAGCCAGGTTTTTAGAGAAAGGTGCAGTAGGGTGAGAACAAGTCAATCAATTAAAGATGTGCAAACACGGGGAACTCATTTGAAAAAGCTTTCTTGATCAAAGGGGAAAAAAAGTTGATTGAAGAAACAAAAATGCAGTAGAGGCAACGCTGGTCAATGGTATGGATTTCCCATTTGCTGTAGAGCTTTTGTAGGAAGAATTGCAATTAAAGGTATAATGTTTCAGCTAATCACCCGTGAGGAACTCTTCCTGTTTAGTTCTGTTCTTGCATTTCCTATAACTGTATTTGGGTCACTTTGAAGTTCCACTTTGAAGAATATAGAACAGTAAAAAAAAATAGAAAAGTTGTTTAAGAAACTGTTAGGTGGATACATATTCTACTATATGATTAATATGACCCTTCTAATCATTATAGGGGTTATTTGTCAAAGGGTTCAAAAGCCCAATAAAGCAATAGTAACCAATCAGACATAGGGGTACCTTTACTAAGATGGGAGTTCTACTGAAGATGGGATGTTGCCCTAGCAACCAATCAGATCCTATCTATTATGTTCTAGACCAGGGCTGGGCAACACTGGCCCTTCAGATGTTAATGAACTACACATCCCAGGATGCTTTGCATTAGTTTTGCTATGTGGCCATGCTGAAACTGATGCAAGGAATGCTGGGATGTGTAGTTCATCAACATCTGGAGGGCCGGTGTTGCCCAGCCCTGTTCTAGACCGTGCTTAATAAATAAGATGTAGAATCTGATTGGTTGCTATGGGCAAAAGTGGGTGACTGTGCCATGAAATGTCATAAAAAGGTCAAGGTCGACAGGGCTTAGTCTACACCTGAAATAGATGACATAGCTAAGGTCAATAGGTTTGGAAGGTCAACACAAGCAGGTCGACAGTGGGAAGGTTGACAGTCAAAAAGTCAACGTGAGTTTTTCACTGTTTTTTTTTAGCCGACTCGTGTCGACAGGCAGTATTTAATACCCTGTCATCCACTAGGGCAGGCATGTCCAACCTGCGGCCCTCCAGATGTGCTGAAACTACACATCCCAGCATGCATTGCCATCATTCTAGCATTCCCTAATAGAAAAATTGTGGCAAGGCATGCTGGGATGTGTAGTTTTAGCACATCTGGAGGGCCGCAGGTTGGACATGCCTGCACTAGGGTGTGGTGGGTGAATATAATAGTGTGCCAATCACAGAGAGGTACCGTGCCCGAAGCCTGGCGAGTGTAGCAAGCCCTGCAAGGAGGTGCAGTACACTTATACGGTGTCCATGTTGACACATCAAAATTCGGTACCAAAAAAATGTGTAAACTCATGTCGACCTTTTGACCATCAACCGTCCCATTGTCCACCTAATACTTGTTTCAACCTTCCGACACAGTTCATGTGTCGACCTAAGCCCTGTTGGCCTTTTAGTGGTCGACCGAATGTATGTCGACCTTCTCAGTGACAACCCTATGACCCTAACCCTTTTATGTACTGTAATGGTAAAATAAATAAAACAAAGAGTTTGAAAAAAGAAAACTGTTGAAAGAGAGGCTTGCAACGCGTGTAGGGAATGTGCAACAAAGCTATTTCTGAGCTATCACTGTGGAGTCATTGGTACTTGTGTACTAGCACGGCGCCCATCGCATCACAGACCATAAGGCATACAATGGTATGCGATGCGATGCAATGTTACGCGATGGCATGCCATGTTATACACTTTTAAATTGTATACCATCGCATTGTATGGCATTGTAAGCCATTGTATCGCATATACAATGGTATGTGATTTAAAATTGTATAAGCACCCTAAAGGGTTTTTCAATGTTAAAAGTGCCCCCTATAAGATAATTAATTGTGATGGGTGTTTAGTATGTTAAAAGCACCCCCAACGGCACCCCCACTATGAACGCCAACCCGAAGCGTGGCGAGCGCAGCGATCCCGTGCGGGGCGGCGGTACGCGTCCTCCGACCTTTTCATACCCCCACTATCCACGTTGGCGTGGAGTTGATTTTATATAGTGTGGCGAGCGCAGCAAGCCACCGAGCCCGAAGCGTGTCGAGCGCAGCGAGCCCCGCGAGGGGACGCGTAGTACTTTACATCTATTGCGCGTCCCCTCGCAGGGCTCGCTGCGCTCGACACGCTTCGGGCTTGGTGGCTCGCTGCGCTCGCCACACTATATAAAAATAGGCTCCACGCCGACGTGGATAGTGAAGGTATGAAAAGGTCGGAGGACGCGTACCGCCGCCGCTCGCCACGCTTCAGGTTGGCGTTCATAGTGGGGGTGACGTGGGGGTGCATTTAACATTGTAAGCCCCCATTAGGGTGCTTATACAATTAAAAATCATGTAGGGGGGCTTATACAATTTAAAATCGCATCGGGTGTATGGCATGCGATGGCATGCGATGCGATGCAATTATATGTCGTACGACTTAATATCGTGGGCGCCGGGATAATAAACAAGTACCGAGTAATTTCAACTCAACTTATGTAAATGCTTCTAGATTTTTGTTAAGGTACATGTGACAGTAGTGCAAAATGCAGATGTTTGTGGAATAGCAGGCAGGGTTGGTTGAAGCAATAGTGTTCCTAACAAGGGCCCAGTATACTGTACAGTATGTGTGGGATTGGATGCAGAGAGTGAGCTGTCTCTAAACATTGACACTGAGATCATGGGTTCAATTCCCACTATGGCTCTATCTGTGCAGAGTTTGTATATTCTCCACATGCCTGCGTGGGTTTCCTCCGGTACTCTGGTTTCCTTCCACAATCCCAAAATATACTGGTAGGTTAATTGGCTCCCAACAAAATTAACCCTAGAATGTCTGTGTGTGTTTGTACATGTTGTAGGGAATATAGATTGTAAATTCCACTGGGGCAGGGACTGATGTGAAAGTTCAAATATTCTCTGTAAAGCGCTGCGGAATGTTACCTCAAACAATATTTGATCCTTATTTTTGTGTAAGGATATCAATATGCCTATCCCAAGTATGTTTAAATTGCTCTACTGTATTTGCCACCTTTGTTGGGAGGCTATTCCACAGTATCCACTACCCTTTCTGTGAAGTAATTCTTCCTCAAAATTTCCCCTGAATCTTCCTCCCTCTAGTGTCAGTGCATGTCCTCGTGTTCTGCTGCTCCTCTTCCTGTGAAGAATGTCTCCCACCTGTACCTTGTTAACATTGATATATTTGAAAGTTTCTATCATGTCCTCCCTTTCCCTTCTCTGCTCTAAAGTATACATATTAAGATCTTTTAGTCTTTCCTGGTATGTTTTGTGATGTAGACCATGCGCCATTTTAGTTGCCCTTCTTTGTACAGTCTCTTCTTCATACCTTTTTTATATTGCATACCTGCCTTTAAGTCACCTGAAATAGAGACACCTACTGTAGATCCCTCTCCTCCTCAGTAGTTTCCATTATAGTGCCATTTATACTATATTTAGTCTTTGGATATTTGAGATCAAAGTTGACACAAAGTTCTATTGCTTTTAGTATTGCACTTTATAACTTTTCCCACTTCTCCTGCACTCCCTCCAAGTTCCTCCAATCTGCCAAAGAATTGCTTACAGAGTTCCCATCTCTACAAAATCAGCCTTCCTAAAATCTAACACCTTTGTTTTTGTTGTGTGTGATGAGTCTGTCTCTGTCTTTATTCTGAACCATACTGCTTGATGGTCACTGGATCCCAGGTTATCCATCCACATTTACATCAGATTTTCTACCACCATTTGTAAGAACCGATGTTTTGCGTATGCGCATGCACAGCAGCATTTCTGCGCTGGGAGCGAGCAAACTCGGCGTAAAATCTGTTTGCCGAGCGCATGCTCCATGCCTTCCAAGCGGGGGTGGAGAGGGGCGTGGGGTGCTGGCCAGGGGCATTAGCATATGCATACACCCAGCTTTTCATGGGCGTTCCCAAGAAAATGCTGGGCGTACATATGGTAATGCAGTCGTGACGCACGTGCAGGGGCGGGGAGCTGACATAACCGGATGTCAGCTGCCCTCCAATATCACTGCATTTCTTCATTCATATGTACGAGTCCTCTGGACCACCCATACATATGCATGTGCCTTTCCCATCATTTGGTGGTTGGCTACCATCGAAAGATGGGGGGAGGTTCTCAATGGCATAAGAATGGATGTTTATGTAAAACCTCCATTCGCTTGCCGGATAAACGAACCCGGCGGAGTCTTTCCCAGCATTCGCTGGGCGGGTTCTGGATGACTCGCAAGGTGGTAAATTCGCACCCAAGCGAGTCATCCAGAATAAGGGCCATGGTGGATTAAAGTCTCCCAGAATTATTACCTCTCCTTTTAATGCCATTTTATTGATGTCCTGCAATAAGCTCTTGTCAAGTTCCTCTTCCTGACCTGGTGGTCTGTAGATCCCCAATATGCGAAGAATCCCCTTCTCCCCTGTTTCTATGATCACCCAAAGGGCCTCAGTTTTTCTTCAATACTTTGTATTAAGGTAGTCTTTATGCTTTTTTTCACATACATCGCTACACCTCTCCGATTCTTCCCATTCTGTCCTTCCTAAATAAAGTATATCCTGGTATAGCTATGTCCCAGTCATGCTTTTTATTGCACCATGACTCTGTAATAGCCACAATATCCATTTCATCCCTTGTCATTATTGCAATTAGTTCTGGGATTTTATTTTCTAAGCTCCTAGCATTTGCACACATACTGTAGCTCTTAAAGCTGTGTTTGTGCTTCTCCTGGTGCTAGCTATGTTAATTTTTCTGCATATATCTATTCGGTTTTGATCGGCATTATCATCTCTTGCAGTGGATAGGCTTCGTGTTCCATTTGCCTGCAGAGACAATCGAAAGAACAAGTCTGTTAAAAGTGAAAGACAAAACACACAATAGAGATTCCTTTGTCACGGGGGAGAATCACTAATATTTAGCTCTAAATTTAACAACAAATCACAAAATATCAAAAAGATTATACTAAATAATTTCGAGATTCTCAAACATGACAAGGTCCTGCAAAAGTCTACTATGAAACCAAAAATCATATTTAGGAGGAACAGAAATCTGAAAGACTCGGTAGCACCAAGTCTACTACCCCCACTTCCATCAGCTCCCCAGTACTCATGGTTTCCAAATAAACCGTTAGGAAATTACAAATGCAATAAAAATGTCTGTCTGACATGTAAACACATGATTAATAAAACAAATATCATAACTTCCTGTCATAATAAAAAAACCTTTGATCTGAAACAATTTATTAATTGTGATACAATTTATTGTATATATGTTCTTGAGTGCTCTTGCAAATTACAATATGTAGGGCGCACTACTCGGAGCATAAAAACAAGATTCAGAGAGCATCGGAACAATATTATTAAAAAATTATTTACTCATAGTGTTCCTCGCCACTTCTCTAAATACCATGATGGTGACCCAAGTGGACTCACCATCATGGGTATTGAATATATAGTTAACACCAAGAGAGTTGGCGACCGATTCAGGAAACTCTGCGTAGCAGAATCCTCATGGATATTCAAACTTGATACTTTATGTCCCCAGGGAATGAATGAAGCCCTGGACCTAACTTGTTTGGATTGATTAATACCATCTAGATCATCCACACTACACCCTTCCATGTAGATGCGGAACTCTATAAAACCTCCCCTCGACTGAAAATTGCTTTACACTCCCAGAATCTCTATGTTCATACACAATAAATGTGTGGGTTATCTTATATGGATTTCTATTATCTATTTTTGTCACAATACTCCCTCTGTTTATTTGATACAATTTTTTATGCATATGCCCTTGCCTCTTTCTTCATACTTATATATGCATATATATACGTATTAGAATTTATGCATACTCTCTATCCATGCCATATATAGATTTTTTTTATATATCTCCCTCTAATAAACACCTTATAAATTTAGTGCGTAAGCCCGATTTTTTTGTAGCCGACAATAAATTCCTATATCTAAAAACCAGCAAATAATTGTAAATATATCAACTTTTGGTAGCTCCACTCCGGACGAATTGGGCAGACTGGCTTCTACTACTGGCGCACAGTTTTGCGACGCCAGCAGTTTGCAGTCGCCACTCCCCCAATCCCTCCGGACTTTTGGACACACGGCAGCAACTTGATATCAACATAATTGAGCCAAACTACTGAATTAATGATTATTGGATAGTCCTCCATCTTTATTTATTTATTTATTTATTTACATATTTTTGTCTGTACTCCTCTACAAATATTTGTATATATACACTTTATGGTACTTATGTAGTATGTGGGCGTCCGATTTAGAAATCGGATCGCATCGCATCGCATCGCATGCGACCAAATCGTATGCGATGGTCAAGATTTTTCCATAGGATTCAATGTTAAAATGGTCTGAGTCCAATTTAACATAGAATTCAATGGGAAAAAGGGGTCCTTTTCCTTTCCCCACTATCCAAGTGGGCATGGAGTTGGATACAAACCTGTGGCGAGCGTAGCGAGCCACCGAGCCCGAAGCGTGGCGAGCGTAGCGAGCCCCGCGAGGGGACACAGAATACTTTTTAAGAAATATGCGTCCCCTCGCGGGGCTCGCTTCGCTCGCCACGCTTCGGGCTCGGTGGCTCGCTGCGCTCGCCACGCTATATAAAATCAACTCTATGCCCACTTGGATAGTGGGGAAATGAAAAGGACCTTCTTAACATTGAATCCTATGCAAAATCGCATCGAATCCCATCGCATCGCATCTGATTGTATGCCTTAAGGTAAGGCATACAATCACAAAATCGGCAGCCCAGATACTACATAAGTACCTTCTTTATTTATATATCTTATTCTATTAGATGGCTATTTCCCCTTATTGTTCTGTTATTGGAACATCGCTAAAGTAACAAATAAATAAAATAAAAACATTGTGCGAATGAAAACTTAATTGACTAAATAAAATAAAAACATAAATAAAACTAAACAACCCCCCTTTTCCTATACCTACTCTCTCACCTAAACTCTTATGTATATATTGATTTTATTGATTTATTTTATATGCTATTTTTTTATATATATATTTTTTTTTGTTACATATATTTATATATCTCTTTCTTTGCTTCATTTCTCGAATTATGAAAGGCTTATATATGTATAGATATGAGTACAGAGATATATATAAGAATGAAACATGTATCACTGAGAATTCTCATCACAAATTACCCTGACCTATTCCTCTCTCCTATAATGTTATATGTACTAGCAGAGAATGTATCACTTTGATTGAATGCAATTAATTAACCTATTAAACTCTTTATTTAACTGTTTAGAATTAATTGATTACTAATTAATGAAAACCAAGCCCTATAAATAAAGGTGGAGACCAGAAATCATCTTGAAAAAGTCTCTAGTTGCCATAGAGACGAAACGCGTTGACGTCAGATCTGCCTTGGCTGACTTCCGGAAATCCCTGACACAGCTGTGACGCCGCGCTCCTGCATTCGGAGTTATCAGCACTACACACTGTGGCACCACGCTCCCGTACTCGGAGCTATCCAGATTACACGCTGTGCTACTGCGCTCCTGCACTTGGAGCTACCCGTATTATACGGCATTTCTTATAAGCGCACAGTCTGTGCATCCCGCTGGCTACCCCGCTATACCGAGGACATCACCACCTACCACCCTGGGTTGAGCCGTAGAAACATCAGGCTCCCCGTGCATCCTGCTGGCTACCCCGCTATACCGGAGGACATCACCACCTACCACCCCCGGGTTGAGCCGCAGAAACATCTGGCTCCCCGCCTACCCCCTAATAACAACACAAGGAGGAGAGGGTGAGATATGCTACTGCCTTTATAAATTAAGGACACACATATATGCTTGGATCTCATGCTTCCACTAACCGCTACAAATACCATCTGTTTGTCATAAACCACCTAAACCAGCTTCAGGAATTAACCCCTGATTAACCCCTGACTAACTCTTTCTTATTAAATCCGGAAAAAGCCATAGTATCATCAGCCCCTTTTTTTGATTATTATAATCTACCAACGCCACCTTGCTTGCTAAATTATTTTTTAATAATCTATTGTATATTATGTTTTGTATGTATGTCTAATTATTTAATTTTATATAAAGCTTAAAATTGTTTAAGTGTGTCCAGTACTCTTTTTGCTTGGCAGAAATTCACACATATACTACTATCCACTGAGCAGCGCAAAGTGTTTTCTCCAACCCTCTTCCTGCAGAGACAATACCTTTAGGTTGGGGGAGCAGATTTCTTTAGTCTTATTTGGCTCACTGCCCCCTCTTCTAGTCTAAATAGTTGCTGGGTCATGGCTTGATGTAAAAGGGTTAATTTGGGTATGGTGAGCCCGGCCGTTAATCCAACACAGAGAGATACCTGGGTTGGTCTTTAAAGAACCCAGGTTACACAGCAGTGTGAAAACGTAACTTGGGTTGTCTCCCCTACGTTCTGTTTATTGCATAGGTAGAACACATTTCGGGCACTCGAAGATGAGGTAATCTTGAATTGCTGGCTGAGGAGGAGCACAATATCCTGGGTATAGCCTGCCATGGGAATGGGTTTCAAGCCTTTATGAAATTACTTAGAACCCGTGTTTCAAGGGTATAAGAGTGAACACATAAATATTAGGGTCAGGGCAAGTCCAGGGCTCTTAATCCAAAACTACTAAAGTCAGACATTTCCCTGAAAACAGAGAGGATGCAGTATAATTACTGCACAGGTATCACAATTGGGGGCACTAGGCCACTGTTAGCTAAGAGCATAACGGGACTTTTCCCATTACTCACAACTTCCAAGACATTTAGGGGCAGATTTATTAAGCTTGGAGAAAAGATAAACTGGAGATAAAGCGAAGAAAATGTAAAAGGAGATAAAGCACAGCCAATCAGCTGTGTTTGAAAAAGACAGTTGGGAGTTGATTGGCTGTGCTTTATCTCCTTTTACCTTTTCTCCGCTTTATCTCCAGTTTATTTCTTCTCCAAGCTTAATAAATCTGCCGGTACTTGTGAGTTATCAGGGCGCCCGATTTTTGGTCGTATACGCATCGCGTCGCATCGCATGGCATCGTATGTTAACCAAATGGCATGCGATGCGACGCGACGAGATCACCACCCGAACCCGATTTCGCATCGCGTCGCATCGTATGTTAACCAAATGGCATGCGATGCGACGCGACGAGATCACCACCCAAACCCGATTTTACATCGGGTACCATGTAAAGTGATCACGTCGCATCGCATGTTAACCACATGGCATGCGATGCGATGCGACAGCACCCGATTTTAGCAGGGCAAAACCCCCAGAAAGTGTCACAAAAAGTGACACAATGTCAGTCCCATCCCCATTGTCAACGCCACTCCACTATCAACGTGAACCCGAAGCGTGGCGAGCGCAGCGAGCCCGCGAGGGGCGGCGGTACGCGTCCTCCGACCTTTTCATGCCCTACTATCCACTAGGGCGTGGAGTGAGAATAGAATAGTGTGGCGAGCGCAGCGAGCCACCGAGCCCGAAGCGTGGCGAGCGCAGCGAGCCCCGCGAGGGGACACGGATACCTTCACAGGGAAGCGCGTCCCTTCGCGGGCTTCCCAGGTGTCCATGGCGACGCGGACACCTGGGAAGCCCGCGAAGGGACGCGCTTCCTTGTGAAGGTATCCGTGTCCCCTCGCGGGGCTCGCTGCGCTCGCCACGCTTCGGGCTCGGTGGCTCGCTGCGCTCGCCACACTATTCTATTCTCACTCCACGCCCTAGTGGATAGTAGGGCATGAAAAGGTCGGAGGACGCGTACCGCCGCCCCTCGCGGGCTCGCTGCGCTCGCCACGCTTCGGGTTCACGTTGATAGTGGAGTGGCTGTGAGCATCCAATATCATTCATCAATATCATTCATACCTGACACATTAAGGACAACTGAATTTAAGGGAATAACTGTGTAATTAACATATTACCGAAATAAATTATAATAACAATCAATCACAAAGCACACAATAATCAATTACCATAATTATTTATCGAGCAAAGTGAGCGCATGTAGAATGCGGGCAAATGCGCTGTCTCCCGCCAGGCACTTTCGCCACACAAACTCCTGCATGTAGGAATCAAGGTGATGGCGGGCTGTGCCCCGCTGGCGTTTGTTGCGCCATTTTGCACAACCCCACAGTCTCTCAATGTTCTGGGTGTGTGCACCAGTCTCTGGGTCTACAAAATTGTACCGATGGTTGACCCTCAAGTGGCTGTAACCAGCCCGCTCCAGTTCAGGAGTTTTGTAGGCGCGCCAGCAATCGCTGACTATCGTGCTGCCAGGCGCCACGTGCTCCACAATTGCACTGAGGAGAGTTGGTGCATCTCGCTTGGCAACTGCTACCATGAAACAGTCCCCTGTCTCCCGGCACACTCCTCCGAACACCCACTGCTGTGGGAGAACTCTGCCAACATTGGCTTGGCGTTTCACAAAGAGTGTCTCGTCCACCTCCACTATCTGCCCTGGTCCTCCAATCTGGCGTTGAGGCTGTGACATCAAATCACATTGGCATGCCTCCCGCATCAATGCGTTATAAAATACGGTGCTTTTGTTGCATATTTTCAAGTTCTTAGTACAGAACTCTATTGAAGTGAGTTCATCACACCAGCAGTAGATGAAGCGTAGGATTGTCATGAATGGCAGCCTGCACCCAGGGTAGAATAGCGAGGCCTGCAGACTCTGTTTTTTACTGCAACTTTTAATGTAGCACCGCCATTTGCGCTCCTTTATAGACAGGCGCATAGGGTGGCCATTTGGACAAGTGGCTGTAGAAGGAAGCAGCCCTTTGTCCTGCAGGAATACTACTGTCTCTTCTTCAGTTTTAGGGAGGCTGAAGATACCATCCACCAAAGCCATTTTGGGACAGGTGTAAGGGGGCAGGTGTAAGGGGCCAAATGGGGCAATATTGGGGCAAATGTCCAAAAATTCACCTCACAAATACACCAACACTGTAAATCACTTGCTCTCTCTGTAAATCACTTGCTCTCTCCTCTGAAAACTACCTCACACTGATTTTCTTCCAGATGTGGCAGAGGGCGGGTTTAAAAATGGGCGGGAAGTGTTAACATCGCGTCGCGTCGCATCGCATCCCATCGTATACCATATAATAAGCATACGATGCGACGAGATACGACGCGATGGCAAATCGCGTCGCATCGCGTCGCATCGTATGCTTATTATAATGGCATGCGATGACCACATTGGGCGCCCGGATAACTCACAAGTACCAATCTGCCCCTTATTGTTGGTTCCACTCTGTGACTGTTATTTTGATATACATATTGGGCCTCAGTCGCACGCATGACCGAATGTGGCCACATTCTATACGCGAATAAAATAAGAATAGAAAGCTAATGTATGTGCCTGTATACAGAGTTATGCAGATCACTGTGGCTGCACTTTCTCAATTTTCCATCCTTTATTAAGCTGTCATCTCAGTATTGACACTTACCCTGCCCATGTACTGAGTACTAGAGCTCTGTCTAGAATAGGCATCTCTTCAACATACTGTATGCACCACTCAGAAGATAGTATGACTAGCTACATGCTCTTGGCACTACCATCACATAGACATTAGACTGTTCTATTCCATGCATATGTCCCATTGCTGGCCAGATGGCACCCAAAAAGGCCCATCTTACAAATGGAAGGAATAGCAGAGATCTCTTCCAAAAAAATTACCAGAGGGAGCCCTGTGATAAAATTGCTACCTTCAGATAGCATTAATATTGCTTCTCCTACTCGTACGCAACCTTTGCTGCCTGCTGGCAGTGAAGTCTGAGCTCAGAGATGCTGCTTGTGATCAGCCATGTGTGTCTGATATAACACAGGCTGATCACTGCATAAAAATTAATAGTTACCTGCACCCAGGGACCAGGGATAAATGAGGACAGTTACAGAATTCTGTTCATCTCAAAGAATTGCGCTCCTTTTGTTATAACCTTTCTACTGACAAAAAAGCTGACATAACTAAAGGAATTAACAAAAATTCATGTTAGACACTAAAAACAAGCAACATATAAAATGAAAATCATTAAACAAAAAAACCTCCAATGCTCACCTGGCAGCTAAGTGTTCAGTTTTTAGAAGCAGAGCTATATTTGACACAATTAGTAGCAAAGTATTTCTGCAATGCAGTTTGGACAGGAGGAGAGTGTGAAGTGAAGCCTGAAATATATGTCGGTAAACTGAAGGGTAAGAAGCTCTTGCATCCGGTTGCCATGGTGATGGATTGTAACCTAGTGCAATGCAAACCCAGTATGGCATGCAAACACACAATATCATCCTCTTCACTGTACGTGTACAGAACAAAGAATACAGTGCAGGCTGGGGACAGACTTTATACCATAACCTTAGCAAAAGAATATGCGAGAAATGTATAGAGGTCACAGTATAGTGAACTTGATCAATGTCATAATAATATATTGAAATATGACTCTACCAAAGCTGTGAATGTGTAAAATGAATGTACAATTACTGTACTGTATAATAAGGCAGTGGCGCAGAGAGAGGGGGGGGGGGCATGTCCTGCTCCCCCGCTGCTCGGCAGTGGGAGTAGGGAGGACAGCCTCTCTCCGCAGCCCAGCACACATTGCTTATTGCCGTGTGCTGAGCAGGGGAGAGAGGCAGCTCTCTCTCCCTGAGTGGGTGTCCCATCCGCTGGTCGGCCTCCCGCCCGCCTGCCTGCAACCCCACTAACTTTTTTTACTGGGGTGTGGCCATGCCCCACCCATTGGCCACGGGAGCGCTTCTAGAGAGGAGCAGGCCCGTGTGTAGACTTTTTACTACCCTTCCCTTCTCTCTTGCCGGCAGTGCTGTATACTCGGGGCACTAGGGTATACTGTAGGCATGGCCGTCGTGTACTTTGCCATCAATGTTTTCCATCGATGGCAAAAGTGCAACTGGCCATTGATGGTGCATAACTATGCAATGGATGACCATCAATGTTTTTACATATCAATGGTCATCCATTGTCTTTGACTGATTGGACTGTGGGCCAATGAGAATACGGGGGCGGGGCTTCACAGGTGTCCTGGACGGAGCTATGCTCTGTGTCCCAGGGAAAAGCAAAGCAAAACTATTCGTTTAAGCTTGACATCGATGGTGGGAAACCATCTGGTTCTCCCCCATCGATGTCAAAACTTTTTGACATCGCCCATAAACCATTGATGTATTCTAAACATCGATGGTCGATGGCCATCCCTAGTCTACTGCACTGGGAAAATGGCTGACGCACCTGATGATTTCCTAATGATTTCTGTAGCAATGCTGCTGCAGACGCAGGACTCGGGGGTAAGTATTGAAATAATAGGTGCATGGTTGCCGCGTGGGCATTTCTGGGCGGTGGCTTCACTTGCTATCATTAGCGGTGCTATAGCCTAGAAATTGAAATTGCAAATGCATGTGTGTACAGACATGAAATAGGTTCACTGATAAAATGGAATAATGATGACTGACAACAGTAGCACTCTTTGTGGGCGTAGATGCTCCTGCTCAGTTTCAAAGGGCCAGATGTTCTAAGCTTCAAAAGTGATAAAAAGCCAATCAGCTCCTACTTGCCATGTCACAGGCTGTGTTTGAAAAATGTCAGACAGGAGCTGATTGGCTGGTTGTTTATCACTCTCCATTTTATCACTTTTGAAGCTTAGTACATCTGGCCCTTAGTGTCCCGATAAGTTATTAAAAATGTGGTTCCGAGGTCAGTACAGATATATCTGCACTCAGCTTTTCCGCCAAGTGTCCTATCATACACGCCCTGTCATAGGAATACATGGGGCTGCGTCTAGTCGCACTCGGTGCAAGGCACGCCATGTGTGATATGCGTGGCTACATCTGTATATGAAGAAAGCACAGTTCATGAGGTAACAGTTTTGACAAGCCAATAAAACCGTAACACTAATTAGTAACATTGAAATCTGGATTGACTAAAACATGCTTTCCAGTTACTGTTCTGTTAATAGTAGCAGAATTCTCTGGAGAACATACAATAAAACTGGAGATTAAAATGCTTAACAGCTCAATATTCATGGTGTTTCTGTTTATATTGCTGCTACAGTGTGTGTACATAGCAAAACCCCATTAACACTTTACATTTTTAGTGGCTAAATATATGAATGGTAATGGACATGCATACACATTAGAGAAAAGGTCAATATGCCATAGAACAGCTCTATGTGTGTAAGTAGCACTACAGGGGACATTTTGTGTGTAAGCAGCACTTTGTTGGGGCGTTATGTGTAAGCAGCACTCATGTGTGCCATAAAGTGAAATAAGCATTACGGTGTGTAGCATAACTTGTAATAGGCCTTACGATGTGTTGCGTATTGTGTAATGGGCACTATGGAATGTGGTATAAAGTAAAATCATTTTTCTTTTAGGTGCTAATAGAAATTATATGTATTCTTTAAACACTAGTCTGTGTCAATAATTATATAAGCTGAAGTTATCTGGTGTGTCAGTGTCCACACACCTATTCACCCAGGGTTACCCACCCAGGATTACCACTCAAATTGCAAATTCTCAATAATACTGCGCTAACTGATAATGTGCACCAGGGTCAGACACACATTACACAAAACATATACAGTATATAATTTGAATAAATTAACTATTTATAAACAAATACATATATATATATATATATATATATATATATATATAATATTATAAGGTGGCCACCTACAACTATTTTCGTATACTGAAATACAAAAGCAAATTAGATTTTTTACTGTTAGACTGTATGAATTTTCTTAATAACATAAGAAAAGTATTTACAGCCTGAGTATCCCTTATCCAAAATGCTCGGGACCACAAACATTTTGGATAAAGGATTAATCCGGATTTAGAAATATACATATTTTTACATACTTACCTGGTCCCCTAGCTTCCACAGCATCCTCGGCATCCACGCTGACCATCCGGATCCATCTTCAGCGGTATCCCTGGTCCCAAGGATTCATAGCGCGGGTGCCCCAGAGCGCCGGTGATGACGTCATGACGTCATCGGCGCACCTGCGCAATACATCCTTGGGACCAATGATGCCGCTGAAGATGGATCCAGTATGAAAAAAGGTGGTTGGGGAGAAAAAAAAACTAAAAAACAAGAATCCCGAAATATTCTGAATATTTCGCATAAGAGATCTACAGTTAAGGGATACTCTACCTATATTCCACAGACAGAATCCGTATAAATTCCTTTAAAATATGAGTATGAATCTTGAATAGCAGCAATTAAAGTTCCTGATATAATGGTGCTAGTTTAACTACCCTTAATGGGTTAAATAATAATAATAATGTCTTTCCCACATGTAATTTTGCAATGTTAAACCAGTGTTTCTTACTGGTGATTTCCAGTAAGAGTCCTCGCAGAATAGTAAGTGAAGTAGAGTCTGCTCAATGCCCGGTGTGGGTTGTCCCCCCAGGTTGCAGGTGCTGCCCTCCCACTCTGGTAACTGAGGTGCTGGGCCACGGCACACCCAGTGTTGTCTTTAGTGCCTTTTCTTTGAAGTATGGTGTCTCACGTTTATCAATTCTACAATGGGTTGGGGGTCTGCTGACAGACTACAGTTCCTTATCTACGCGTTTCACCCCAGTGCAGGCCTTCCTCAGTATAATAGGACTCCTATTATACTAAGGAAGCCCTGCAGCAGGGTGAAACGCGTAGAGAAGAAGCTCTAGTCTACCAGCAGACCCCCAACCCATCGTAGAATTGATGAACATGAGACACCACACTTCACAGAAAAGGCACTGAGGACAACACTGTATATATATATATATATATATATATATATATACAGTACTGGCGACCCGCCCCAGCTTCGCACAGTAAGCACTAATTATCTATAGCCAGATGACTTCTGGTGGATGGATGGGGGTGGTCATGTGACGAAGTTTTAGCAGATATCTATAGGTACAGTGCCGATGGTGAATCTGCACAACTTTGTTGCGTTTAAGTTGCGAATAAGCATCACCGGTGATCCAACCTTCAATGTTGATACGTGCGGTGGCATTCCGGGTGGTTCCAAAGAATTAAAAAAAAATTCAATCAGATAATTGATGGCTTGTTCTTCGTCCATTACTGTGTCGATCGATTTGTATTTGACTGTTTTGCCCGGCCAGTTTCAATTGAATTTGCTCAATGAGCTTGTTGACATCATCATTTTTTGGTGCCAAAATTGCACGTTCGCACAGAGAATACGGATTTTTGTAGTTGACTGTTAGATTTGGGAATGCGTTGTCAACAACGGCTTGAATATTCAGTTGCATTTGACAGAAGTTCGACGGGAACGAAATCTCATTCGTGGCGCGATCAATTAATTGCCAACCCTCCCCCCAAAAATTCTGTTGATCCGATCGCTGCCAAACTTTACAGGATCGATCACCCACTGAGCTAATCTGAAGATTGCCTGAAAACGTCATCAAAATCGGTCAGGCCGTTTTGGAACCCATAGGGAACATACAAACATACACACACATTGATTTTTATATACATAGATATAATATATATTATTACTGTACGTGGGATAAAGTACAGTATTTGCCAGTCTGACACAGTTTTTCGCTCTAGTTGCACAGAATAAGACTCTGCATCTTTGTCATGTCTCTGTGGTGTTACTCTTGCCATCTGCCTTTGTGCATTAGGAATTATGTCCAGGCAAATGAAATGCAGCAGAAAGTCTTTTGTAGCTGGTTTAGACCTTCTGTTACTAAACAGAGAACCTTTACTAATTTGTTACACATCATTAATTAAGAAAACACAGAACTCTCTGTAACAAGTAGATACTGCACACAAATGTACCAAAATATTCATATGAAGACTATAGAAATATTCAGCAAGTCATGGAGGAAGATAACACTTCAGTCCTATACATAATGGATAGTCAATATTTCTAATTTTTGTATTAAGATAAATTATACCCAGTGTTGGACTAGGGAATGTAACACCACAGGGAATGCAGTGATAGGGGCCCATGTGTTTGGGGCGTGGACAGTCTTCAGAGGGGGGTGTGGCAAATTGTGACAAATGTTTGGCTAACCATTAGTTAGCCACTTAATACTATGGTAAATTATAGACAATACTGCTACTGCATCTACTATAATGTCATGATTAATAGCAGCAATGCACTATAGAAATTGCACCATAGGTAACATATGTATAATGTGTAATTCAAGTGCACAGTCTGGAACCTGATAAAGAGGTGGGCTTCCAGGCAGTAGGGACCAATGGGAGTTTCCCCCATCCCTCCGTGGGACAGTCCCACCCTGGCTATACCCCTTATACCCCAGGGATTGCAGAATCACTACCTTTCAATATGCTAAATATCCCCGATCTGCCCGCCAATTGGCGCATCCAGATAGTGGAACGGCGGTAACGGCAGGTCGAACAATCTGGGGATTGAGCCTGCAAAAGTATGACCCCCTTTAATACTGTACATCTCCCCATCTATAAATTGACAAAAAATGTAAATAAATAATTACAATGTCTGGCATCACAATAGGGTTTATTCTATTAGCAGCGGTAATTAACTATTGCTATGGGATTGGATTCGGCTCTTCCCCCAATGCCGGCACCTTTCAGGTTACACTTCAGGTATCCAAAGCATAAACCATGATAAGCAGCCCTAAAGAACCCCCATGCCACAAGGGTCCAGGACCTTTTCTTGGATCCCCATGTGTTATCACCCACATCCCATTCTCATCATAGGAATTTGAACATTTCCAGCTCTAGGCTTATTAGGCCCTTAATGTGGCCCTGTAGGGGAGGGGGAGGCTATGAGTCACATCATTGGCCACTCAGTCCACCGACTTTACTCAGTACGTGGGCAGCTGGTTGGTCAGGGGTGGCCAAACCCGGGAAATTTGCTTGTCCAAAAGTGTATGATCCCTCTATAAATTATATTTTACTTCTGCAGGTGCAACACTATATATCATCGGTAATTAAAAAAATTCTCTGAGAAGGATTGGATAAACAGTTTTGTTTCACTGAAAATGATGACATTGTACAATCTGCACACCTATAAACTTTATTCTATTGTCTATCATACAGTGCCTTAATAAAAACCTTTAGGAAAAAAATAATATATATATTTTGTACTTGCACCTGTCACACCCCAGCTTGCTGCTGGCGGTGGGCGTGGCTACTCACCGCTTCGTTCTCATCACTCCTGGCGCATGGCGGGGATCCGATCGATGGGGTCCGGCGAGAGGCTGCTATAAGCGGTTCCACGGGTTCCGGCAGGTCCAGCAGCTGTGGTGTCAGCTCTGGAGACTGGGCACCGCCATCTTGGTCACGTCACATGACCGGTGGGTGGGACCTCTTATGTCCTCTGTCAATCATCCTGCCCTATCCTTGCACTGCTGGGCTAATAATTCCCAGCAGTGTGTGAGCTCCTGCAGTGGTGCAACTTCTAAGTTGCAGGTACACAGCTCCGGAGCTGCTGGCAGTGTTCTGCATCATTTCTTCTGAACCAAGTGTCCCCAGACTTAAACCTGCTTTAGACCCTGCTGATCCCAGTGACTCTGTTCCCGCCATTACCAGTATTTCCATTTACCAAGTTTGGTTCTTTAAGTTATCCTGCTACCCTACTTTACATCCTCCCTGCAGCTAATTAGGCCATTTGAATTCCAGTTATACCTACCCAGAGTCTTCCAGGCCAAGTCGGCCCCTTGTGTTATCCTGCTACCTAAGTTTGTTTTCCTGAAGCCAAGTCGGCCCTTTGAGTTTCCCGTTACAGGACCCGAAGCCCAGTCGGCTATTTCAGTTCTCTGTTACTACTCCTAAAGTCCCAGTGTCCCGACCTACCACCAGTCTCTGTCAGTCTCTAGCCATCAGTGATTTCTTGTGGCGAGGGGCCACGACCTGCTGTCCAGATGCAGCGAAGTCCAAACTCCCTTGCGGGGGTCACTGGCGAAGACCGCTGAGCAGTTAGACTCCATACCCTCGCTAAGGAGTTCAGCCAATACTCACGGCCAGAGAGTCTATGCGTAGGTCCTACATTCTACCCGCTAAACTTCAAGCACTCCCAGCGCAGCCCATCCCGGGACTGCAGCCTGAGACGGATCATCAAACTCCGCCCGCTGTGACAGCACCACTCTATATTGTGGCTTATTTTTGCTTTAAACATGAAATGCTAATTAGCATAATGAATTAGATGCCAGTTAAGATATTACACTGTTACCTTTATTACCATTAATAATACAAATGATTCCTTAGCTCTACATCTTCTATAAACTGACTGCTGTTTCCTATGAAGAACATTGTGCAGTGCTTAATAAATATTATAAATATCTTCTTGTTCTCCTGTGAGATATTTGTCAGAGATGTAAATGCCAAATTATTAAAATAAAAATACATTTAGCTTGGGTTTATTTAATGCTTTGTAAACCACCGAATGGGTAGAACATCACCAATAACTCAGAGCTCAGGAGCAGGAGAGAGTCTGTCCCACGTTGCTTAATCTAATTACTCCACAATGTATTAACCATGCTACAGTACTTAAGTTCACAGGCCCAGGAGCACTTACGTCAGCAGAGCTAAATATAGTAAGTGTGAGAACTCTGCCCTGCTCACCCTGCGATGTTATTTAGATCTCTTCTACTTTACGCTTAGCAGCCAGCTGACTGAACTAGTGGGACAGAAGAGATGCGTATAGTAATGTGTGTAAGTTGGTAGCAGATTTATAAAAATGTAAATGTTTTTGCTCCCCTTGCACCAGTGGCGCAGCTGGAAATTTTTCTCCCCCTGCCAAAAAAAATTCTGACCCCCCCCCCCCCACACACAAACACACACACAAGAAAGGGCAAGGTGCCGCTGGCTGAGCTGAGAGGCGACCCAGGCAGCAGTGAGTGCTGAGCTGGTCCAGCTCCTTGCATATCTAATGAGTGGGGACCCAGCGCAGTGCATATTTAATGAGTGGGTCCCCGCCCCTTGCATATGTAATGACCAGGACCCACTCATTACATATGCACAGGGCAGGGACCCGCTCATTAAATATGCACTGCACTGGGTCCCCGCTAATTAGATATTTACAGGGCGGGACTAGCTCAGTGCTCACTGCTGCCGGGGTTGCCTGTCAGTTCAGCCAGTGGCGCCCACCACAGACCACGCTGGCGCTGTTCCCCCAAGCCACCGCGGGGTCTGCCACATATGTAGCTACGCCATTGCCTTGCACTACAAAATGGTTTTGTTACCTGCTTTTTTTGCTTTGCTTCCAAATCAGAATGAGGACCGCTGTTAATCTATGACCATAATATGTACTCTAAGCAGACGTACTCTGCATATTAGACAAGATACTAAATACTGTAAAAAAAATATATTTTTTTTAAACTGGATCTACCATCACAAAAAGTTACATACAATGGGCCTGATTCAGACCCAGATGCAAATCTCCGAAAATCGCAGGTTGCGATTTCCAGAGATCTGTTCATGAAAGCTCTTAAACTACTATTGCCTCACAATCGCTTTTTAAGTAGCGAAGGGCCGGTGGCAATGCAATGGGGCGGCGACGAAGTAGCGATGGCAGCGGCTTGCTGTCTGGGGGCGGTAAGAGGGCATTTTGTGGGACTGGTCTAGACAATACAGGTGTGTCCAGACCGCTCGATCTCCTGACCTGGGCTTCTGCACAAGCTTTATTCTTACACTGCGATTTAGATTTCAGTTTGAACACACCCCACCCGAACATAACTCTCTCTGCACATGTTACATCTGCCCCACCTGCAGTGCACATGGTTTTGTCCATTTGAGAGAAAAGGAGCTTTGCGATCAGGTCCAAAATTAGGCCCAATATCTGGTGCTGAGTATAATATGCAGTACTGTACATGATACTGGGTATAATATGCAGTGCTGTACATGATACTGGGTATAATATGCAGTACGGTACTGATACTGGGTATAATATGCAGTACTGTACCTGATACTGGGTATAATATGCAGTACTTTGTTATTATTATTTATTAACAGTTTCTTATATAGCGCACACATATTCCGCAGCACTTTACAGAGAATATTTGAACATTCACATCAGTCCCTGCCCCAGCAGAACTTTCAATCTATATTCCCTACCACATGTACATGCACACACAGACATTCTAGGGTTAATTTTGTTGGGAGCCAATTAACCTACAGTACCAGTATATTTTTGGATTGTGGGAGGAAACCGTAGTACCCGGAGTACCCGGAGGAAACCCACGCAAGTATGAGGAGAATATACAAAATGGTGGGAATTGAACCCATGACCTCAGTGCTGTGAGGCAGTAATGTTAACCATTACACCATACCGCACTGCCCTATATCTGGTGTTGAGTGTAATGTGCAGTACTATATCTGGTGCTGGGTATAATCTGCAGTACTATATCTGGTGCTGGGTATAATATGCAGTACTGTATATGGTGCTGGGTATAATATGCAGTATTGTATCTGGGGCTGGGTATATTATGCAGTACTATATCTGGTGCTGGGTATAATATACAGTACTATATCTGGTGTTGGGTGTATTATGCAGTACTATATCTGGTACTGGGTATAATATGCAGTACTATATCTGGTGTTGGGTGTTTTATGCAGTACTATATCTGGTGCTGGGTATAATATGCAGTACTATACCTGATTCTGGCTGTTATGTGCAGTACTATGGCCCTTATTCTGGTTCACTTGCAAAGGCAAATCCCTTCTCAAATGGACAAAACCATGTGCACTGCAGGGGGCCAGATGTAACTTGTGCAGAGAGATTTAGATTTGGGTGAGTTATTTTGTTTCTGTGCAGGGAAAATCCTGAATGTTTTATTTTTACACTGCAATATAGATCTCACTTTGAAGTAAAACTCCACCCAAATCTAATTCGCTCTGCACAAGTTACATCTGCCCCACCTGCAGTGCACATGGTTTTGTCCATTTGAGAAGGAAATTGCCTTTGCGAGTGAACCAGAATAAGGGCCAATATGTGGTTCTGGGTATAATATGCAGTACTATATCTGGTGCTGGGTATAATATAAAAGCAATAAATTAACCGTGGTTAATTAAGAGCGCTTGGTTATGTGCTGTTTAATCAAAGCAGCTGCTTATGGGAATAGTCAGTTCCCTTAAAATCAAAAAGTAAAAAAAGGTGGAAAAGCAGCGCTAATAAAAATTAACTATAAACAAGTGCATCAAATGAAGATATATTTAATAACCATTTAAAACTTACACAGTATTAAGTGCACATTTCAGGAAATTCCATCTACCTGATTCCAGCCATAAAATCTTTGGAAGTCTTATTCCATCATGGACACCTGATCACCCACTGTTGCGAGGCCTCCCGAGCTGGCTAAAAGTTATATCTCTGCCATCAGAAAAGGCCAGAAGTGACAACCAGGATACCATTAGTGGCTGCAAGGACTCCAATTGAATCATCACCGGATCAGTGCCGGTCTCACGAATTTCAACTTGGTGACTGTATTGATTAACACTGGGTCCTAATCAATTTACCATTGTGGTATACCACTTAGTGATTTTATCGAATTTCCTGAAATGTGCACTTAATACTGTGTAATTTTTAAATGGTATCTTTATTTGATGCACTTGTTTATAGTTAATTTTTATTAGCGCTGCTTTTCCCCCTTTTTTTTCACTGCTGGGTATAATATGCCAGTACTACATCTGGTGCTGGGAGTAATGTAGTGTTCACTCTAGCACCCTGCACATTTCAAAATCCATGTAGTTCCTCTCTCATATATGTTACAATATTCAAACATGTTTGTTCACAAGCAATTTTATCATGTTTGGTCGACTAACACATCTTTATCATACCTGTACCAAGACCTGACTGTTTTTTTAGGGAGGACACATATGCATTCCTACACAAATGTCCCTTTTGATCCCTGTTTGCCTACCTCACCCACTCCATGACGAGATCATTGTTCTGGACCTGCTTTTACCTACTACTGTAGGAGCTACCTCACCTGCACACAAACTGCTTTCTCACCTATTAAGTTGCTCTGCACATGTGCTGACACAAACTAATTAGCTGGGAAAAGTTGGATATGAACATGTGAATGGCCATGGAGAGGGTTACACATGGGAAACTTCTACAACACTTCAATAAATGCACAAAAATACCCTGGTCAGTAAGTACACATAAATGTATTATTTGTTTCACACAAGAAATTACACATACAACAATTGTGTTTTCATTGTTAAAATAAATTTATTTGCTGTTCAGCATCACAGCTTAGTTCACAATTTAATATCATAAATAAAAATAAAATATAAAATATTGTCAAAAATAACAATCAGCAACAACAAGAGGTTGCACATCTCCAAACATGTGTTACCCTGCAAATGCAATGGTGAAAGAAATGTGGACACCAGAATACGACCTGCAACAACCAGGGAGATACACACCACCAAAAATAAATCCTGCATTTCTAGAGGTCAAAATAAGCACTTTACTGCCCATGGCACGAAAATGGATAGATGGCCAACTCAGGAAGTGGATGTCCAGTGCAATTTAAAAATTTGGGGTCCAAACACAGAGGAAGTGACCCAGGTGTCATTATTTTGGCCCTTTTTTCACCTTTTTGGATGGGGCCTTGGGGACAGGGGCCTTTGGCACTGAAGGCTTGCGCCCTCTTGCCCTAGTGGACACAGGAGGGTCAGCAGAGGTGGAAGGTTGGGGAGCAGCTTGGGGTGGGCCAGCAGATGGGGGATTGTCCCTTAGGGACCTGGCGGTGGTGAGCAGCTCCGCCAGAATGTCATTCTGGCGGCTCAGTTGTTGGGCAATGCTTTGCATGCCAGCCGCCAGAATGTCATTCTGGCGGTTGAAGGCCTCAAACTGCTGCCTGTTTGTCTCCTTCCAATCCCCCATGAACTCCACAAACTGCTGCTGACGGCCTGCAGCCTCCACCCCTTGCTGCTTGATCTTGTCCAGCATCTCGATCCACCTGGCATCATATGTGGCCTGTGGCTGGGGGTGGCGTGTTGGTGGAGGCTGGACCACTTGCTCCACCTGTGGCTCTGAAGAGGAAGATGCTGCCGGTTCATCAGGTGGTTCTGCTTCTTCTAGGATAATAATTGTAAACAATGTCACCATCACATACACAAAAAATCTCTCTTACCAAATACAATGCATTACTGTGACTTACCATCAAAAGCAGCAGCAAACACCTCCACCGGGAGCTCACTATCCATATTGGATATCCCCCTGACCTCGGCCACATCAATGACATCCAAGGCCTCCTGCTCCAGGGGGGTATATTCCAAGCTCTCTGGGATAGGCCCCCTCCCGGTGGACATGCTGTGGTTGTACCGGTCAGTCATCTTCCTCTTCAGTGTAGTTTTGAAGTCTGACCACCTACAAGGTCAAAAATACAAATATCACCATGAGATATGTGCACCACTGTGCTAGTGAACATCATGACTACTTTACATTTCCTAGTGTGGCTGATCTTTTATTTTTTGTGCATATGTTTCCCACACACACATTAATGTCTCCATTATGAGGCATTTCAGTGTCTCATCTCATTCATTAGGCCACTAAATGCACATACATATATCACTATGCAGAAATGACATCATCCCTGGCCAAATTATGCACCTCCACCTGCTGTGAAACTACACATCCCACCATAGCTTGACAGTGTTGATAATATGGAGTTATTTACCTATGGGAAGACATGCTGGGATGTGTAGTTTCACACCAACTACATGTGCACAGTTTTGACATCCTTGTTTCAGTAGCATCATATGGAACATGTTACAACAACTCTTTTACAACTACACACTTTCTGTTGTCCCATCACATACTTCACATACTTCACATGAGCAGAACTGTGCACATAACCTCACATCACACCAATGGTGCATGTTTCATATATAAATGTGGGTTATTAGACATGGTTGTGTTCACATGTAACATTGAAGTGTAGCAATATCTACAAACACACCTTTCTATTATTATCAAAACATACATGTAACATATGTACACACATATGACATTATCAGGGGGAGAAACACACTTGCCTTTTCTTCACTGATGTCAAATCTCTGACCACTGTTGACACCTGGTTCACTTCCTCTGTGATCTTCTCCCAAAGGTTTCTCCTTGCACTGGCACCCGGCTTCCTGGTAGGTAATTCTATCCATTCTCGTGCCCTGGGAACAAAAATATGCAATTCTGCCTCTAGAAATGCAGGGTTTCTTTTTTTGGTGGAGGTATCCTGCTCAGGACTCGGCCTAGATGGTGCAGGTCGATTTCTGGTGGCCCCAGTTCTCTCACCATGTACCTGCTGGGTCTCACATGTTTGGAGAGATGCAACCTGTTGTTGTGGCTGGTTGCTTGGCCCTTGTGGAGCTGGTGGCGTTGTTAGTGAGGGGCCCCCTTGGTCTTGGGCCCTCCTTCTCCGCTCCTGCTCCCTCTGCCTCAAACTTTCAAGCAGGGATTCTGCTTGTGCTCTTTGTAGGGCGTCCTCAGCTGCGGAATCATCTGAGCCAGACATGTTTGCAGCAATTATGGGCAGCATCTGACTGGATATTTATATGGTAATTTCCCACCTTGAGCAAGGGGGCGTATATTTTTTACTGCAATGTAGTAGCTAATTTTCGCTGATATTTCCCGCCGATATTTCCCGTCGATAATTTCCACGTTTATTACCACGGAAATTACGCAGGTCTCAACGCACCTGAGCACTCACCTGTACATGCACATACGCAGGTTGTTGACCATTGTGTGCTACATGGTGAAATGTGTGCACATGTTATTCCAATGATGAGTGTTTTTAGGTGGTCTCTGTTGGAGTACATGTATGCTTTCTTAAACTAATGTATCAACATACCAACATTACAATGCTTTCCTTACATTTGTTATGAGGATAAATTTGTCATACACCAACATGTTGTATGTGCCTTGTTATCAGCGTATGTATTAGTAGGTGGTTGCGTGTATAATTTTTTGCACACTGTATATACAGTACGTCTCTCTATACATTGAAAGCATACTGTTTGTTATGGTGTGTGTATATCGGAACGGTCCGCAAAAGTTTATATTCGCATACATATTGTTAATGTAAGAAGGATTAATAAAGTTAATAATAAAAAAACTAGATTTTAGAACAATCAGCAACCACCAAAAGTTATATATGTACCTGCAATTAATAACTGCGCCACTGCCAATATGTCTTCAACCAGGGCTAACCCCTTTTCAAACGAAGAGCTGGTGGCCTTGGTTGAAATCATGGACCGGCGCCGGGGGCCCAGGGGCCCATATGTAACAAATAGGGAGAAGCGGCGGGCGTATAATGCTGCCCGCCGCTTAATCTACGCCTGGACCGGCAGAAGCCTGGGGCAGATGGAGCGGCGCTGGTCTGACCTGCAGCGGAGGCAGCCACACCTGCTATGCAGCATACGGCGCCATATTGCCCGATGTAAGTATATAATTTACAAATATTTATGCGTTTTGTAGCAATGAGTCCTGTAGTTTTAAAACATGTACATGAGTATGTGGGTGTATATGGGGTGTATACGGGGTGTATATGCAGGGCCGTTTCTAGACAATTTAGCTCCCAGGGCAAAGGAATAGAAATGCGCCCCCCCCCCCCCCCAAAAAAAAAAAAGTTAACACGACATAGAAGAAATTGCGCGAGCCAAAGGCGTGCGCGCCGAAATAGGGGGCGTGGTTTATTTTTCAAATGGGCGTGGCTTAATATAAGGGCGTGGTCTAGCAGGAAATCAATTACCTTACAACTCACCTTTGCAACCTGCATGTCCAGACATTGGTTACCGCAGGAATTGTCATTGTACTCCCGCACTTTAGTTGGCGGGCTGAAGGCCACACAGTGACATAAAAATATAAAGGCCCACACAGTGACCAAGTACGCCTCACAGATCAAGGCCAAACAATGACAGGTTACTTGAATCATTATACACTATTTATCCATGACGCCGCACACCGTGATGACAATTACACATTGTCGCACACCGTGATGACAATTACACATTATGTCGCACACCGTGATGACAATTACACATTATGATGCCCGTTACACCCCACACTGTGATGGCAATTACACAATACTCCCCACACTGTAATGCCTATTACACATTATGCCCCACACGCCGCTGCCGCACAACTCATGCTATTTACTAATATGCCCCCACAGTGCCACACATATGCCCCCACAGTGCCACACATATGCCCCCACAGTGCCACATATATATGCCCCCACAGTGCCACATATATATGCCCCCATAGTGCCAAATATGCCCCTAGTGCCAGATATGTCACCAGTGCCAGATATGCCCCCCCAGTGCCACACATATGCCCCCACAGTGACACACATATGCCCATAAAGTGCCAGATATGCCCCCACAATGCCACATATATATCCCCCACAGTGCCAAATATGCCCCTAGTGCCACAGATATGTCCCCAGTGCCACACATATGCCCCCACAGTGCCACAGATATGCCCCCAAAGTGCCACATATATGCCCCAAAGTGCCACATATATGCCCCCACAGTGCCACACATTCCCCCAAAGTGCCAGCAGCACAACTCACTCTCTCTCTGGGTCTCCCCCTCCAGTCCCCCGCCGCTGCATGCTGCTGCTGCTTTCGATGTGTCCCTGAGCCGGCAGCCATTCATACCTCGCGGGCTGGCTCCTGATTGGCTGCCAGCCCGCGAGGTCCTCTGTTTGGCTGCCAGCCCAATGACACAGTGAGCGAGGGGAAGGAGAGACACGCTGCGCTCCCCTCCCCTGGGGCTCACCTGTGCGCCTGTTCGTTGCGGGGGGGCGGGGGGACGGGACGGGACTTGGAGGAGGCGGCGGCGGCGGGGGGAGACTTGGAGGCGGCGGGGGAGACTTGGAGGCGGCGGCGGCGGCGTTGTGGGGAGCTGAGAGCTCAGCTGCCGGCCGGGCGCCCCGCTGTGTAACAGAGGTGGACAAGCCGTGCGGTGCCCCAGGCTGCTGCACGGCTTGTCCGCCTGTAGAAACGGCCCTGTGTATATGGGGGGTATATGGGGTGTCTATGGGGTGTCTATGGGGGTATATGGGGTGTATATGGGGTGTCTATGGGGTGTATATGGGGTGTCTATGGGGGTATTTGGGGTGTATATGGGGGGTATATGGGGGGTATATGTAGTCCCTCTGTTTTTGGGTGTAGCATATCAATTAGTTAGCATGATAAATGTATTAAATATAACTGAAATGATCATTTGTAAGGTTATGAGCATGACTAATGTGAATTTTTCATTCCCCCATTTTTATGAAACCCAACCTTCGATTTCTATGCCATCAACATGAACATTTCAGCACGCGCCAGGGCACGCATGGAAGCCCGGGAGGAGGCAGCCTGGGAGGAGGAAGGCCGTGGAGGAGGAAGCCCGGGAGGAGGCAGCCCGGGAGGAGGAAGGCCATGAGGAGGAAGAGGAGGAAGGCCGTGAGGAGGCAGCCCGAGAGGAGGAAGGCCGTGAGGATGAAGAGGAAGAGGAGGAAGGCCGTGAGGAGGCAGCCCGGGAGGAGAAAGGCCGTGAGGAGGAGGAGGAAGGCCGTGAGGAGGAAGAGGAAGGCCGTGAGGAGAAAGAGGAGGAGGAAGGCCGTGAGGTGGAAGAGGAGGAGGAGGAAGGCCGTGAGTAGGAAGAGGAGGAGGAGGAAGGCCATGAGGAGGAAGAGGAGGAAACATTGGGGCCTGCTGGAGCTCACCCCATATCTACCTCCCCTTCCACCAGCCACTCCCCTACCCGCACCCCCACCCCCTCCCCACCCCATTTCCAACCCCCCTACACCTCCCCACCACCCACCCCCAAACCTCTCCAATCCCCACTCCAACCCACTACCTCTATCCAAACTCCAATCCCATCCCCCTTGCTCCTGACCCCCCCAACCACCGGACACCCAACCAGCGGCGAGCAGGATGGCTCAACTAGCCGTAAGTAAATAATGTGCCTAATGTTTACCTACACATTTCTACACATAAACAATCACAACAACCACATATGTGTATCCAACATCACCATTAGTTGCAACATATCACTGCAGGTCAACCATGAGGTGTGGCCTGTCCTTCTCCAGAAACAAGGGTCCCCTTGTTGGTTTTTTTGAGTGTGGCCATGCCTCACCCCTTAAATAATTGACATAACAGTACATCCAATGACATATACGACATTAGTAGTGTTGTAGTTATTCTTGCTGTAACCAACAGGTGTTGTGTAACTCCACTTCCCAGCATGATGTGCAACATTAATTTATAGATTGTTTTGTTAATAGTGTGTGAGGCCATGCGGATGCATGCTTTACAAACATAGCTATAGGCCTATAATTTGTACAGCAATGTCCTCAATTTTAAATAGTAAGGAGTGCTTAAGCCGCAACAATGTCATTACCCTTAAATAGCACAGCCTAATTGTGAGGTTAGAGGTGAGTCCCCCCCCCAAAAAAAATACCAATTGTGATACAGCATAGAAGGAGGAATCTATTTAATGTTATGTAATATGTACAGTATGTGTGTGTTAACATATTAGTTTTTAGTACTGTGTTTACAGCATACCCTTCTTCAATGTAGTTGAAAAATGTATGTGGCCTTCACACTTAACTCACAACTTCTTATTATGTACAAATACAACAAACATTTGTGTATATTATATATTCAATATAATGTTTTTTTTCCCTTCACTACAGACACTGAACAGCACCAGGAAGATGTGGGCCAGATTTTGCAGGAAATATTTTTAACCCTGCTTTATTTGAACATTCTTTTTTTGCGCCTGGAGGCCCTCCTTTAATTTTTTGATTATTTTTGTTTTTATATTTCAAAAAAATAAAAGTTTATATTCCGTTAGAAGTTGCCTGTGTTTTTAATTATAAAAATGTTAGAGGGTTTGTAAGGGCAGGTACATACAGATGTGTAATGTAAGTTATATTTGTATTTTGAGATGAGGGGGTAACGATTGCTGTGTGAATGTGTGTGTTTTTGAGTTAAAGAACACATAGTGAAAATGCATGAATATTTAATGTTGTTAGATTAAAACATCACACATAAAATCAGGGTAGGTATACATAGTAAAAATTCGGATCACACTAATTATGAACATAATTTAGTACATACACACAAACAACAACATAACTTTATTTAAAAGTAAATTGCAATGTGGGGACACATAGATAGTGATAAAAATGCAACATTAGAACATTATATATATACATGTAAGGAGGGTTCAAATGTATTATTTTTAGCCTGTTCATTAAGGTAGACAATTGAGGTAATAGAAAACAATAATTGATTAACAAATAGAATAATTATTTTAATTGTCTTAATCATAGTTGAAAGGGTAGATTATGAGGGCCATATATGTGAAGGGTATGCCAGCGTGCACGGACGTACGCTCACTCTCACAAGCGGTGACATACGCTGAGTTTGCCATTGAAAACAATAGAGACCCGTCCGTGCACGGTGGCGTACGCTCAGATAGCCGCAAGAAGTCGGTGGGAAGACGGACGAGAGACGTCCGTAAACGGTGGCGTACGCTTTGTTGTATGCCAGTTGTTGGAGTCTAAGCGGTGATCCGTCCATGTACGTTGGCGTACGCTCAAGTGTACGCCACTCCCCTTTGTCGGTGTTTGTGTCCGTCCGTTATCGGCTGTTTTGTGGGTGGACTTTCGCTCACCGGCCGCGTACGGGGAACGTAAGCTGATATGAAACGTACGTACGTTTGGTCGCCGCAACCAGAATAAGGTCCAATATCTGGTGCTAGGTGTAATGTGCAGTACTATATGTGGTTCTGGTTAAAATATATAAGTATGCTAGGTATAATATGCAGAACTACAGTATATGTGGTGCAGGGCATAATATGTGGACTTATTACTGGTGTTGGGTAGTATAATATACAAGTCCTATATGTGTTGCTGGGTATAATATGCATTTATATCTATATGGGGGGCATCTTGCAGGTGACAGCCGAGGAATACAATTAAGGCCTACGCTCTTCCGTGTTTGTGAGCTATCACCCATCTTGATGTACTGCGGGGAGAAAAGTTTTTAGTGTGACTACCAGATGGCCAATGTAACTTACTGATGGAACCATTACTTTATGTACATTGCGCTACAGCCCCAACTAGGCAGCCTAAGGCCAAAGCCTCCTTCCCACAGCACAAGCATTCGATGTTACATGCCAGTTGTATAAACTTCAGGACATGTACATGGGCAGTATGACTGGCAAGTCCCTGAAGGCCCCTACACGTGCAGGGGCGGGCTGGGCCGGGGGGCAGGGTGCCATCTGCCCCCCAGGTCGCTCTGGCAGGTGTGCTGCGGGCCGCGCCGCCGCGGCCGTGTCCGAGGCCGCATTGCCGTTTTGGAACATGGCCGCCGGCCTCCACGGCTACGTGGAGGAGGGCCCCGGCAGCCTGTTCCCTCTTATCCCCAGCTGCAGTGGCAGACGCTGGGTGCGGTGGGGACGCCATGACGTTGACGCCTCCCACCCACGTGTCTGCACTCTGCAGAGACTGGAGGAAGGCTGGGGCCGCAGAACAAGTCGTGGGGGCCGCTTCAGAAGGCCGCAGAGAGGGGAACTGAAATTTGTGGAGCCGCAGCAGGACAGGATGAGCCTGAAGGATAAAACACAGTAGTAAGTTAACATCTAAAACGACATATCTGCTGTGCTGTTTCATGTATATTAATAATAATGCAATGACACCACAGGCTGCTCCCCCTGTATAATAATTTGTGTCATGGCATTACTATTAATAATAGTAATGCCATGACACAAATTATTATACAGGGGGAGCAGCCTGTGGTGTCATGGCATTACTTTTATATTATACAGGGGGAGCAGCCTGTGGTGTCATTATTATTGTACAGGGGGAGCAGCCTGTGGTGTCATGGCATTATGCCATGACACCACAGGCTGCTCCCTCTGCATAATAATAATGCCATGACACCACAGGCTGCTCCCCCTGTATAATATAAAAGTAATGCAGTGACACCACAGGCTGCTCCCTCTGTATAATAATAATGCAATGACGCCACAGGCTGCTCCCCCTGTATAATAATTTGTGTCATGGCATTACTATTATTATATTATACAGCGGGAGCAGCCTGTGGTGTCATTGCATTATTATTATTATACAGCGGGAGCAGCCTGTGGTGTCATTGCATTATTATTATACAGCGGGAGCAGCATGTGGTGTCATTGCATTATTATTATACAGAGGGAGCAGCCAGTGGTGTCATGGCATTACTTTTATATTATACAGGGGGAGCAACCTGTGGTGTCATAATTATTATTGTACAGGGGGAGCAGCCTGTGGTGTCATGGCATTATGCCATGACACCACAGGCTGCTCCCTCTGCATAATAATAATGCCATGACACCACAGGCTGCTCCCCCTGTATAATATAAAAGTAATGCCATGACACCACAGGCTGCTCCCTCTGTATAATAATAATGCAATGACGCCACAGGCTGCTCCCCCTGTATAATATTTTGTGTCATGGCATTACAATTGTTATATTATACAGCGGGAGCAGCCTGTGGTGTCTTTGCATTATTATTATACAGCGGGAGCAGCCTGTGGTGTCATTGCATTATTATTATACAGCGGGAGCAGCCTGTGGTGTCATTGCATTATTATTATACAGAGGGAGCAGCCAGTGGTGTCATTGCATTATTATTATACAGCGGGAGCAGCCTGTGGTGTCATGGCATTATGCCATGACACCACAGGCTGCTCCCTCTGTATAATAAGTAATGCCATGACACCACAGGCTGCTCCCTCTGTATAATATAATAATAGTAATGCCATGACACAAATTATTATACAGGGGGAGCAGCCTGTGGCATCATGGCATTATTATTATACAGGGGGAGCAGCCTGTGGTGTCCTGTCTTTTACGCAGGGGTGCAGCCTGTGGTGTCCTGTCTTTTACGCAGGGGTGCAGCCTGTGGTGTCCTGTTCTTTATTTATGCAGGAGAGCAGCCTGTGGTGTCCTGTTCTTTATATATGCAGGAGAGCAGCCTGTGGTGTCCTATTATTTATTTATGCAGGAGAGCAGACTGTGGTGTCCTGTTCTTTTCATATACAGGAGAGCAGCCTGTGGTGTCCTGTTATTTATTTATGCAGGAGAGCTGCCTGTGGTGTCATTGCATTATTATTATTATACAGAGGGAGCAGCCTGTGGTGTCATTGCATTATTATTATACAGCGGGAGGAACCTGTGGTGTCATAATTATTATTGTACAGGGGGAGCAGCCTGTGGTGTCATGGCATTATGCCATGACACCACAGGCTGCTCCCTCTGTATAATAATAATAATGGCCTGACACCACAGGCTGTAATATAATCAACTTCAGACCTAATCTCTTTTTAATTAATACGTATATTTTTTTTAATTAAAAACCTGCATTTAACAATGCGCTACTTATGGGCCACTTATGCGCTACTTATGGGCCAGTGCTCTTGACTTCCCCCCCAGGCTAAAAGTTGCCAGCCAGCCCCTGTACACGTGTGTTTAGAACATGACAAGGGGGGCTACATGTGTATTAGCCTAGGACAACTGGGACCTTTAATCAGGCACTGCTAATGTAATCTGCAGCCAATGAAACGTCAGTAAACGTCAGTAAAGTAACAGCAATAAGTAACATCCAGCGAAGTCAGCATGTAGGAAGCAGTCAGCAGCAGAATCTATCTATACAGTTGGATTTTATTAGGGATTCTGCATAAGTCTTAATAACAATGGGGCCCCTATACCACTAGGACCTGTAATAAATGCCTGGGCTGCTACAACAATTATACCCCTTATTGCAATAAATTCTGAATACAAATGAATATACAGTTTCTTTGTGCAATATGAGATATTCTAATGAACAGAAGACCACTAATTGCAGGACTGTCCTTTCTTTTTTCCACTCCGTTCCCTAATGACCAATTACTGTAACTTCAAATGAACTAAAAGTAATTCGCTACTTCATTAGGACTGTTATCTAAAAGTACAAATGGACGTGCAAGAGCTCCCAGCTTCAGGTACTGATAGCAATGGGCTATACCATTCCTGCCAGGGGATACGGTCATTCGCTCACCAGCATGTTGGTCGACAGTCATTAGGTCGAAATGCATTTAGGTCAATATGAGTCTAGGTCGCCATACAGGAAGGTCATGCGCGGGGACGCGGTGCTATGTTTCATTGCCCATGTCGACTGTGTCGACATTTGGGACTAATGACCCTGTCGACCTAATCCATGTCAACCTAGACTCATGTCGACCTAAAGGCATGTCGACCTAAATGCATGACCTTTAGTCTGTCGACCAACATGCTGGTGACCCAATGATCCATACCCCCTGCCAGTGCTTGCTTCAAAAATGCAGACTTGAAATACTTGACTTTCAAAGAATAACTTCACCCAAAATCTACTGGACAACTTTAAGCAAATTTATTAAAAAATGACAACAGGAGAGTAGCTGCCAGGAGGAAGAGACAGGGGCCTTACTATTAAGTGGGAGACTGTGAGCTTAGAAAGTGCAGTAATGGTTCTCATGTTTGTTTATTTATTTATTATGGTATGTTTAAATATTTCCTGAACACTTTAAATGGTCTATAGACCAGGCATGTCTATACTATAGACCAGGCATGTCCAAAGTCAGGCCCGGGGGCCAATTGCGGCCCGAGTTCTCATTTCATGTGGCCCACAGCCACCTGCTGGAAGCGGGCAGAGCATCAGATGTGGGGAGCACAGCACAGGACACTAAAGGTGGGGCCCCGGCGAGCGCGCCTTTACCTTGATGTCTGCTGCAGTGAGGAGGTGCCGGCCGCCACAGTCAGATGTGTTTGGCGTCCTACCCCTGCTGCTGCAATCGTATATCGCCCTACTCCACAATCACAGTGACAGCAGTGTTTTGGGAGGGGGGCAGGAAGGGGGAAGCTTGCTCCCGTAACATGCAGAGCAGAAGAGGGCAGCAGCAGCAGCCCAAGCATCTCCTGTCCTTGCAGTGCCTGCTTTGCCTCTCCTTCCTGTGGCTCACACAAGGGGCTGGGAAACATACAGAGAAGGGAGGGGGCAGAGTGGGGGACATACAGTGAAGGAGGGTCAGGCTGGGGGACATACAATGAATGGAGGCAGTGATGGCCATTCAGAGAAGGGGGAACAGGGGCAGGCTGGGGGACATACAGTGAATGGGGGTCATACAGTGAATGGGAGTCATACAGTGAAGGAGGGTCAGGCTTGGGGACATACAATGAATGGAGGCACTGAAGGACATTAAGAGAAGGGGGCAGGCTGGGGGACAGAGTGAATGGGTGCAGAGTGGGGAACATACAGTGAATACAGTGAAGGAGGGGCAGGCTGGGGGAAATAGAGTGAATGGGGGCAGAGTGGGGGACCATTCTGATGTGATTACTGATTCAAAGAATGTCAGGCTGAATGGTCGGCCCCCACACATTTAGACTTCACCAAATCTGGCCCTTGTCGCAAAAAGTTTGGACACCCCTGCTATAGACCATCTGTACTGTTAAATATTAATACTGTGTTCCATACAGTATCCAGTGTATAAATACCAATTTTCAGGGCTGTTACTCCAATGTGGGAGCTTTTGGATTACATTTGGCACCCCCCTCTAAAAATCTTGCGTTTGCCACTGCCTAACAAGGATCTGCTGCTACAGTACAGTTCTCAGCAGGCAGACAGTGAGTGTAGTTTATTATACATGGAATCTCAGACTTTTCCCAGTGATTTCAGTTGCAATAAAAAAAAAAAAAACTGTATGTGAAACAGAGGATGTACAGTAGGGATGTATTGCAGAATGTTATCTTCATGAGGAAAATAGAACAGAGGCAGCAGAAACTGTCTTCTGCCTAGCAGCAGTCGCAGCCATATTGGTGTAATTCCGCATTATCCAATTCTGGCTCCTGTTGATAGCTCTACAGCAGCCATGTCTAAACTGCGGCCCTCTAGCTGTTGTGAAACTACACCTCCCAACATGCCTTGCAATAGTTTTAGGATTCCCTAATAGCAAAATGGTGGCAAGGAATGATGGGACTTGTAGTTTCACAACAGCTGGAGGGCCATCGTTTGGACATGCCTAATCAACAGTGTCTAGATAGACAGTACATCCAATAGGTCGACATTCAATAGGTCAACAAGGTCAAAATGTCGACATGAGAAATGTAGATACATAAAAAGGTTGACATGAGTTTTTCATTTTTTTTGGGGGGGGGGGGGGCTTTACCATCCACATGGACTACAACTGAGAACGGTAAAGTGTGCCAAGCGAAGAGAGGCCCCAGACGTGAAGCATGGCGAGCGAAGCGATACACTAATTGGGGGCCCACTTCGACAGTTGTCATCATTTACACCCAAAAAATTGTCAACCTTTTCCGATCAATGTTTTGAGCATGTCGACCTTTTCAATGTCATGCTTTTGACCCTGTCAATTGCATTTAGACCTTTTGGTGTCCACCTTTTGACTGTCTATCTAGACCAGGGGTGAGGAACCTTTTTTGTGCCAAGGGCCGTTTGTATGGGGAAAAAATCCTTCAGGGGCCATATGTAAAAATTTCTCTTACAAATTGTCCTGCTGCAGCCGTTTCATGCTCTGGCGGCTGCCACTGAATAGGACTGACAGTCTCCGGCTGCTGTTAATTAAGAGGAATCTCGCAAGAACTACCAACTTCTTGCGAGAATTTCCCTGTACTTGACTCCTGGCAAAGGGTTGGAGGGCCACTCAAATCGGCTACGGGGGCCGCATACGGCCCCAGGGCCTGAGGTTCCCCACCCCTGATCTAGACACTGTGGGTGAAATTTAATAGGATGAGAGATTCAGAAAGTGAGAGATTTGGTAAGATCTAGAGGTCTGGCAGTTGAACAGTCAGGATTCCGATGTCGGCGAGTTATCCGGCACTCAAGTTAAAAGAGTTACTTAAGGTGCATACACACTGTACAATTTTTTGACCAATTTCGTTCATTTTAGCCATTCTGAATGAAATTGGTCAAAGTATCTTTCAGTGTGAATGCGACGAACGACGAATGATGATGCGCATACCCGCCAGTTGTTCATCAAGATTGTTCATCAACTGTGCATGCAGCTCAATTTTGGATATCTTTCAAAAAAAGCCTATAAACTGTAGCTAGATCTTTCGTCTTTCGCCAACATCTTTCACCAACATCTTTCGTCCTGGACACTGGGTTCAAGGGAAATTGGTCATCAATGTCTTTCAACGAAGTTGATCAAAAAAATTGTAAAGTGTGTATGCACCTTTAGAGGGAATTTACTCAGGTGGGAGTTCTATTGAAAATGGAATGTTGACCATAACATCCAATCAGATTCTACTTATTATGTATTTAGCTGCTAATAGAAGATAATAGATAGAATCTGATTGGTTGCTATAGGCAACATCCCATCTTCATTAGAACTCCAATGTTAGTAAATTTACCCCTCAATGTCATAGGCCAAAATCTGATAATTTCACAATACATGTCCTACAGACAGCAAATAAAAGCCAATGATTAAATAAATACTGTAATATCCCTTGGCGGGACTTCTACAATTAATAATAGAAACAATATGCAGCAGTGTTCTACCAGATTGTATTGCAATCCCCCTAGATGTTGTGAACGTTCAATCTTTCGGTGGTGCTCTAGGGGTTATTTGGTGGATAATATACCCCAAAAGTTCATGAGCACTTACTGTATGTCCTTTATAGATGAAGGTCAGGGGATGATCCGGAGAGAATGTTGCTGCAATGCACAAATGATCCAGGTTGAGCAAGGTCCCAAATCGTGTCCAATAGTTCACGGGAATCCACAAAGTAGATGATCATATGGTGAATGCAAATCATATGGTCAGGATTTGCTCCCAGCATGCTTTGCCACAGTTCTAGCCTCCCATAATAGCAAAACTGGTGGCAGTGCATGCTGGGACTTGTAGTTTCACAACAGCTGAAGTACCAGAGGTTGGCCAGGTCTGATATAGGTAGTTCAATGTATTTGGCTTGGTAAGTGTTTCCCATCTTCCTCAGAGTGGCATAGTTATAATGGGTGCAATGTGTTCAGTGTACATGGGCCCCTGAGTCCCAGAGGAGCCCACACCATGCACACTGCTCCCATTTATTAATAATTACCTTACTGAGCCTTTTTTTATCTAGAGGTCTGCACATGCATTATAGAGTGCTCTAGTGCTCAGACTCTATTGCACTGGGTGGTCGCAGTGGTGTAGCTAGGTGCCACGGTGCCCAGAGCAAGGGCATGTTTTGCGACCCCCCCAATTTGTAGTAGGCAGGGCTCTTGCGCTGCGAAAATTAGCCACACACCGTAATACCCATTACACATAAAGCCGCATGCCATGATGCCAATTACACATAAGGCCGCACATGATGCCCATTACATACTATATAACAAACCGTAATGCCCATTACATACTATATAACAAACCGTAATGCCCATTACATACTATATAACAAACTGTAATGCCCATTACATACTATATAACACATGGTAATGCCCATTACATACTATATAACACACCGTAATGCCCATCACATACTATATAACACCGTAATGCCCATTACACATAAAGCCGCATGCCATGATGCCAATTACACATAAGGCCACACATGATGCCCATTACATACTATATAACAAACCGTAATGCCCATTACATACTATATAACACATGGTAATGCCCATTACATACTATATAACACATAGTAATGCCCATTACATACTATATAACAAACTGTAATGCCCATTACATACTATATAACAAACCGTAATGCCCATTACATACTATATAACAAACCGTAATGCCCATTACATACTATATAACAAACCGTAATGCCCATTACATACTATATAACAAACCGTAATGCCCATTACATACTATATAACAAACCATAATGCCCATTACATACTATATAACAAACCGTAATGCCCATTCCATACTATATAACAAACTGTAATGCCCATTACATACTATATAACAAACCGTAATGCCCATTACATACTATATAACAAACCGTAATGCCCATTACATACTATATAACACCATAATGCCCATTACATACTATATAACAAACCGTAATGCCCATTACACATAAAGCCACATGCTATAATGCCATTTACACATAAGGCCACACATGATGCCCATTACATACTAAATAACAAACCGTAATGCCTATTACACATTTGACACATAAGTGCAACTTACCTACATGCTCATTGCTAGGAACTTCATGCTCGATGTCAAGGGGCTTAATGCTTGATGCCAGAGGCTTCATGCTCGATGCCAGGGGCTTTATGTTCGATGCCAAGGGGCTCTGAAAAAGCTCATTGCCAAGGGGGACTAAAATAGCTTGTTGCCAAGGGAGACTAAAATAGCTTGTTGCCAAGGGGGACTAAATAGCTCATTGCCAAGGGGGACTGAATAGCTAGTTGCCATGGGGGACTAAACAGCTCATTGCCAAGGAGGACTGAAATAGCTCATTGCTAAGGGGGACTTAATAGCTTGTTGCCAAGGGGAACTAAACAGCTCATTGCCAAGGGGGACTGCAGCCCGCCCCTCAGCCCACTCCCCCCAACTGCAGTTGCACCGGTATCCAGGAGGGTTGCGCCCACCTTCTGCCATTTTGCCTATGACTTGATGGTAATATAAAACATTTATTCTATGACCCATTTCTTTTTATGTACTTTATTATAAACACTACAATTTGTGTTTTCCCTGCTTTGTATATAAGAATTGATACGTGGTTTTTAAGGAGAATAATATAAGGCAGGAAAACATACATGGGTAACCATATATGTATCTTCATACGGTAGTACACAATGTCCACATTAATAAAATCAACTGAATACTGTATGCACTCGAATGACCAGATTATCAGTCTTATTAGGATTGTACTAGGAGATCACGCAAAAGAATATAAAAGTTATATATGTAGAAATATGCTGAGCTGCTGTTCTTTAAAGCATTTTCCAAGTCTGCATGTATTATATTGCTTGTTTTCTTTATTTCAGTGTATACCAATTAAGGGCCTTGGATTTGTTCTCGGAGCCTACAAATGCATTTGCAAGCCTGGATTTTATCATCTTGACATGTTTTCAGTGAATGGCTTTCAAAGTAAGTGCCTTTTGGTTGAGCAAGAAAAAAAAAACAGTGTCATTAATAATGCAGGACTCCTTTTTATCCTTGTCAGGGTTATACAGTAAATTCCCAGTGGTGTGCAACTTTATAATTCTATAATCACCTACATACATTTAGCGCTATGTTTCGTCTTTTCTGCTGGACCCTATATACACTACCGTTCAAAAGTTTGGGGTCACTCAGTAATGTCCTTATTTATGAAAGAAAAGCACTTTTTTTTCAATGAAGATAACATTAAATCAATCAGGAATACACTCAATACATTGTCATACCTCCCAACATCTGGAGACACCGGGGCGGGACAGGGTGCACGCCGAAGGCGCGCAGCAATTTTGGGGGCGTGGCCTATCGAAAGGGGGCGTGGTCTATACATTCTGGGAGGGTAGGTAAGTATAGTGTATAGAGGCCCATTTCCAGCAACCATCACTCCAGTGTTCGAATGGTACATAGTGTTTGCTAGTCGTATTAGAAGACTAATGGATGATTAGAAAACCTTGTGCAATTATGTTCGCACAGCTGAAAATGGGTTTGCTCGTTACAGAAGTTATAGAGCTGGCCTTCCTTTGAGCTAGTGGAGTATCTGGAACATCCCAGTTGTGGTTTCGATTATACTCTCAAAATGGCCAGAAAAAAAGAACTTTCATTTGAAGCTCAACAGTCTATTCTTGTTCTTCGAAATGAAGGATATTACATGCGATAAATTACAGAAAAACTGAACATTTCCTACAATGGTATGTTCTATTCCCTTCAGAGAACAGCACAAACAGGCTCTAAACAAAGTAGAAAGAGAAAGAGAAGTGGGAGGCCCAGAGCACAACTGAGCAAGAAGACAAGTACATCAGAGTCTCTAGTTTGAGAAATAGATGCCTCACAGGTCCTGGCAGCTTCATTAAATGGTATCCACAAAACAGTGCCTTTCTTTAAAAAATAGGAAATATCTAAGTGATGCCAAACTTTTGAACTGTAGTGTACATATACAGGACATTTATGGCTTATTAATATTACCAATAAGTATATATTTTTGTATTTCATATAAAGAGCATTTAGGAACTAACCTGAAACCAATGATGTAACTAGAGGGATGACAAGAGTGAAATTAAGCTCACAGCGAGTGGCCTCCTCTGTAGTCCAAGGAACTTGCTGAAATAGTGGGTGTAATTCAGACCTGATTGCACAGCTGCGAATCCACACAAGGGGCAAATATCGATATACTGCGCATGTACACTGTTCACAGTATGCAAGCGAGAGGGTATGCTGCGATGAAATACTGGTACAATTTATACTCACACTCCATTCACAAGGTGACTGACATGATGTACAGATGGAGCGAGTACCATCTTTGCAGCGGCTGGCTACCGCCAGGGGCGCGGGCGCATGAGACGCTCGCACGCCACTTTGCAAGTGGAGCCTGCCGCCGGTCCCTGCCACCTCCCCCGACTCCCCTGCTGGTCCCCCTCGCTTCACCGACCCCCCCCCCGAACTGGGCAGTGTCTCAGCGGAGACGGGCAGGGAGACGCTGCCCAGCCGCCATGATACTGGGACGCACATGCGTGTGAGGCGCACGCGCGTCCCAGTCTCTATCGCCAGCGCTCGCCAGTGCAAGAGATCTGGCAAGCGCCGGCCAAGGATGATGCCCACTCCATCTGTAGATGCCAGGGGGTGGTAACCGCCCATTTAGTGGGCATGCTAAGAAATATTCTAGGAGTGTCATAAAAAAATGCAGGTGTGCCAGAGCATTTTAGGGGAGGGTGTGTATCGTCGGCAATAGGCCAGATATGCCTGTATTCAGCGAGCCCATTCATATGAAAGGCAGGATTTCACTCTAGCAGCACAGCATTTTAACTGAACACTGACCGTGCCAACTCACAACTGTGAGGTCTGAATTACCCTCCTTGCTACAGAAGTTATTTTAAAATATATGTTGTGTGTACAGATAGAGCCGACCTCTTTCTTGCAGCCAGCGGCCGACTCTCCCCAGGGGCGCACGAGACGCTCGCGCACGCCCCGTGGCTACGGAGCTTTCTCCACCACCCGCTGCCTCCCCCTGTGCCCCTCGCCACCCCGTCACCCCCCCCTATCCCTTCCCGTCTCCCTGAAGAGGAGAAGGGCAGGATGCCGCCGTGGCGTGTCCCAGTCAGATGGAGCACCTCTGTGCCGGCGATCGCCAGCGCGGGCATGCTGGCGATCCCCGGGCAAGGTTTAGAGGCGCACCATCTGTAGCTTTTTGCATATGTTAAAGCACTTTAGGTGAGGGGCCTAATGTGTATGTAATTATATAGTACCCTCAATAGTACATGAGGTTGACGTATGGAAGAATTTTACAGTTGGTATGTTGTACAGTATACAGTATATAGAGCCTGAGCACTTCATAGTACCAGGTGCAGTTTTAATCCTCCTTACGAATCGATTGTGCCATGGGCAATGTAAGACACTAGTTAGACCCAGGGCATAAAGTGGTCCTGGAGAGGTGGGGAAATTCCATCTACCACCTAAAAATTCCTCTCCCATCCTCATATTATATAGAGCCAGGGCCACTGATTGGGTTTTTGGCACCCCTCTGCAAACTATAATGCTTTTCTGTTAGAGTTACTGAGCAGGACCAAGGTGGAGGTTGACCTAGTTCCACTTGAACATCAGAGGTGGTGGAACTCAGTTCCATCCTGTCCCCCCTCACTGTAACCCCTGGTTGGGTCTACTGTAGGAAAGCATCACTAAAACTGGTACCATATAACAAATAAGAGGGGCTACATGCTCATGTAATTTATATGTAAAATACATTATGGGCCTGATTTTTAGTCTCACGCAAGGCCAATTGTCATTTAGTTTGGTGATATTGGCGTGGTATGTAAGTGGGTGTCTCAGTTCTTGCACCTGCAGACGCTTGAATGTACGCCAAGGAAGGATTTGTGCCAAACAGTATAACTTCATATTCGTTCTTTTCTAATATATGGAAATAAACCAGAGTGTTTAACTAGAGAAATTATTGATAATTTTGCCTGCAGGAATATGCCTGTTCTGTGTATCTGTTATCGGTATGTTCGCAGAATACAGTACCTGTATGATAGAAAGCAGGCTAATAGCTATTACCAGACATGGTTTATAACTAAATTACTGCACTGATTATTTTACAAACTGGATTCAAAATAATATTTTGTGGAAAAAATCCATGCATTTATTATACTGATCCATGTACTGTATGTTATTATAGTGTACAGTATGTATTGGGGACACTTAAATACAGTACACTGCCAAGTTTCCTATCATTACTCTCACTGTACACTGCCATGTTTCCTAACCTTACACTGCCATTCTACACTGCCACAGAGGCAGAACTCTGGAAGACAATAGAATCATATGCCACCGGGCTCCTGCTCCCAAGGGGGCACCTCTCCTCCCCTGCAATCCATTAATTGAAAGCCATTGATATCACTTCGGAGTTCTGAAATATGTGTTCTATCTCTCTCTCTTGCTATATATATATATAGATAGATAGATAGATAGATAGATAGATAGATAGACTGTATATATGTCTGTTATATTTCATAACAGACATACAGTTTATACTTTAAATAAGGTTTTGTGTGTGTGTGTGTGTGTGTGTGTGTGTGTGTGTGTGTGTGGGGGCAATACACATCTTGCCTCCAGGCAACTGGGTCGAACTTATGCCACTGCACTATCATTACTCTCACTGCACACTGCCATGTGTCCTAACCTTACTCTCACTGCACACTGCCATGTTTCCTAACCTTACACTGCCAGTCTACACTGCCATCAGTGGCGTAACTACAAATTTTGCTCCCCCCTGCCAAAAAAGCTTTGGTGCGCCCCCCCCCCCCCCCCATATATAGATCATTATTGTGGAGCATGCTGGAGAGCAAATTGCCCGATTTTCTCAGGCTGGTGTCCAAGCCCCCCTTGTGTCCACCTCGCAGCCCCATCTCTCACCATAGCCAAAAAGATTACCTTTTTTTATACTGGACCCCGGTTCTGCGGATGTTCCTTGACAGCAGCTTGCTCCCCTGCACAGTGGCGTGCAGCCTGACATCCAGGAAGTTTTTGCTGCTGCATTTATGTTCTTTCCTCTGGCGACCAGCGTGCCACTGCTCCACTGTCTGTTCCCCTCTGCTGACTGCATGCTGACGTTAGCATGATCCTCCCTGCCCTCTCATGGAGCCCCACTAATGGCCGACCCTAATGGAGCCCTGCTAAGCAGCCCCTTTAGCCCTGCCCACTTTCAGAGCTCTCCTATGCGGCTGGTCACAGCAGTGACTAAGCCGCTGCCTGACATTGACAGCCGGGGAGGCAGGAAGAAGATACATCCCGGCTGTCAGGTGATCCCTCCCAGCCACACGCAATCATCGTGTCACTAGACCTAAATCTAATGGCATGGGGGACACATCACAGCCCGCCCCAGCCAGCCCCTGCAGCTGCCTGCTACATTTAGCTTCTGCGTCTCCGCCGGCTGCCCGCAGTGCCCGGCCATTTCAAATGCGGCGCCAATTCATTAACTATTTAGAGCTCGCGGCCCGGCAGCCAATCAGAGCGGCTGCCGAGCTGCTAGCTCTGATTGAGCTCACTAGCCATGGCCGCATTTAAAATGGCCGGGCAGCCGGCGGAGACGCAGAAAATAAATGTAGCAGGCAGCTGCAGGGGATCCGGAGGGCAATAGATCCTGTGTGCTATGGAAGCACAGCCCAGCCGCTGAGCCCGACGCACACCGCTGACCTGGGGCTCCTTCATTACACCCGGCGCCTGCCAAAGCATAGATACACCACTAATCGCAGCAGTGCCGGACAGGGGCCCCCACCCGGCGCCCACGCAGCCCCCGCGCCCCCAAGCGGCAGCGGGGGCTGCCTTACACTAGTTACGCCCCTGACTGCCATGTTCCTATCCTTACTCGTATTCTACACTGCCATGTCTCCTATCATTACTCTCACTGTACACTGCCATGTTTCCTAACGTTACTCTCATTGCACACTGCCATGTATCCTATCATTACTCTCATTGCACACTGCCAGGTATCCTATCATTACTCTCACTGCACTCTGCCATGTTCCCTAACTTTAAGGTGCCCACAGACGCATCGATCCCAGTGTGCGTTCTGTGCTTAACTAGCACACATAGCATTGCATCGTATGCCTTGTGCATACGATGTGCATGCGATGCGATGCTATGCAATAAAAAGCCAGTACAAAAAGTATGTGCAGCACATACTTTTTGTACTGTGCGATGAGGTGCCGCGGGAGCGCGCACCCCATCGCATAGCATCGCACCACCGGGATCGGTGCGTGTGTGGGCACCATTACTCTCAATGCACTCTGCCATGTATCCTATCATTACTCTCACTGCACACTGCCATGTTTCCTAACCTTACTCCCACTTATTTAGTTTTATATAGCGCAGCAGATTCCGTTTTGCTTTACAATTGTAGACAGTGATAAAACAAACTGGGTAACAACAGACAGACTTGGAGGTAAGAGGTCCCTGATGCAAGCTTACAATCCCACTGCACACTGCCAAGTTTCCTAACCTTACACTGCCAGTCTACACTGCCATGTTCCTATCCTTGCCCTTATTCTACACTGCCATGTTTCCTATCCTTACTCTCAATGTACATTGCTAAGTTTCCTAACCTTAAACTGGCCATACACTAGGCAACTTCTCCAAGTCGCCTGTGATACCAACTTGAACCTCCCGGGTGGCAGGACCGCATACTATACACCAAGTCCCTTATTCTGGTCTGTGCGGCCGGAGCCGCATACGTTGCTCCGGCCGCACAAACCAATCCCCGCCTCCAATACGGATCGCCACGGCCGTCCGTACGCGGACGGCTGGCGATCCGCATGAAAATGGTGGGGCGTACGCCTCCACCATGGTGGGAGCTGCCCCCTGCATTCGATGGTCGGCGACCATCGAAGGCAGGGCCGCACGCTCCACCAGCTCACGCAAGCTTAGACCACACGGACAATCGTCCGTGTGAAAGCTTGTATGGGGGCGGAGAGCTGACATCCGGCGATGTCAGCTTTCCGCCCCCATCACTGGCGTCATAGCCTCATTACCATGCATACGCCCCGCGTTTGCATGGGAACGCCCATGAAACGCTGGGCGTATTCATAGGTAAATGAGGCTATTAAGCCCCTCACGCCCCTATACGCCCCCTTTGCGGCGTATTAAATTTTTGTGCGGCGAATTCCCCTGCACATGCGCAGAGTGACCTCTGCGCATGTGCAGAGCGAAAACATCGGCGGTACGGCCGCACGCGGGCCGTACCGCCCAGATCAGAATAAGGGCCCATATGCTGTGCTTGTTGCATTTGATGTATCACATGCAATCTCAGCCAAGCCTGCCTGGCTGCGACGTGACGGACCCTATGTGTGATTCAGTAGCTCCGATGTGATGCACATGGGACCGTGCATCGCATCGGACCTCATGTCACATACATTCGATTTGGCCGATTTTTATGCAATTTTTTCATCAGAAAGATCGATTTTAAGATCGGTTGCGCTCATGATTGTGTACAATTTCCCTTGAAATCCCCGGCAGTCCTTGGTGGTTTTTGGACACACAATCTACTCACAATCAATCATACAATCAATCATACAATCCATCTGCTGATGGATTGTATGATTGTGTACACAAGATGTGCGCCGAATCTGCATCAGTCCATCATACAATCAGTCATACAATCCATCTTACAATCAATTAAGATTGGGTACAATATCTTTCTGATGTATTGCCACCTTTACTCTCACTGCACAATGCCATATTTCCTAACCTATCTCTACACTGTCATGTTTCCCAACCTTAAGGCCCATACACACTTGCAGACTTTGAGCTGAAAATCGCTCAAAACAGCAGTTTTGAGCGATTTTCAGCTGAAAATCGCCTAGTGTGTATGCCCCCCCAGATTGCCGACTAGCGATGATGCGCGCTCCCGCATCATCGCTAGCAAGGTGGTTCATCTGCTGGTTTTACCAGCAGATGTAGCGATGATGGATGGTTTACCATCCATCATCGCTGTGTGTGTACGCTGCCGGGCTGAAAGATTAACCACTTTCAGCCCGGCGGACCGCCCCGCCGCCCCGCGCCGCCCCCCCACCCCCGCCTGTCATAATACTCACCCTGTCCAAGTGCTGCTGCGTCGGCTCCACGCATCCTGCTCCGAGTCCCTGTCTGCTTGTTCCACTCTCCTGCTCAGTGCTCTGCTCACCACGGAGCACTTCTCCCTCACCCGGCAACACACTCTGCTGGCCCCGCCCCCCTGCTATGCTTAACACAGAGCACCGAGAGCAGGGGGCACTGCTGGCCACCAATGTTTAATGTTTAAGGCAGTAATATATACATTGCTGGCATATGCCAGCAATGTATATATTGCTGGAACCACTGGGCACCAATGTTACATTTTTAAGGCAGTAATATATACATTGCTGGTATATGCCAGCAATATATATATTGCTGGCACCACTTGCCACCAATGTAATGTTACTTATAAGCCAGTAAGATATACATTGCTGGCACAGGCCAGCAATGTATATATTATTGGCACCACTGGGCACCAATGATTATTAATTTGCTTGCTGCCCACAAATAATTATGAATTAGCCAGTAATATATACATTGCTGGCACATGCCAGCAATGTATATTTTAGTGGCATCACTGCCCACCAATGTTACTTACAAGCCAGTAATATATACATTGTTGACACAGGCCAGCAATGTACATATTATGGGTACCACTGCCCACCAGGGTTAAAGTGAGCAGGAACGGGGCGGAACTGCGTTCCATCAGTTCCATTTTGGAGGTGGAATGGTTCCGCCTCCGTCCGCATCGCTAAACAGCTGACAGCCGGGCAGAGCGGTGGGAAATCCGGATGTCTCAGAGCAGGTCCATCCGTCCGTGTCGCAGCTATTTTAAAATGATGTGCCAACTCACGGCTCGTGAGCCAATCAGAGCTTGTGGGACGGCAACAAATGAGCAGCTGCCGGGCCGCGAGCACCGATTGGCTCGCGAGTCATTTGAAATAGCCGCACCACGGACAGATGGACCTGCTCTGTGACATCCGGGTTTCCCACCGCTCTGCCCTGCTGTCTCCTTTCCCACACAGTGCACACCTCTGGCACTGGGCATGTTACCCCTGGCACTGAGAATGTAATACCTGGCAATGAGCATGTATTTACATGCGGCACTTATGTGGCATAATAAAAAATGGGCATTACCATGTTTGGCATATTGTGAAATGGGCATTACCGTGTTTGGCATATAGTATAATGGGCATTACGGTGTGTGGCATAATGTGTACTTGGCATTACTTTGTGCATTTCTGTGTCCCTGTCCCATAAAGCCATGCCCTAAATTTTTTGGCACAAAATGTTCCGTTTTTATTAGGTGTTGGGTTGTTTTGCACTGTGGGGCATCATTTGAATCAGGGAAGGTATTATGTGGCCCACATTATTATTTTCCTGACTGTGTGGCTGTGACATAATGGGGGGGGGGGGAGGGGAGAGTCAAGGAAGCGAATTTCACCACCTCACCAGGACCACTTTAAGCACTGCTGGTCACCAATGTATAGTGATAATAGTTATTAATGTAAACACTGCTAGAGCAGACCAGCAATGTATATGATACCGCTGCCACTGGCCATCAATGTATATTTTTATGGCGTTAATGTATACACTGCCGACGCAGGTCAACAATGTATATGTTACCACCGCCACTGCCCCCCAATGTATATTTTGTTGTGGCAGTAATGTATACATTGCTGGGGCAGGTGAACGGATTTCTCCCTACGTGCACGGTGGCAAATTAAATCGTAGTTGTGCACATGGGTGGGATTTTGCCCAGTCGGAGCAGAGTCAGGTAGCGTTTACCTGTTTGCTGGCCTCCGAATATAAGCCCAGCGATCAGTTCTGAATCAGGCCCCTAGAACACAAATGCACTGAATAAAATGGCCCCTGCTTCCACCCTTGGAATTCAAACCCCGCCCATTATGTAAATAGCCTTTTATATGAAAGATTTTCAGCAAAGTCTTTCGCCTCATGAAAATCTCTTGCTCTTTGGGGAAAGTAGCTCAGTGTGTACGCACTACTTTGGTGACAGATATATCTTTCACAGATTTTGGCAAAGTCTTTTGAAATGAAAATCTTCTAGTGTGTATGGGCCTTACTGTCACTGCACATTGCCATATTTCCTAACCTATCTCTACACTGCCATGTTTCCTATCCTTACTCTCAATGCACACTGCCATGTTTCCTAACCTAAATCTCACTCTACACTGCCATGTTTCCTAACCTTACTCTCACTGAACCCTGCCATGTTTCCTAACCTTACTCTCACTGCACACTGCCATGTTTTCTAACCTTACTCTTTCTCTCACTGCCATAATTCCTAAGTTTACTGTCACTGCACACTGCCACGTTTCCTAACCTTATTCTCACTGTACAGTACAGTGCCATGTTTCCTAACCTACAGTATCTCTTACTCTACATTGCCATGTTTCCCAATTTTACTCTTACTCTGCACCAGGGCTGTCCAGAGTCTAATTTTTTTTGGTAAGCAAAAATAGATTTTAGCGCCCCCTCATTGAGGGTGGAGCTACAATGTGGGTGGAGTATCAATTGTAAAAACAGGGACAGCGCGCCGGAGGCATGTGTAAAAAATTTAGGACATGGCCACATAATAGTACCAATTCACATTATGCCCCTTAGACACACTGCACATTACACATTGTGCCACACATCATAATTTCCATTACACATTGTGCTACAAACTGTGATGCCCATTACATATTATACCACACACCATGATGCCCAATACATATTATGACACATAAGTGTTGCTTACCTGCTTGCTCATTGCTAGGGGGTTCTTGCTCAATGCCAGAGGTTACATGCTCGATGCCAGGGGCTTCATGCTTGATGCCAAGGGGGTTTCATGCTCATTGCCATGGGGGATTACATGCTCATTGCCAAGGCTCATTGCCAAGGGGGAGTAAAATACTGCCGCTTGCTGGAGGGAAGCCACCAGCCGGTCAAAATCGAAAGCTGGGCAGAGAGCGGTGGGCTGCCCGACTGTATTCAGAGAGAGTGCAGTGGTGGCCGCAAGCTCCATTTGGCTCGCGAGCCAGCAGGAAATTTCAAAATAGCTGCGAACCTGCTTTGAATCTCTGAATACAGTCGGGCAGCCCACTGCTCTCTGTCGGCTGTCCCGGCTTTCATTTGTGCCCATCTGGCAGCTGTCCTCCTTACAGCGAGTGGTAGCTGAGTTAGGATCCATAGTAATTAGGGTCCTGACAGCAATGAAGAAGACACTGTTGGCACCCTGATACTCTGGATCCTTACTCAACTGCGTATTCGGCATAACAGCAAGGCCGACCCTAAACTACACTGCCATTTTCCTAACCTTACTCTCACTGCACACTGCCATGTTTCCTAACCTTACTCTCAGTGTACACTGCCGTGTTTCCTAGCTTATCTCTTACTCTACACTGCAATTACCCCAAAGGTGGAGATACTGCGCTAATTATAAGTACTTGAAAACACCATGAATACACATACACAATAACTAAATGGATACTACTTAATAAATAGTTAATTTTCACAAACAAACTAGACGGCCACCTATAAATTAATTAAATAAAATATGTTATATTGAAAATACATATAGTGCACACATATATTAAAATAGAGCTTTATATCAAGATATTGCAGTTTGTACGTATTCCAGCAATGAAAGCCAGACTATTTTAAATAGGTATTTGTAAATGTAGACACTTGCCATATAAATGATTCCGTGGGATCAATTGAAATGCCCAGCAATACCCGTAGTGATGCTGGGCCACGGCACTCACAATGGGGAGTCTTTTGTATAGTAAGCTGCTCACCAGGGTACAGTTTTGTAATATTGGTGGTTAGTGGGTATGTGTACGGGAAGAATGTCTCTCATCTGTGCTGCCGTGTACAACTGTCCTAGGTGCCTCTAATGGTGAGGTGGAGCATTTCTCACAGAAAAACATTCTAGTTTGCAGGTGGATGCCAAAAGCCATACAACTGGCCCTGTCTCTGCCTAATGGGGGTAGGGGAGGGCGAAGGGGGGGGGGTTAAATAGGTGGCATAGAGAAATTAGTTCCCCCACCTCTACGTGACCACTTTAAGCCCTGCCTAGGTGTTAATGGTATGATGGAGTGTCCCACTGGTAGGAGGCTGACGGAGAGACGGAGCAGTTGGTGCGGTCAGCGTGTCTCTTACCTGCGCTGCCGAAGGCTGGGGACGGCGAAGTGTCTCTCACTCACGTTGTTGTGCCTCCTGCACCTGTCGGCTTTCTCCCAGAAGACCTCAAGCTGCGGCTTTGATAGCTAGATGTGCTGACGCCGTGTTGGGAGAGATGAATGCTGGTAAATCAAATATCGATTTAGAGTGGTCATCGGCTGGTACCGGACTGGTAATCAAGAAGTGCAAATAGCTGGGCAATAACTTCTAACATATTTCACCCTCCAAAAGGGCTATATGAAAGAATATTTTTCATTTGTGCTGAATGCTTTAATATGCCCAGCTTCCAATTGTTATTGTCCAATTTAATTAGGTGTAGCTCTGGAGAACCTTGAATATGTTGGGCCATTTTAATTGTGCAGGTGCAGGTCAAACCTAACATATTAGATGCACAACCTTATTAAATATCACAGTACCAATTAGCAGTGTACATGGCTTTCTTATTGTTGCACGCCGTCCGGGTGTCCTTGCACCCGGACGGACGGCGAGCACAGTGTCATCTGACGCTGCAGACGCAGCGTCATCTGACGCGGCGGGGGACGCTGCCGAGCAGTGTCCCAAGCCTCGCTCGGAGGCTAAGCGTCGGGGCGTTGCTAGGCAACGTCCCCGAGCTTCCGCCCGGCAGCCAGCAACGCGCGCGCCTGACGTCAGTCAGGCGGCGCGAGATTTGAATAAATAGCCGGCGTCTGCTGGGCACAGACGCCGGTTATAGCTTTGTGCTGTTGTTGCTATCAGCTTCTTCTCTCCGGTCCCCTGGGTCCTTGGTCCCAGTTCTCCTGGCTGCAGATCTCCATTGCAGCCTGTCCTGTCTCCCAGCCGGTCAGCTGTTTGTTCCTGTGGATCCCTTGTTTCCAGCACTTCACCGGACTCCTCTGCTGTATTCCTCCATCAGCCTGTGAGCCTGCAGCGGACCCACTGTCTCCATCTTTCGTGGGTCACGTAAGTGCTCCAGTGGAGCTCTGGTCTTTATCTTCCTTGGTTCTCTGGCCCTCCGTGGCTAGCCCCTCCGTGGGACTGTCCTTTGTTATCTTCTTTGTTTCCTTGTCCCCGTCCTTTTGTATGTGTTCCCTGGCCCCCGTCTGCCATTAGTTTTCTGTTTAGGCAGGAGTGTCACCGTTCTTCCAGATCCCTGCTTTGGGAGTCACGGTCCCTTTGGAGTATTCTTGGGGACTCCCTTCTATCCGCTGGTGTCTGCGACTAGGTCGCACTCCCCGTCTTGGCCTGGTGCCGGCAGTTAGGGGCCAGTTTCCAGTTAGGACCAGTAGACAGCTTATCCTCTTGAGTGCTCCCCGTGGCGGTCGCTTACCCCTTGTCACCACATAAGACCTGGCTGCATCGGGGTCGGAGCGGGCTTAACTCGCTCCTTCGAACGCGGCGGCCACAGGTGAAGCCTAGCTCCGCAGGGGTTTGCCACCTGCCTTGGGGACTCAACAGAGAGAGTGTAGGACCCGCTGTGGCCGTCCTAACCGGCGGTCCCGGCTGTGGGCTCACGCCTTATCATCTCTCCGTCTGGAACCCGTATTGTCCCTGGTGCCCAAGCCAGGGCAACATAACATTATAACCGGCCAGAATAAAGACAGGTCTCCCCTGTCAAATACTTGGAGGGGTAGTTATTTTGTGTCGTTTGATATTATGAGTACCCCGTCTCAGACTTTTTCTGATCAGCTTCAAGGGCTTACTCAGATGGTCCGGGAATTGTCCTTGAAGGTAGCGTCCCAAGAGCAGAGGTCGCGACCTCCAGACTCAGGGGGTTCAGATCCCAAAATGAACTTGCCTGATCGGTTCTCTGGAGACCGCAAAACCTTTTTTAATTTTCGTGAGAGTTGCAAGTTGTATTTTCGGCTCAAAACACGCGTATTGGACTAGTTATCTCGTTGCTCCAGGGTGACCCCCAGACCTGGGCCTTTGGATTGCCTTCGGACAGCCCAGCCCTGGCTTCCGTAGACAGCTTCTTTAGTTCCCTAGGGTTGTTGTATGATGATCCTGACCGCGAAGCCTCAGCAGAGACCCATCTTAGAGCCCTTAGGCAAGGGAAAGACCCAGCCAAGGTTTATTGTACCGAGTTCCGCCGATGGGCGAATGATTGCGGGTGGAACGACCCTGCATTACGCAGTCAGTTTCGTTGTGGTCTTTCCGATGAGATCAAGGATTGCCTCATCCAATACCCGGCACCTAAAACATTGGACAAGTTAATGGAATTAGCCATTAAAATTGACCGCCGCCTCCGCGAGCGGAGGTCGGAGCGGGGCTCGCTCACTCGGGTGGTTCCCTATGTTCCGATGACCCCTGAGGAAAGTGAGGAGCCCATGCAACTTGGGGCAGCTCGCATTTCCCCGGAAGAAAGGGCTCGTCAATTAAGTTCAGGTCTGTGTTTATACTGTGGCTGTAAAGGTCACATCTTGAGAAATTGCCCCAATAGGCCAGTAAAAGGCCGGGCCAAGTGAACGAAGAGAGGGTTCACTTTGGCCTCCAGCTCTTTTCCTCTCTAGATTCATTACTTATCCCGGCCCAGATTTATTTTCAAGGGGGTAATTTTTCGGGGTCAGTATTTATTGACAGCGGCGCGGCTGGTAATTTCTTGGACTCTTCCCTCGCCCAGAGCTTGGGGATTCCGCAACTCCAGCTACCTATCCCCATTACCTTACGGGGCTTAGATGGTGGGGTTCTGTCCAATGGGGCCGTTACTTTTCAGACTCCACCCATACAGTTGACCATTGGTCTATTTCACCAGGAGGAGATCACTTTCTTGTTAACCTCATGTCCTTCGGTACCCATCGTGTTGGGTTTCCCCTGGTTGAGAAAACACAATCCCATCATTGATTGGCGCCTTGGGGAGATTACCCAGTGGAACCCCAATTGTCGACAGAAGTGCCTTCATATTTCGCTCCCTGTGAAATCCACCTCTTTAGCGGGGATTCCCATTCCCTACCGGGATTACGCAGACGTGTTTTCTAAGGGTAAGGCCAACAGTTTACCTCCACATCGGCCATACAACTGTGCCATACAATTGGTCCCCAACGCGCCATTGCCCAAGAGTAGACTTTATGCATTGTCTCTCCCGGAGACAAAGGCCATGGATGACTACATCCAAGAAAGTTTGTCCAAGGGGTTTATTCGGCCCTCTAAATCTCCGCTCAGCGCCGGCTTCTTCTTTGTGGAAAAGAAGGATGGTTCTTTGAGGCCGTGCATAGATTTCCGTGCCCTTAATAAAATTACGGTGAAAAACACCTATCCCCTTCCTTTAATTACGGTTCTGTTTGACCAACTACGTTCCGCTACCATTTTTTCTAAAATTGACCTTAGGGGGGCTTATAACCTCATAAGAATCCTGGAAGGGGACGAGTGGAAAACGGCATTCAGTACTCAGATGGGGCACTATGAGTACCTGGTAATGCCGTTCGGTTTATCCAATGCCCCAGCCGTTTTTCAGGATTTTATTAACAATGTCCTTCGGGAATTCTTGGGCAAATTCGTAGTTGTCTATTTAGATGATATTTTAATTTTCTCCCAAGACTTGGACTCGCATAGGACACAAGTTCGTCAGGTTCTGCAAAAATTACGCGAGAATCAGTTATTCGCTAAATTAGAGAAATGCGAATTTGAGGTGACCCAGGTGTCTTTCTTGGGATATATAATTTCTTCACAAGGGTTCCAAATGGACCCCAAGAAATTACAAGCCATTTTAGATTGGGTGCGACCCACCAATTTAAAAGCAGTCCAGCGATTTCTTGGGTTCGCCAATTATTATAGGCGATTCATTCATGCCTTTTCTTCAATTGTGGCACCCTTGGTGGCGTTGACCAAGAAAGGTGCGGATCCATCAGCATGGTCTCCTCAGGTAGAACAGGCTTTCAAGACCTTGAAGCAAGCCTTCATCTCGGCTCCAGTTCTTAGACATCCCAACCCTGAGCTGCCATTTGTGGTAGAAGTCGACGCCTCCGAAGTTGGGGCCGGGGCGGTTCTCTCTCAGAGAGACCCGGAGTCTTCACAATTCCACCCCTGTGCCTACATGTCCAGAAAATTTTCTCAAGCTGAGTCCAATTATGATGTGGGCAACAGGGAGTTACTTGCCATCAAGTGGGCCTTTGATGAATGGCGTCAGTGGCTGGAAGGAGCTGTTCATCAGATTCTGGTCTTGACCGATCATAAGAATCTACAATACATTGAATCAGCCAAAAGGCTGAACGCTCGCCAAGCCCGGTGGGCACTCTTCTTTATGAGATTTAATTTCATTATTTCTTATGTCCCTGGATCAAAAAACATTAAGGCAGACGCCCTTTCCAGATGTTTTGTTCCTCAACAAGAGGGTGGGATCAAGTCTGGGTCCATCATTCCTTCATCTTGTATCCATGCCGGAGTTAGCCAGACCTTGGAGGGTTTTCTCCGGCAAGCTCAAGGGCAAGCTCCAGCCCAAACTCCGGAGAACAAACTATTTGTTCCTCCTTCATTGAGACGCAGAGTGTTGGCAGAATGCCATGATACTAAGATTTCGGGTCACCCAGGAGTATATAAAACCCTTGCTTTATTATCCCGAGTGGTCTGGTGGCCAGGGATGGCCAGGGACAGCAAGGACTTTGTCTTGTCTTGTCCGGAGTGTGCCGGACATAAAGTTCCTCGTTCTCGACCATTGGGGGAGTTGTTGCCTTTGTCCGTCCCAGGCAGGCCTTGGTCCCATCTGGCCATGGATTTTATTGTGGGTCTTCCAGTCTCATCACACTGTCAAGTCATTTGGGTCGTCATCGATAGATTTTCTAAGATGGCGCATTTCGTGGCTTTAAGGCAGTTACCCTCGGCTAAAGAGCTGGCCACGCTATTTCTTCAACACATTTTTCGTCTGCACGGATTTCCCAGTGATATTGTGTCCGACCGGGGTCCACAGTTTGTGGCTCAGTTTTGGAGAATGTTCTGTGCTGCCTTAAAGGTGAAGATCAGCCTTACTTCCGCATTCCATCCACAGGCCAATGGACAAACAGAACGCCTTAATCAGTCTCTTAAACAATATCTGAGGATTTTTGTTTCCAAACTTCAAAATGACTGGGTTAGTTTCTTGCCGTTAGCCGAATTTGCGTATAATAACGCACATCATTCGGCCTCTAAGACGTCGCCCTTTTTTGCAGTCTACGGATTCCATCCACGGGCTAATTCTCTGGGACCGAATGCCTCTGGCTCTTCTTCGTCAGCTGCCTCTCGCCTCAAAGTCGTATGGAGGAAAGTCCACTTGGCCCTTAAAGAAGCTGCTTTCAGAGAGAAGGTATTCTCTGACAAATCCAGACGGCCTTGCTCTTTCAAAGTTGGTGACTGGGTGTGGCTATCCACCCGTAATATAAAGCTTCACCAACCATCAGCAAGGTTAGGGCCTCGGTTCATTGGGCCTTTTCGGATTGTCAGGAGGGTTAATCCGGTAGCATTCCGTCTTGCTTTACCTAAGTCCCTCAGGATTTCGAGTACCTTTCATGCTTCGCTTCATAAGCCGGTGGTGTTTTCACAGAGATTTCCTCGCAGACTGAGGAATGGCTCCGCCCCAGTGATGGTGCAGGGGCAACAGGAGTTCCGCGTGGAAAAGATCCTCGATTCTAGACTTGTGAGAGGTTCCTTGCAGTTTCTGGTACACTGGAGGGGATTTGGTCCCGAAGAGAGGTCCTGGGTTTCCGATGTAGATTTGCATTCACCCAAACTTAGGAGGGCCTTTTTTCGTCAATTCCCGGATAAACCTGGTGGGAAAGGGTTGTTAACCCTTCCTCAAGGGGGGGGTACTGTTGCACGCCGTCCGGGTGTCCCTGCACCCGGACGGACGGCGAGCACAGTGTCATCTGACGCTGCAGACGCAGTGTCATCTGACGCGGCGGGGGACGCTGCCGAGCAGCGTCCCAAGCCTCGCTCGGAGGCTAAGCGTCGGGGCGTTGCTAGGCAACGTCCCCGAGCTTCCGCCCGGCAGCCAGCAACGCGCGTGCCTGACGTCAGTCAGGCGGCGCGAGATTTGAATAAATAGCCGGCGTCTGCTGGGCACAGACGCCGGTTATAGCTTTGTGCTATTGTTGCTATCAGCTTCTTCTCTCCGGTCCCCTGGGTCCTTGGTCCCAGTTCTCCTGGCTGCAGATCTCCATTGCAGCCTGTCCTGTCTCCCAGCCGGTCAGCTGTTTGTTCCTGTGGATCCCTTGTTTCCAGCACTTCACCGGACTCCTCTGCTGTATTCCTCCATCAGCCTGTGAGCCTGCAGCGGACCCACTGTCTCCATCTTTCGTGGGTCACGTAAGTGCTCCAGTGGAGCTCTGGTCTTTATCTTCCTTGGTTCTCTGGCCCTCCGTGGCTAGCCCCTCCGTGGGACTGTCCTTTGTTATCTTCTTTTTTTCCTTGTCCCCGTCCTTTTGTATGTGTTCCCTGGCCCACGTCTGCCATTAGTGTTCTGTTTAGGCAGGAGTGTCACCGTTCTTCCAGATCCCTGCTTTGGGAGTCACGGTCCCTTTGGAGTATTCTTGGGGACTCCCTTCTATCCGCTGGTGTCTGCGACTAGGTCGCACTCCCCGTCTTGGCCTGGTGCCGGCAGTTAGGGGCCAGTTTCCAGTTAGGACCAGTAGACAGCTTATCCTCTTGAGTGTTCCCCGTGGCGGTCGCTTACCCCTTGTCACCACATAAGACCTGGCTGCATCGGGGTCGGAGCGGGCTTAACTCGCTCCTTCGAACGCGGCGGCCACAGGTGAAGCCTAGCTCCGCAGGGGTTTGCCACCTGCCTCGGGGACTCAACAGAGAGAGTGTAGGACCCGCTGTGGCCGTCCTAACCGGCGGTTCCGGCTGTGGGCTCACGCCTTATCATCTCTCCGTCTGGAACCCGTATTGTCCCTGGTGCCCAAGCCAGGGCAACATAACACTTATACTATCACCAGGGCTATTTTTCAGCAGGCTCCAGCAGGAACTGAGGCCCTTATTCTAGCTCACTCTTTCTGACAAAATATTTCTTAGATATGGTTGTAACTAAATGTTCTACAGTATGTTCAAAATCCTTTCTGAATGGAAATCTAGGGCAGACAATAATACCTGTTATATGGCAATTTAAAATGACTGGACACATATTTTTGTACGCTATGGTTGCTCTTTCTTATTGTTGAAGGGTTTTAGTGTCTGTACTGAGCAGCCTTTATTTTCATTTCTATGGGGTTAATTTACAAAAAGGGAGAGGTTTAAAAAAAAAAGTTGGGTTTTCGGCATTTGCAAAATAGTTTTGTATCCTGCTAGTTTACTAAGGTGAGATCCATGATGAAATGCAGCAATTTCCCTGTTCACAAGCCGTTATCACCTGTGCAGATCACTGAGTGTATACAGTATGTGCTCTCTGTCTGGCATGAGGTCACACCTGCCATGGAAAGCACTGAATGTTTATACAACATGAGACAACAGCCCCCTGCAGGTTACGCAACATCCAAGAAACGGACAGTTGCCAAGGCACAAAGATGCCTTCATTTTACATAGCATGAAAACAGTAAACTAAGTGGGGGTTATTCAGAAGCATTCGGTTCTCTGCTAATTAGCAGAGCCCTGTGATCAGATACCCGTCACCAGGGCTATTTTTCAGCAGGCTCCAGCAGGAACTGAGGCCCTTATTCTAGTTCACTATTTCTGACAAAATATTTCTTAGATGGACAAAACCATGTGCACTCATACCTCCCAACTTTTGAAGTTGGGAGGTCGGGACGTTCGCGCGGCGAAGCCGCGCGCGCTCCCGAAAAGGGGGTGTGGCCTCGATAAAAGGGGGCGTGGCCTCACGGGGTGACGCGAAATCCGGCCACGCCCCCATTTTCGCCGCTCGTCGTAATAATGGGGCAGATGTATGAAGGGTCGTTATGGGGGAGGAGGGGTATCAGCGCACGTTATGTGCACTGATACCGCTTCTCCCCCATGTATGAAGGAGGTGAGATGCGGTAAAGGACTATGCGCCCCTGTCCATATCGGCGCTGCTATCAAAATGATAGCAGGCCGAATGTATGAACGGTCAGCATCGCTGACCGTTCCGCACGAAGCCTGCTTTGGCTTCGCCAGCATCAGGCTGGCGAAGCCCTATCTAAACAGCAGGGACAGCACTGTCCCTGCTGTTAGGTATGGGCTGCGCTGGGGATCTTGCGTGAACAGCGAGATCCCGCGCATGCCCAGTGCGGCCGGACGGGGGACAGGAGATAGCGCATCAGTATTAACTGATGCGCTATCTCCAGAAAGGGACATCGCCGAAGGGGGGAGTTAACGTTCCCCCGCTTCGGCAGACAAGATGTTAATACATCTTGTCGATGTCCTTTCCTGCTTCGCCTCGCTATTGAGGCAAAGCAGGAAGTATCATAGCGGCGCGATAAGCGCTGCTATGATACATCTGCCCCATTATCGTGGTTTATATCTCCCAACCGTCTCGGGAAGCCGGGACTGCGGTAAGCAGTATCGGGACGACGGGAGATCGGCCGTAAATCGTGAATGTCCCGCCGAATCCGGGACGGTTGGGAGGTATGTGCACTGCAGGTGAGGCAGGTGTTACTTGTGCAGAGATAATTAGATTTGGGTGGGGTTTTACACCTGCCTCACCTGCAGTGCACATGATTTTGTCCATCTAAGAAATATTGTTCCTTGCAGCATGGCGCCGTGCGTCTGAGTCCCCTTGCGGGGCTCGCTTCGCTCGCCCACGCTGCGGGCTCAGTGGCCATGCTGGCGCCGTGAAACTACACAAGTACCGAAATATTTTGTCAGAAAGAGTGAACTAGAATAAGGGCCTCAGTACCTGCTGGAGCCTGCTGAAAAATAGCCCTGACTATCACCTATATATTAATATATATACACGTACATATCTATTTTCCATCAAAACTATATTTAAACTATAAAAGTATATTTATAAAAGTAAATAAAACAACCACACTATTTATAACGTCATATAACAAAATTCAGTTTGAAATAGTTTCCATTCACTCAGAATTCATTATACACTGGTCTGTATTGTTATCTGTTATGCCACTTGAGCCCAGATGTTGCTAGTAGTTCTTTTTACACATAAACCCTATAACAAGGTATTCAAATACATTTAAGTATTTCTCTATAGATATCTATTAATTTAATATTAGTATTCTCTTACTACAACAAAAAGACTCCATAGTTTACTGACCTTTTCATTTAACCAGGATTTTTTTTCTCTTCAAGTACTACCATATTAATATAATTCTGGGGTATAGATTAGAGATGAGCGGGTCCGGATCTCCGGGATCCTTCAGATCTGAATATGGTGATCCGAGCCAGGATCCGAGCCGGCTCGGGAGTTCCCGCCTGAATTCCGGACCGAAAACAAGGCAAAACGTCATCATCGCGCTGTCGGATTCTAGCGGGATCTGGATTCTATATAAGACGCACGCGCGCCCCACCATCTTCACTCCATTATAGGAGAGGGTGGTTGGGATCTGTGCTCCGTGCTCCGTGCTCTGTGCTCTGTGCTCCGTGCCCTGTGCCTTGTGCCCTGTGCTGTGATTTATTTAGTGACTGATTTTTTATTTTGTTGTAAACTAGGTGCTGCAGTGCTCACACGCAGGGGCTGCAGTGCTGCTGACTGTACACTCAGTGTACAGGTGCTGCAGTGTCCATAATACAAGGGGCTGTGTCCAGTGTGTCAGGGGCTGTGTCCAGTGTGTCAGGGGCTGTGTCCAGTGTACAGGGGCTGTGTCCACTGTCCAGTGGCTGTGTCCAGGGGCTGTGTCCATTGTCCAGGGGCTGTGTCCATTGTCCATTGGCTGTATCCATTGTCCAGGGGTTGTATCCATTGTCCAGGGGCTGTGTCCATTGTCCAGGGGCTGTGTCCATTGTCCAGGGGCTGTGTCCATTGTCCAGGGACTGTGTCCAGGGTGACGGGCTGTATCCAGTGTCCAGTGTAACGGGCTGTGTCCAATGTGACGGCATATATCTAGTGTCCAGTGTGACGGACTATATCCAGTGTCCAGTGTGACGGACTATATCCAGTGTCCAGTGTAACGGGCTGTGTACAGTGTCCAGGGGCTGTGTCCAGGGTGAATGGCTGTGTCCATTGTCCAGGGGAAGTGTCCAGGGTGACGGGCTGTGTCCAGTGTCCAGGAGCAGTGTCCAGGTGCAGTGTCCAGTGTGACAGCTGTGTCCAGTGTACAGGAGCTGTGTCCAGGGGCGCTGTCCAGAGGCTGTGTCCAGGGTGACGGGCTGTGTCCAGTGTCCAGGGGCAGTGTCCAGTGTGACGGCTGTGTCCAGTGTACAGGAGCTGTGTCCAGAGGCTGTGTCCATTGTCCAGGGGCTGTGTCCAGGGTGACGGGCTGTGTCCAGGGTGACGCCTGTGTCCAGTGTACAGGAGCTGTGTCCAGAGTCTGTGTCCATTGCCCAGGGGCTGTGTCCAGGGTGACGGGCTGTGTCCAGTGTCCAGGGGCAGTGTCCAGGGGCTGTGTCCAGGGATAGTGTCCAGTGTCCAGGGACTGTGTCTAGTGTGACAGGCTGTGTCCAGTGTAAAGTAAGAAAAATAAATAAAAGTAATAAATAAAATAAAAACACATTTTTGGAGGATGATGGAGGAGGAATTAGTGGGAGATCAGCAACCTGATAGAAGTGCTGAAGCTGCTACCACCAGTCATGACAAGGCCGATACCTCTTTGTATTTTTTGCTCTTTGGAGCATTTCTCTTTTTTTGGGGTAGTTTATTAAACTGCCACCCTGTCTGCCCCTGCAGTGCCGCTCTGCTTCCAAGATGTGCCAGGTTGGAAGTGTAAGGTCCACATGTATGTGATCAGCGGCGTAACTATAGCACCGCAGCCCCCGCGACCGCGGGGGGGGGGGGGCGCTGTGCATGTGGGGGCGCCGGGGGCTGCGGTGCTATAGTTACACCCCCCCCCAATCCCCCGCAGACATACCTATCTCGCTGGTCCCGGCGGCTCCGTTCTTCTGCTGAGGACCACCACAAAATGGCCGCCCCCATATAGCACACAGTTCTCTGAAACTGTCTGCTGTATGGGGGCGGCCATTTTGTGGTGGTCCTCAGCAGAAGAAGAACGGAGCCGCCGGGACCAGCGCGATAGGTAAGGCTGCAAGGGATTGGGGGGGGGGGGGGGGTGTTTGCATGGGCGGCGGGGCGGCGGGGGATTGGTGGTGCTTGGCGGGGTGGTGGGTTAACTTAGTTACGCCACTGTATGTGATGCCGACTGCTGTCGCTTAGCTTAGTCATCCAGCTACCTCGGTATACCCTTTTGGCCCAACTACAGTAATTGAAAACAATTTTGTGAGCTGTGAAGTGATCAAAACTGACTAGAAATGAGTGGAAACTAATGTTATTGAGGTCAATAATACTTTGGGGGCAAAAACAAGCCCATATTCTGTTATTTTAGCCATTTTTAGCATTTTTTCATAAAAATCCAGATCCAAAACCAAAACCCGCAAGGGTGGTTTTGCCAAAACCAATCCAGATCCAAAACACAAAAGGAGATCCAGATCCAAAACCACAACCAAAACCCGAAAAAGTTGCCGCCGTACATCTCTAGTATAGATATAAACCTAATTAGTTATAAGAATAAATTACAAAAATATATAAAAATAGAAATAAATGTTTATATTGTCTTTCTAGTTTGTACATATATATATATATATATATATCTATATATATATATAGATATATATATATAGATATATATATATATATATATATATATATATATATATATATATATATATATATATATATATATATATATATATATATATATATATATATATATATATAGGAATAGAGGATAAACTGCACACACATACTTAATTCAGCTCCTGAGTGCCCGGCACAGATATGTTGAATTTGTAGACTTACAAACTGATAGCCAGCAACATCAGATAAATGCAAAAGATTTTTATGGCATATTTTTAAAGTGCAAGAGTGACAATGTACAAAAAGAGATCCGGTACATGCAAGTAAAGTGCAATCAAAAAATACTTAGCAGCATAGTGAAAGACCGGTACATCTCAAATGAGTGCCATGACCTCATTGGAGATGTACCGGTCTTTCACTATGCTGCTAAGTATTTTTTGATTGCACTTTACTTGCATGTACCGGATCTCTTTTTGTACATTGTCACTCTTGCACTTTAAAAATATGCCATAAAAATCTTTTGCATTTATCTGATGTTGCTGGCTATCAGTTTGTAAGTCTATATATATATATATATGCATAAAATACCAATAACGTACCAATCAAAACTGATATACAGTAATATATAGGAATTTTGGGGGGCTTTGGGGGCGATAGGTCCGTGCAATCTCCACCTGCAATGCCGGTCAGCAGGCCGTGTTTGAGTCTTAACCTTATTCTGACTGTACACTGCCATGTTTTGTAACCTAAAGGTGCCCCCACATGGTAAGATTTTGTAAACTATATGTCCGTTTACGATCGATTGGAATGACCAATTGTCGAAAAACTTACCGTGTGTAGGCTTGATGACGATCCAATGCATGTGCCCATGGGTCGTTTATCGATCCCTTCATGGCCACATCGTTCCATGTGTAGGTGTGATGAACAATGTAGCCATGTCCCATCAGCGGCAGCTTATCCCCCCACGAAGCACCTCTTTTCCACCTGCCCGCGGCACCTCCTCACCCCGGCCTTTGGCAGACAGAGAGAGGCCGGCGGCTGGCAGGAGATTTCAAATGAACAGGAAGGCCGCTGATTGGCTGAGAGAGGTCTCTCATTCAATCAGCGGCTGCCCTATTAATTTGAAATCTCCTGCCCCCACTGGCCTCTCTCTCTGTCTACCAGCGGCGGGGGTGTGGCGGTGGGGTGCGAAATGACAGACCCCAAATACCCCTGATCATGTTGTGGGAGAAATATGTGAGTTTGCATGTTCTTCCACTTAGGGGATGATTCAGCTTGATTCGGTAAACAGCGAAAATCGATGCTTACAGAGCGCTTAAATACCGCCCGCTGGGTAAGTGAATGACCGCCCCGGCAAAGAGGGAATGCCCGCAACCGCATACGAATGGATGTGTTCGCTGACACATCCATTGGCATGTGGCCGTACATGCAAAAAATCCTTCGATGGATGCCGACCATCGAATGATTTTTCACAGGCTCACAGATAAAAGTCAGTCTGAGCTGACTTTTATCTGGCCTCGATATGGCCAAGCAGGGGCTGACCGCTGACATCATGTGACATCAGCTGTCCTTCCTGTACAGGCTTCGACATGCTTGCTTTTACATGCGGACGCCTAGAATTTTTTGTGGACACACCTAGGAAATGCTGGGTGTTCCCCTGCTCCCAGCCCCTGTCCACCAACTTCTCGCTCCCCTCTGTACGAATGCCTTGGTGACTGTGATAGTCCCTGAAGGCATCAATAATGCGGCCCTACACATGCGTATATTCGCCTACATGGATACACAGAGCTGCAACATCGGTCCCCGGTGCAAAGACACTGGGGACCCAATTAAGCTGAATTGGGCCCATTGGGCGAGTTAAAAAAAAATGTGTGAGTTTTGCAGTAACCTCGCACATTTACTGAATGCACATCCTATTACATTACATTTAGCCCATGGACTCTGATTGTGTTGTAGAATTAAAGAACCGTTCGTAGAGGTACATTTAAGTTTATGAAAAAACAAGTGAGCTATTCAATTTTTAGGTTCCTAATCACAGGTTCATAATAAATTTACAAGCTTAAAAAAAAATAAAAAATACCTTCCATAAAACAGGCATTCCATAAATTACAGTGACACCACTGGTGTATTCTTTAATATCCTAATTACATACCTGATTGGTGCTTGCCCTTTTCATTACTACTTAAGGCTTTTTCATAGAATGGCTTTGCTTCAGTAAACCTGAATAGTTATTACAAAACTGCCGTCCAATCATTTTCTTAAGTAAAGGTTACCAGAGTCTAGTGTAAAGCGTAATAAGAGTATAACGCGTAATAAGTTATCATTATCAGAAACAAATGACATTTGAAAAAAGGAAAGTCATTTGATAATGGAATGGTGATAGAAATGATGGTTTCCTACCACACTCTGGTTTTAATTCAGCATGGATGGCACATCAGAGACTGCGAGCAGAAAGACGCCGCACAGACAGGAAGAAATTGAGCCCCTTGCAGAATTGCAAAAGCATCACAAATAGGTTTTTTTTGCAGACCCTTTTGCAAAAACCGAACCATCAAACAGTTTTATTCCATCCACGTCATCCACTTATATAATGATGGGGCTATCATGAGTCCTCATTATCAACAGCCTCCAGTGTGTGCAGGTTATGAGTCCTAAATATCTACAACCTCCACTGTGTGGAGTTGATGAGTCCTAAATATCTACAACCTCCACTGTGTGTAGGTGATGAGTCCTAAATATCTACAACCTCCACTGTGTGTAGGTGATGAGTCCTAAATATCTACAACCTCCACTGTGTGTAGGTGATGAGTCCTAAATATCTACAACCTCCACTGTGTGTAGGTGATGAGTCCTCATTATCAACAGCCTCCTTTGTGTGTAGATGATGAGTCCTAAATATCTACAGTCTTCACTGTGTGTAAGTGATGAGTCCTAAATATCAACAGCTTCCACTGTTTGTAGTTGATGAGTTCTAAATATCATTATCTATAGCCTCTACTGTGTGTAGGTGATGAGTCCTAAATATCTGCAGTCTCCACTGTGTGTAGGTGATGAGTCCTAAATACAGTATCTACAGCCTCTACTGTGTGTGGGTGATGAGTCCTAAATATCTACAGCCTCCACTGTGTGTGGGTGATGAGTCCTAAATATCTACAGCCTCCACTGTGTGTAGGTGATGAGTCCTAAATATCTACAACCTCCACTGTGTGTAGGTGATGAGTCCTAAATATCTAAAGCCTCCACTCCACATTATGTACAGCCTCGTTTATGTGTAGGCGATGAGCCCACATTATGTACAGCCATCACTGTGTGTGTGTGTGTGTGTGTGTGTGTGTGTGTGTGTGTAGGTGCTGAATCCACATTATTTACAGTACATCCACAACTGTACATAGGTGATGAACCTGCATTATATGCACCCTCCTGTGTGTGTAGGTGCTGAACCCTCATTATCCACACCCTCCACTGTGTATTTTATGGGTTAGTATGCTAATTTATTGAACACAAAGCAGAAAACTTAGCAAATTGTTTGCAGACAACTTACTACGTACAATATGTATAATGGTTTTTTCATTCCTCTAGGGCAGAATGTGGATAATCATTTTTCTAGAGGAGAAATATCTGAAGAAGAATATAAGTGTCTACCCTGCAGGGAAGGTTGTTCGTACTGTACGGCTGATGCTCCCTGCTATGCGCAGGAGGACAAGTATTTACGAATTGCTGTCATCTCGTTCCAAGCTTTCTGCATGCTGCTAAACTTCATAAGCATGCTTGTGGTCTACCATTTCCGCAGAGCAAAGGTAAACAACATTGCTTCTTCTGATTAAACTGTAACTGTATGTGGTGGCGACATTATCTCTTCAAATGGGCCCTGATACACAGCAAGCGAGTACATTCATAATCATCCCATTCTAAGCAACTTATCATGTCATGTAAAAAAGTGTAAAAATCAATGGGGTTTTTTGTACATAAAAGGAAATGGGTCCACAGAATAGCCACTAGTAAAGCTGGCCATACATCTACAGATTTATTGTCAGATCTGGCTGGTTGGAACAAAAACCTGGTAATATCTGAATGACAGTTTGGCAGTTTTCCAGAATTTTGAAGCAACTGGTCAACTGTAATTTGCTCTCATCCATTACCAGGTATGGCAAACTTAAGACATAGAGCAAACCTGGGGATTTTTCAAATGGGACAGTTGGTTATACACAATGGGTGACCTTGAAACAGGACGTATCTCGCAGAGGCAATGGAGGCTCCAGCCTCCGTGCTCCAAGCCCTGAAGGGGCAACTGCATGTAAAGCAGATCCTGTGTGGTTCACAGTGAGATCCAAGTGTGACCACTGCTCACAATGGAGCTCTGTGGCACACCTGTAGATATTTGGCTCTATACCAGGAGCCCTGCTAACATCTGCAATAGGGGACAGTAGGGATCCTACCTGGTACCACTCAGCCTGCGCTGCAGCACGCAATGCTGCTGGACTCTAAGATGATACGAACAGGTGAATGTTAACAGACACTCTGGGCGGTATTCAATGTGAATACCTGCGAGGTGCAGCGAATCCTTTTTTGGATTCGCTGCACATTCGCCACGTTCCGGAGCCGGCGGGCTCCGGTATTCAACGAGTCAGGGGCAGCGAGCCCCTGACTGGCGAATATGAGCTCCTGCGGCGATTGCCGCAGGGAGCCTCAGGACGGTGCCAGGCAGAGAGATGGAAGTCTCTCTGCCTAGCCCAGACCTTTGTGGGGGGTTAGGTGTGCTCCCCGGGTGCCAGGCAGCACAGGCTGCCCCCCCGGGGGTGCCAGCAGGCAAGCGTATATTCACTACACACGATCAAAATGATCGTGCAGTGAATATATGAATATGTAATGAGCGGCTCCGCTCTGGCGCCACCTGCTGGATGCTGTGTAAAAAAAAAATAAACAAAAAATAATATTATTTTTAAAATTAAATATATATTCATGTGCTTACAGCACATGAATAAAAATAGCATGCCCCTCCTCAGAATAAAATTCCTGATTTTTTGACACCAAATGTAAAAAACAAAACACTTTATTTTAAAAGTTCACATTCCACTTCACCATAAAAAGATAGCGATTGCTACTCGGTGAATCATGGTGAAAAAAACCTAGAAATGTATTCGCCATGTGGTCATTGAATAGGGTGATTCACCGTTTTTGACAGAAATTCGCCAAACAGCACGAATTCGCCATAAAAACCTGGCGAATCAGCCTCATTGAATACCGCTCATATTTTTAGGTCAAAGACACCAAACTCCACCTTGCCCCTGGGCCACTTAGATGAATTTAAGCCCCTGATTGAAAACGTGACCTGTGTAGGGCCTGAGGACCATTGACATAGACAATAAAACAAAAATATTCATATACACATAAAGCCATAAGGTCTTACACAATAATTGTCAGCTATACGCAGTGGAGACAACTATTCTGTAACAATATTCTTGATAATACAGTTTATCAATTCACTGGAGTAGGGGTTAAAGTTAGGGGGAACAGGGGTTAACTGAGTTTCAATACCTGTAATGGTATGTGGAACTAGTTCTACCTTCACCATGGCCCTGCACAGTAATTCCAGAGGAAAAGTCAGCACCAACACCCACCTCACTAGATGATGCAGAAGGCGCTTTTATCACTGTTGAGCTGCAGCCACCACCCCTTTCCTCAGGTCCTGGCAGGCTCATGGTCTCATTAACCTGTGCCCCCACACCTCCTGTTGCTCTTAGGTGCTGTGTCTGCCAGACGGCATTCATTCGCTCCACAGGTTACATCGGCTTTCTTTTCTGCCACAGCGTATGTGTGATGTCATGCCGTCACTGAGCTAAAGTGAAGATATGCTTTGTGCATGCTGAAGACAAGGTGAAATGGGGGACACAAGGAGGAGGGGGGACATGTTCCAGGGAATATGAGTTCCACCTCCTCTCCAGGGCCACTTTAAACCTTGCACTCTTTACTAATAAGGGCTGTTGTCAGGGGACACGGCGGGCGCCGCTGCAGAGGCCAGGCGACTCCGAGTGCATTGCCACTAGCAGGTGGATGGGCAGGACGGGTTTTTACATCCATGTGCTTTTTTTTCCCGGAAATTTTCCTCAGCTGAATGTAATTATGACGTCGGCAATCGGGAACTTCTCGCCATTAAAGCGGCTTTGGAGGAATGGCGGCATTGGCTGGAGGGGGCTAGGTTCCAGATTACCATCATAACTGATCATAAGAATCTGGCATACCTTCAATCGGCCAAGAGAATTAATGCCAGGCAGGCAAGGTGGACTTTATTCTTTGCCCGATTTAATTTTATTATTACTTACAGGCCAGGGTCAAAAAATGTCGTTGCCGATGCTCTTTCGAGAAGTTTCTCTGCGGTCCAAGACCCTCATTTACAGCTGGAACCTATCATTCCTGCCTCTTGTATCATTGCCGGTTTTACTCATAGCCTTCTGGATCAAGTCATTTTGGCACAAGCTTCCGCTCCCAAGGCCGTTCCAGAGGGTAGACTCTTTGTTCCTTTAGAGCTCCGCAAAAAGATTTTTTTTGAATTTCACCATTGTAAATCTGCGGGACATCCTGGCATCGATAAAACTTTATCTTTGTTATCACGGGCTGTCTGGTGGGCCACCATGAAGAGAGATGTCAAGGAATGGGTGTCTGCTTGCGACGCCTGTGCCAGAAATAAATCTCCCCGTTGTCCTCCTATAGGTCAGTTGATTCCCTTGTCGATACCCAGGAGGCCATGGTCACATATCTCCATGGATTTTATAACCGATCTGCCACAGTCTTTGGGTTTTGACTCCATCTGGGTGGTGGTAGATAGATTCAGTAAAATGGCACATTTTGTTCCCTTGAACGGGTTACCTTCCGCGGAGAGATTGGCCTCCTTGTTTGTGTGCCACATTTTTCGATTGCATGGCCTTCCTTCAGATATTGTTTCAGACAGGGCTGTCCAATTTGTTGCCAAGTTTTGGAAGTCAGTCTGCTCCGCATTACAAATTAAGCTTAGTCCTTCCCCCGCTTATCACCCACAATCCAACGGGCAGACGGAACGGGTTAATCAAACACTCGAGCAGTTCCTGCGATGCTATGTCTCCAAATCCCAACAGAATTGGGTGGAGAACCTACCCTTTGCAGAATTCGCCTATAATAATGGCCGACATTCTGCCACCAAGATGTCTCCCTTTTGGTGTAATTATGGTTTCCATCCTCGGGCAAATTCTTTCGATCCTGTTCCCGCCAGAACAGGTAATCCCAGGTGGGTGACCAGTAGGAGAGGTACCTGGGCTATGGTCCGTAGGGCTCTCCTCTCTGCGACCATGGCCGCAAGGCACTTTTCCGACCATCACAGGAGACCTTGCTCTTTCAAGGTTGGAGACTGGGTGTGGTTATCCACCCGAAATATCAACATCCATCAAGCTTCGAAAAAATTGGGTCCTCGGTTCATTGGTCCCTATAAGATTGTAAGGAGACTCAATCCTGTGGCCTTCCGCCTCCTGCTTCCACGTTCTTTAAAGGTCAATCCCACATTTCACGCTTCCTTACTCAAACCTGCCTTTCGGCCTTGTGCTTACAGGCCGGCACGGGTAATTCATCAGGGCCGCAGGGAATTTGTAGTGGATAGTGTTCTTGATTCTAAGATCACCCGAGGTCGTTTGTCCTTTCTTGTTCACTGGAGAGGTTACGGTCCTGAAGAAAGGTCCTGGGTTTTTGATAAGGATCTTCATGCCCCGTCCTTGAAAGAGTTATTTTTTAGGCAAAACCCATTGAAGCCAGGGGCTGGAGGTCGGTTGACCTCTCCTCAAGGGGGGGGGGTACTGTCAGGGGACATGGCGGGCGCCGCTGCAGAGGCCAGGCGACTCCGAGTGCATTGCCACTAGCAGGCAGCGCCGGAGCCGCTGGACACAGCGGGCGCCGCCATCTTCTGGGAGGGAAGCGTCGGGCGTTGCCTAGCAACGTTCCGAGCTTCCTCCCCTGTGCGGCTCAGCGTCGGTCGTTGCCCAGCAACGTCCCGCGCCTCCTCTCTCGTGCGGCCCGGCGTCAGGAGGTTGCTAGGCAACCTTCCTGAACAGCCGGCAACGTGCGGCGTCAGCGCGGCTGACGTCAGCACAGACGAGGCGGTACTTTTGAATAAATAGCCGGCGTCTGCTGGGAACAGACGCCGGTTATAGCTTTGGATTTCCTCTTTTGAGCGCCTTAGTGTTCCTGGTCCCCAGACGTCACAAGCTGTGCCCTGTGTCGTGATCCTTGTCCTGCTACAGATAAGTCTCTGCCAGAGCATTTGCCTTTGCTTGTATTGTCTTTATATTCCATCTTTAGTGCATTGTTGCCTGTTTTCTATTGTTACCATATTCCACCTTTTTGGGCATTGTTGCCATCCTCTTTTTGATAGCTTACCATCTCCTTAGCATTGTTGCTACCATTATTATATATATATATATATATATATTCATACCACCTTCCCGTATTGTTACGTTTAGTTAGATTCCCCTGGATCTATCACGTACTATTGTATAGTTCCTCCGTGGGGATTCCTCACTGGGTATCCGGGGCCTCCTTGCCTTCTGTGGGTTTAGCTAGTTACACCCTTGCTCTCTGCTAGCCTTGGCGGCCGTGTTGTCCTCTCATAAGACCAGGTGGCATCGGGGTCGGAGCCGGAGTAACTGGCTCCTTTGGACGCGGCTATTATTGGTGAAGCCTAGCTCTCTGCACACGCCCGCCAATCCCGGTTCGAGGCAACGGAGGTAGGGGTGGCAAGGGGGTCCCCAGACCCTAACAGCTGTACTAGGGATGTGCTGGGGGTGCTGCTGCCCACCAGCACATACATAGTAAAGTCTGACAGCATTGCCTGCCGTGCATCTGTAGCTTGCAGGATGACTGGAACAGTACATCCTTAGGAAGTGCTCAGCACTGAGCTTCCTCATCCTGATTTCATGATGTGCAGGGTACATTAGTCTCTATTATGTCACTGTCACTAACGATTGGCTTGATGGTTGCCTCATGCTTCCATATTGTACCTACAGTAGGTCTTATTTTTGCTGGACTAACAGACTACACAGTCTTGGAATATCTAACTCAGCCATCAATCAGTACCTCAATAATGTCACTCATTTCTAGTAGACTATATTCTGATGAATATTATTTCAGTATGTCAAATGTCTGCCTATTTTTGTTGATGAACACAATGACAGAACCATATAATTTTTCAAATGATTGGGGTGCTGACAATACCACCCCTCCCCTCAGTCAGAACACCAATACACATCAATACAAAAAAATAGATACAGATGGAGCGCCCTTCATTCAGCGCTAGGGCTCGCCAGAAGGCCCCCTCTGGTGAGCCAGTGCTTCATCTGACCCACACGCAGGTGCGACCCAGTTTCCTGTCAGCGGGGGACGCGAACCCTGCCCGTCTCTGCTTCAGGGAGATGGGAATGGGACACTCATGTACAACACAGGTTCTGTGGCTGGCTGTGTAATTCATAAGTGTGCTAGTTTCAAGGGACATTATGGTAAGCCTAAGCAGCAGTGCGGCATGCTGTAATGTGAATAAGAAACAATGTGGTGTGGTGTAATGTGAATAAGGAGCAATATGGTGTGCTGTAGTGTGGCTAAGGAGCAATACAGAGTGGTATAATGTGAATGAGGGACACTATCCTATAAGCTAGAAGGGAAGGGAATTAAAACACAGCAGCATAATGTGGTGCTCTAGTTGCTATGAAATTATACATGTCAGCATCCCTTACTACAGGTTTCACAGAAGCAGGGCCGGTGCTACCCACTCAGCGGCTCCTACGGTGCAGGGAGGCGCCGGGCTGAAGAGGCGCTCAGCCTCTCCCTGTACTACCACTCTGCTTCTGCCGGGTGCCTCCCGTACTGCGCCTGTCACACAGACAGCGGTTCTGGAAGCACAGCAAATATGCTGAGGTGACTCTACCGCATCGACTATCGCTTAATCTGTTCTTCCCCATCGCAGGTCCACCTAGGTTCCAGGATTGTAAGCAATAGAGGGAACACCACTGGGGAAGCTGCGTTGTTGCTATGCTTTGCGCTGCCTGTGTGACATGCGCAGCACACGCCTGGTGCTGCAGCTACAGCTACAGTATGGACCAGTCCTGCTTTCTCTTCACTGCCTGGGGTAGGTGTACTGGGCTGGCTGCCACCAACCCCAAAACTGCTGGAAAATGGGGGAGGGGTGGGTTGTGTGGTAATAAACACTTGCTGAGTGCTTTCACCCCAGATCACCATGGAAAGCAGAGTTATAATAGATAAACTGCTTATTTTAGAAGCAATTGAATATTTGTTGAAAAAAAACAATAATTTTTCTTGTTGCATCTGAAAAAGAAACAGAGCCAAGTAGTCAACTTGAAGGCTGGTCTCCATGTCTTTCTTATACTTGAGTGCCACCACTGCACATGTTTGTGTGTGACAATGTGTTATGGGCACTACGGTGTGTGGCATAATGTGTAATAGGCTTTATGGTGTAAATTTTGGCACGCGCCGTTTTGGTATGTATGTATGTGTTTTTTTCATAGTGCGCCTTCGGCAAGCGCTGAGGGTGCAAATTATTAGTTTGCAGGGGGGCGCCGAACACCCTAGCACCGGCCCTGCACAGAAGCTGTGGTGCATAGGACAGCCTACCTCTTAAATGGTTTATCCTCAATGGAATTTCTAACTGAAAATATAAATATATGATATCAACTTATGGTGATGTCTTTGCATCGGTAGGCTTCTAACTAAATCTTTCAGGCAAATGAAGTCAATTTAAATGGATATTACCCCCTTTCTCTAATGCTAGCACATTGGTGAGAGTCCGATAGAATGATGGGTAAATCCTCTGCATACCCCCTGACCCCCTGCATTACCCCTTGGCCGCTTGGTCATCGAGTGCTGTATAGGGAGTGGTGGAGTCACGATGACTTGACCGTGTGGCCATGCCCCAATCTACTCACCTTCCTGCCAGCCACTCCCCTAATATACCGACCACCCCCCCCCCCCACCCTTGAGGGAAGCACTATCAGTAAATATGCTGTATGAAGTGAGTGTTTGTTCCACAATTCAGTCATCCAGAAAACTCGCCTCTTCCGGCACGTAGTGTACACCATAATAAATAGATTTTCAAGTGAACACAAATACTGATTTCACACTGCAAGGTAACGCTGCTTTTAATTAATCATTGTAATTGTGTATCATTTTAATTAATCATTGTAATTGTGTATCATTTTAATTTTGGTCCCCGCAAGGCATATCAGTCAAAAGTAATATAACCTTTTGTATTTTACCTTCTGAAAAATCTTCTGTGTTTTATGCCATTGTAAGTCTTTTTTTTTCAGATTGTAAGGCTAGTTTCATTTATAATGTATCCCAAATATTACCTCTAGGCATCTGTTGGGTTCACTCTTTGTTCATTTAGCCAAAGATTTCAATTCACATTATATGAGATTTTGTCCATTATGTAAATGTTATAGACTTTTAATGACCTTCTTAAGCTGATAAAATCATTAAGAGAAACATACAAGTTGAATGAAACCAAGAACCATCTCCCAAACTACTAAAGAGCAGATTGTTTCCATCCAAGTGAAACACCATTTCAGAGACTCTTATTTCCATTTTCTCATATGAATTATATGCCCCCTATTAATTACGGCTGTATTGCATATTTAGGGCCTAATTTATCAATGAGTTTTGTCATACGTATGATACAGTAGGAGCCCATCTCATCTATCTTCCTTAGATCATGGCTCACCATGGTTATCCTATTGTTCTCAGCTGCAATACAATACATAGAACAAAAGAGTAGGGGATTAGCAATGTATTTCAATTACTCACTTAATCCTATTATAGGGATAGATGACAGTGGCTACATCTGTAAATGGTTCTCCGGCCAATCAGCTTCCAACTACCATTTTTAAATTATGACAGTTTGGAGCTGATTGGCTGGAGAACCTTTAATCTATTAATTAATCTAAAATGTATTGCATATGATAAAACCTGATGACAAATCAGCCCATTAATATGTTATCATTAAATTGTATGTGAACACTTATCTTATATTTTGTATTAAACTATATTATATATCATATATTTGATTATTTAGAATTTGTATAACCTACTTTAAGTTGTTTCTTAGAAAATGATGCCACTTCCCCTCCCATCACTCCCTTACACTCACTTGGTTACTGGCCAGGTTAACAAGATCTTAATCTAATGATCATGTGTGAATTAGAAGGCAATGTACATAATTAAACAGTTATTAATAATATGCTTAAACTTTGTTTTTCTTTGAAATAAACTTAATTGCCTTTTTTTTACCCAAATCTTGTTTCCATTGTAAACCAAGATTGGACATTTAGATTGAAGTTTGTCAAGCCTTCTAACGAGAGTAAAAGTGGATAAGTAAAGAAGATTCCCATAGCAACCAATCAGTTTCTAACTAACATTCGTCAAGCACATTCTATAAAATGAAAGACCATAAAAGCTAATTGTTGCTATGAGAAACTTCTCCACTTCTGTACTCTTTAGAAGACTTGATACATTACCTCTCCTACAGAATCTCTCTAGCTACTATTCTTTGCTGTCCGAGGCTCTTATAGGTGAACTGGCACTGGCACAGGATACTATGGGGTGGCCTCATGGATAAAGTGGTCTCAGGATAGAAAATATAATTCCAGAATTGAAAATCAAAACTCAAATTCAAAAATAAAAATCACTAGGAAATTATCAGAAGATCTGAAATGATTCTGTTCAGGAGGGCACGATGCCCCCATTACTGTTTAGCAAAAATTCTACTTTTTTGGAATGACCATTTGATTCATCTGCAAGATCCAATGCGTTCCATTAATTCATACAGCCAAGGGCAACTCTATCTATGGATTCTATTCAGTATGATAAAATATGAGCAGTGATTTTAATATCCAACTTGCTGTGAGTAACTTAGGTGGATAATAAATACATAGGAGGAATTCAATATTGCTCTGGTTGAGAAGCAGATGATCCTGAAGATAGCTAATCACAAGGGAATTTAGGCTCACATATGTACAGAAAGTCACAATGGAGCCAAACCTGGGGATCTTTCCTACAGGGAAGTTGCAGGAGCCAGGAATCAGCGCCATAAGGAGATCTCCCACTGTCAAGCTCTGTCGCTGGATCACCCGGTCAGGGACTGCGACACCACCTGGACAGGTGGGCAGTCAGTGTAGAAGGCTAAGCGAAAACCGCTTGTTGTTAGGGTATTGGTTGATTACGTAGGTCAGTTGTGGGTGGAGCTTAAATAATTAGCCATTCTTTCTTGGCCACCATAAATTAATTAATTATAATCAAATTAATTAGTTTAAAGTGCTTCAATAATAAATACAGCTAACACTCTCCGAGTCTTTATTTCATGTTTAGTTAAGTAAGTGGTAAACTGCAAGCATACACAAGGCCACACATCAGTTGCTAGGATGTTTAGACTCAAGTTACCAATCCGTAAAATTATGAAACGACATACAGTAACAGGAATGTCAGCACCGGCAGCTTTGCCAGCAGAACGGAGCAACACTTGATTTGTCAGGTGCCATCTACTGGCTGCTGAGGCACACAGCACTTGATTCCCCCCAAATACTGTAGGTGAGGAGTAGTGTTAGCCTTTTATTATATAGAATGGGAGGTTTATGCAAATCAAGGTTTTTTTGGTACTTGTTTCCTAGCACGGCCACACCGATCATGATCGTGGGCATCGTTAGTAAAAATCACGATTTCCCATAGGAAACAATGTTAAATGCCTCAATTTACCCGCGATGGCCCCAATTTCCCATAGGAAACAATGTTAAATGCCTCAATTTACCCAAATCATCATAGGGAACAATGGTAAATGGGCCAGAAACCCCCCAAAACACCCCTGAACAGTGAAATGTCCCCCCAAAAGTAGTTAACGTCACCCCACGATCAACGTGAACCAGAAGCGTGGCGAGCGCAGCGAGCCCGCGAGGGGTGGCGGTACGCGTCCTCCGACCTTTTCATACCCCCACTATCCACGTCGGCGTGGAGTTGAGAATAGAATAGTGTGGCGAGCGCAGCAAGCCACCGAGCCCGAAGCGTGGCGAGCGCAGCGAACCCCGCGAGGGGACGCGGATACCTGTGAAGCCCGCGAAGGGACGCGTTTACCTGTGAAGGTATCCGCGTCCCCTCGCGGGGCACGCTTCGGGCTCGGTGGCTCGCTGCGCTCGCCACACTATTCTATTCTCAACTCCACGCCGACGTGGATAGTGGGGGTATGAAAAGGTCGGAGGACGCGTACCGCCGCCCCTCGCGGGCTCGCTGCGCTCGCCACGCTTCGGGTTCACGTTGATCGTGGGGTGGCGTAAACTACTTTTGGGGGGACATTTCACTGATCAGGGGTGTTTTTGGGGGTTTCTGGCCCATTTACCATTGTTCCCTATGATGATTTGGGTAAATTGAGGCATTTAACATTGTTTCCTATGGGAAATCGGGGGCATCGCGGGTAAATTGAGGCATTTAACATTGTTTCCTATGGGAAATCGGGGGCATCGCGTCTGGACCATTTATGCCTGCGACATGACCGACGCGATTTTGACTTTTTTCAATGCATTTCAATGGGAAATCGGGGACATCGCGTCGGTCGCGTCGCAGACCACTAAAAATTACACCCGATGCCTGCGATTGTGGCCGTGCTAGGAAACAAGTACCGTTTTTTTTTTTTTTTTTTACGAAGTTCATATTTCACACCCAGCTTGGCAATGTGTCAGGTCATATCATGTCTATTTAGGAATAGTTCAATTTGCATGATTTTTTGACATGCCATTGCATATTTTGCATGTTTTTTTTCCCCTTGCAGATTTAGGAAATTAATTTGAAAAGAAAAAAAAATGCTACCTTCACCTTTTAGTGCCCACGGTGTCCCAGGAGAATGCATGCAAGCTAGCCTTTAGGCATATCCAAGCTGTAAGAAAGTATTGAGTATCATCCTCTTAGCGCAGCGAGCCCCGCAAGGGGACGCGGATACCTGTGAAGCCCGCGAGGGGACGCGTATACCTGTGAAGGTATGAGCATCCCCTCGCGGGGCTCGCTGCGCTCGCCACGCTTCGGGCTCGGTGGCTCGCTGTGCTCGCCACACTTTATAAGTGGCGTTGTGAAACTACACAAGTACCGATTTATCTTCAGATCTGGCTGGTTGAAACAAAAACATGGTTATGGATGAGCCATTTGCTTGGAAATGCTGGAAAACTGACAAACTGTCATTCAGATATTACCAGATTTTTTTTCCAACCAGCCAGATCTGAAGATAAATCTGTAGGTGTATAGGCGCCTTAACTGTTGGCATCCTGAAATGTTTGGCATTGTGAACATGTTGACAGTTTGAGAATGCAGATATATTGTGCCTTGCAACAGCTTGAACCATGCAGATGTTTAAATGTCAACATTGCTGAAAGTTGACATGGTTGTTGTAGACTGGATACCATATACGGTATAACTGTCATTGTTTGTGGTGAGAGTGGAAATATGAGATTGTTGTTCCTTCCCAAGATCATGAGGCAGTAAGGAAAAGAGTGATGGATGTGTTAACAAAAAATCTGATCTTGGGGACATTTATGGTGCTGGCTGGTTTGTTTCAGGGGAAGGACGCAGTAATTCCCACAACAGAGAAGCGAGTGCCAAGGTTTAAATTTGTTCTTTTTACTTCCTGTGATATGGAAGATTTCCTGCTTACAAACTAATTATAAGCTAAAAATGACACAAAAAGCTTGAGAACTTAGGGAAATCTTTGCTGTTATATTGTAACAATTGTTGGTTGAATCTTCCGTTTTGTAGCAATTATTAGTTCCTAAAATATATATTTTTTTAATCTAAAATTTAATTTTATTACATATTTAAATTAGTTTGTAAAGTAACGAAAGCCTAAAGATAAGTAAATATTTTTTTAGTACAAGTATTACAAGTTTACAGAGCGTACACATATTCCACAGCACTTCAAAGAAAATATTTGGCCATCTGCATCAATCCCTGCTCCAGTAGAGCTTAAAATCTATATTCTCTTACCACATGTACATGCACAACTGCAAGGGTTAATTTTGTTGGGCACCTATTAACCTACCAGTATATTTTTGGATTGTGGGATGAAACCAAAGTAAATAGAGGAAACTGACACAAGTACGGGGAGAATATACAAACTCTGCACAGTTAGGGCCATGGTGGGAATCAAACCTTTTACCACAGCACTGTAAGGTGGTAAACTGTTTGTGTTTTCCATAATTATGAGGAAAATAAAATTGTCTGTAGTAAATGACTTAATTTTTGCATATTTTAGGCATTTGTTTGCATATTTGTGTAATTTGGCTGCAGATTCCATGTTTTATTTGGGTAATATATTTTACATAATTTCCTTGGTCTGGTGATTAGGAAAAGCTCCAGTCATATAATACCCTACTTAGTGCTGCATGCCGGGCTCCAGAGAGGGGAGGGGGTACTAATTATATGGGCCCAGGCTTGCTGGAGGGTCCCGGATGGAGCCCTGGTCCAACCCCCCCCCCATACCTTCCTCCTCCGTACCTCCTAAGCAGCAGCAGCAGCAAACACCTAGAGCATGTGCTGTGCTGACAGCAGGCTCAGCATGAGCGTCTCACTGACAGTTTGAGAGCTCCATGCTGAGCCTGCTGTGAGCACAGCACATGCTGTAGGTGTGTGCTGCTGCTAAGGTGGTGGTGGGGGGTTTGAGGGATGACTTTAGAATGTTTTTTTCACCCACCGTAAACATGTTGGGTGTGTGGCCTAATTGTGGTAGGTGGCCACACCTCCTGCAATTAGACCACGCCCAAGATTTTTACTGGGGCCCGGCATACCTCTCAGCTGCCCTGGCTTCATGTTTGGCTATCATTAAAGTATATCACTTAACATTACATACCATAAATAGCACAATTAGTGTTCCAGAAATATTAGCAGGGCTTGTTGCAGATATTAAATGCAATCTTAACATATACTCACAAGTCACATAGAGGTATTTCCTTTACTAAACACAACAGGACACGCTGCGTAGTTATTTACACCTTGTTTAATATACAGCTCTCTTAGTCATCCAGGATATTATATTCTGAAGGACTCCTCTGACCTTCTGTTCTATGGAATATGTCAAGAGCCAAAGCAGTATGAACACTTTGAATTAACGAAAAGCAATTAAGAAAAATTGCTAGCATCTTTTTACATTATCCCAGGTGGAATAATTGTGCACACTAGCCCTAACGCTGTAATTCCTGTCTAGATCCGATGAACTGTGCATACATCATTTCCTCCCTTGTAAGGTGGCGTGCCTGTTTATAACCTTTCCTATAAATTATACATGCAGGAGTTTTTTTTTTTCAAATGCGTTTTACCTTTGTAGAGTAATTTCTTAACACTGAGGCTTTCTCTTTATGCAGCTGGGCATAATTAAAATTCAGAAATAAACATATACGTGATCATTGGGGAAACTAATCATTTCTAGACCCCTTAGCAACAATGGCAAAAACACTCTCCTATAACTTAGGGAAAGAAAAAGAAGACAGCCAATGGCTGCATCAAAAGAATAATAATAATAATAATAATAATAATAATAATAATAATAATAATAATTCCATTTGCACATTACACAGTCCTTTCTTTACATTATGTTCCCCTCATATTAACCTTGTGACTAATCTATTTTCCTCTATTCTACAGTATTTCTAAATCTTATTGCTAAATCCTTCCCAGATCTCTCTGAATCATCTATGATGGTATATAAGGGGCAGGTGGAGAGGTCTGATGACATGTAAGGAGCATGTGGAGAGATCTGATGGCATGTAAGGGGCAGGTGGAGATGTCTGATGGCATATAAGGTTCAAATGGAAACATCTGATAGCATACTGTAAAAAGGACATCTAGAAAGGTCTGATGGAACATAAAGTGCATGTGTGGGTTACATACAGTATATGTATGTATATGTATATATATATATATATATATATATATACAGTATATACAGACAGGTACGGCGGCACCCGGAGGCTTAGTAAAGGAAGTAACGACTGCAGGTTAGCGTGATCAAACGTTTTCGATGTTTATTACATCGTCATCAGGATAGTGCACATAAGAACAAGGCATACCTTTATACATTAGCCACACCACGTGAAGGTACCCACACACTCCCAGTGCGGGTGATGCGCCCATGGATGACGTCATCGTCCCGTTACCGGTTGTCGGGGTAACCGTCAGAGTAAATACAAAGCAATATTGAGAGTCAAAGTGAAAGCATTGTATGGCATGTCCATTGGAATAAGCAACGGAGAAAAATGGACATGGCAGGTGACATATCAGTGAAACATAGTGAATACATAATAGATACAAAAAGGCAATAAAATATATACATAATATTTACAAAAGTGGATCACAAAAATCCACACATACCCATAACATAATCATAAAGACCAGATGTCAATTCAACGAAATCTGAAAGGTAAATGCACAGGATAAGTAATCAAGGTAAGGGTATGACAGCGGACGCAAGGTCCATATCAGAGTCAGTAACCGTCGACATGATGTGTCGACCATGAGGTCTGACAAATAATGTAATAAATGAGTCCGAAGCAGACCACCAACACGATTGTCCAAAAGACGGTTAAATGTCCTGATCGAGGGATTGGCAGAAGCTGGATCAAAAGTTGATCTCTTTTGTAATTTTTGGAGTGCTGTGGGCAAAGGGGCACTGGTCTCAGTAATCATGGGGTTGCGGATGATGGCTTTACTGCCACGGAAGTACTCGTGCAGTTTAAGCTGTGCCCCTTTGCCCACAGCACTCCAAAAATTACAAAAGAGATCAACTTTTGATCCAGCTTCTGCCAATCCCTCGATCAGGACATTTAACCGTCTATTGGACAATCGTGTTGGTGGTCTGCTTCGGACTTCTGAGTATGGTAAGCACCCCGATCTTAGCAAAATGGAACAATTGGCCTTGAAAGATCTGTCTTCATACACAGACATTACCATCCGCCCTGCCGATAAAGGTGGGGCGATTGTTGTACAGAACTTATGTGATTATCGCTCTGAAATTCTCAGATAATTAAGCGATACCTTGGTTTATCGCAAACTTGATTCTGACCCCACTGTATGCTTTGCCAAAAAACTGTCTGATCGCCTTAAACGGGCCGTCACGGAGGGACTTATCAGTGACTCGCTTAGGACAGCGTTGATACAAGAGATGCCGGTTATACCGGTTTTATATTTATTGCCCAAAATCCACAAGTCACTGGTAAGTCCCCCGGGACGTCCTATAATCTCAGCCCGCAATGGGCTATTCCAGAAGTTGTCCACATACTTGGATGCGATACTACAACCCTGCATAGTCCAGCATAGCAGACACCTGCTTGATACCACTAGTTTTCTTAACAAACTTAATGAAATCTCTGGAATTCCACCGAACACTCTGCTATGTAGTCTAGATATCTCTAGCCTATACACTGTTATCCCCAATCACGATGGCCTGGTGGCAGTCAGACGTCTGGTTACTGACAACCCACTGTATATGGGTCCTGATGTAAATCTGATCATTGACTTATTGGTATTGGTACTCACATGTAATTTCTTTATTTTTGACGGTACCTTTTACCTGCAAATGGCGGGGTGTGCGATGGGGTCCAATGTGGCCCCATCGTATGCCAACGCCTACATGTATATGGTGGAAGACGACATTATGTTGACTGACGACACATTCCGTCGACATGCACTCTTTTACGTCAGGTATATCGACGATTTGTTTGTTTTATGGACTGGTACACATGACACGCTTGAGACCTTTATCCTCACACACAATAATTCTGGACATCCAGTCCAATTTACATATGACATCAGCGAGGAGACCGTCCACTACCTTGACGTGAGAGTAAAATTGATTGATGGGACAATCTCTACTGAATTGTTCCGCAAGGAGACTGATCGGAACACTTCACTCCATGCAACCAGCTTTCATCCCCCCAAGCTTAAATTTTCCCTTCCCTACTCACAATTTTTACGGGCCATTAGGATTTGCTCTGACCGCAACACAGCCATTGAGCATATTGACAGGATGCTTCACGATTTCATGATTAGGGGCTATGATGAAAAAGAACTTCTTAAAGCCAAACAAAAGGCATTATGCCATGACCGTGCTGACACCCTCAGACCCGCAGGGAAAAAGCGACATGACAAGACCATGACATGGGTTAACCACTACAATGTAGCGAGCGAAGGTATCCGTAAGATCAGCAAACAACTCTGGACAGTAGTGAGCACTGACCCCGAGCTACAATTGCATGACACTAGACTCATGCCCTGCTACAGTAGGGGTAAAAACATTCGTGACTGGGTGGTCAAGACGGACATCAGTGGACTTGATAAAAAACAGTCTGTTCTAGGTAATTTTTTACAACGCCGGAATGGCTGCTATCGGTGCATCAATTGTGCCGTGTGTAGATCCCTTAATACAGGCAGCGACTTCCCACATCCACAGTCTGGGGTCCGTATACCTATCAAACATGTATTAACCTGCACCACCAGATATATTATTTATTTAATTATCTGCCCGTGTGGCTTAGGGTATGTGGGTAAAACCACTCGTACCCTGAGGGAAAGGATCGCTGGACACAAATCTGTCATTCGTGCTGCACTCATGAGTGGCAGTAGCGACCAACCGGTTGCTCGCCACTTTGTCACACATGGACACAGTATTGCTCAATTAAAATACACTCTTATCGATCATGAACCACAGAGGCTGCGAGGAGGGGATCGGGGACTCAAACTTTTACAACGTGAAGCACGTTGGATCAACAAACTCAATACTCTAGCGCCCGGGGGCCTTAATGAGTCTGCCGGACTCTATTGTTTCTTATAGAGCTTCTTTGTCTCATTTATTACATTATTTGTCAGACCTCATGGTCGACACATCATGTCGACGGTTACTGACTCTGATATGGACCTTGCGTCCGCTGTCATACCCTTACCTTGATTACTTATCCTGTGCATTTACCTTTCAGATTTCGTTGAATTGACCTCTGGTCTTTATGATTATGTTATGGGTATGTGTGGATTTTTGTGATCCACTTTTGTAAATATTATGTATATATTTTATTGCCTTTTTGTATCTATTATGTATTCACTATGTTTCACTGATATGTCACCTGCCATGTCCATTTTTCTCCGTTGCTTATTCCAATGGACATGCCATACAATGCTTTCACTTTGACTCTCAATATTGCTTTGTATTTACTCTGACGGTTACCCCGACAACCGGTAACGGGATGATGACGTCATCCATGGGCGCATCACCCGCACTGGGAGTGTGTGGGTACCTTCACGTGGTGTGGCTAATGTATAAAGGTATGCCTTGTTCTTATGTGCACTATCCTGATGACGATGTAATAAACATCGAAAACGTTTGATCACGCTAACCTGCAGTCGTTACTTCCTTTACTAAGCCTCCGGGTGCCGCCGTACCTGTCTGTATTACTAGTGGGGTTCTCCCCTCCAGGAAGGCACCGGAGCCAGGTACATAACTTAGTGGACGTGCTGCTCTCCAAAAAAACTTTGTATATACAGTATATATATATATTCCGTGGGTAGTTCGGCACTGCTGCTGAATAATACACAAGTCCATGGTGCCTTCCCTGTATTAAATACTACTTCGGGACCTTACTGAGCCGGGTAAGGAACTCCAATAAGGTGGGCGGCACTCCAATGTGGTACATAGAATCAAAAGGTCTTTATTGTGAACATGCCATATGCCGATGTTTCGAGGCTCTTAGCCTCTTTTTCAGGGCGTGCAAATTATCAGAAAATAAAGTGCTGTGCAAAGCTTTGCATTCTATCTACCGCCCACCTTATTGGAGTTCCTTACCCGGCTCATTAAGGTCCCGAAGTAGTGTTTTATATATATATATATATATATATATATATATATATATATATATATATATATATATATATATATATATATATACATATACGGTATGTGTGTAGTATAGTGTGTGTGTGTGTGTATAATAATAATCCAATAAGTAAATCTGTATTGCAGTTAAACGTTTTCGGGAGCTTAGTCCCGTCTGTGATAATAAATGAAGTAACATTTATATATATATTCCAGAGGATCCCTCCCTTGTTGGGAGGGAATTGAACACTCGCCTTGATATAATGATAGGACAAAGTCACTGGTGTTGTGTAAAAATGCTCCTTGAATAAGGTCCGTTTGTGGACCGAAACATCAGGGCAATGATGGAAATTACCCTATTGGAATAAACAACTTATGTGATTTTTTACACAACACCAGTGACTTTGTCCTATCATTATATCAAGGCGAGTATTCAATTCCCCCCCAACAAGGGAGGGATCCTCTGGAATAGATTAGGGGCACGTGGTGATCCACGTCAACTCCCTTTGAACACCCCGGAACTTACCCCATTATAAGTGAGAGTGCGGTCCTCCTTGCCTCTATATGTATATAAATATATATTATTGCTGGGCAAGTTAATGCGTTAATAACGCGTTAACGCACCAGCACCTTAACTCAGATTAATTTTTTTAACGCCGTTAATGCTGGGAGGGCGCCCGGCAGCAGGGGCAGTGGCGTCGCGAAGGCGCAGGGTCTCTGACAGCAATACAGAGACCCTGCGCCTCTCCAAAAATGGCCACCGCCAGAGAGAAGACACGCTAGAAGTACTTCTGTACCTCTAGCGGCTGTCTCCTCTGTTGCTGAGGCGCAGGCTGGTGGGGAGGCGCTGGTTGTTTCTGCTGCCTAGCACTGCTGCCATTGGTGGGGAGACACAGATCCCCGCTACTGCCGCTGACTGGTGGCGCTGCTCTCCCCCCCCACAATTAAGATTTATCTCCCCCTTGACAATGAGCATTTAACCCCCATAGCAGCAAGCATGTATTCCCCCCTGGCAATGATAATTTCACCCACTATAGCAGCAAGCATGGAAAGAGCATGTAATTACCCCTGGCAACGAGCATGGAACCCCCTATGACAACGAGCATGTAATCCCCCCTTGGCAACAAGCATGTAATCCCCCCTGGCAACTAGCATGGAACTCTTGGCTACGAGATTGTAGGTAAGCAGCACCTTTGTGCCTAAAAATGCGATTAATCGCAGTTAATTGCAAAAATTTCATGCGATTAATCGCGATTAAAAATTTTAATCGTTGCCCACCACTAATATATATATATATATATATATATATATATATATATATATATATATATATATATATATATGAATGGGTGATATTCTGCGCAAACAAAAAATCTGAGTCGGCAGTCTTCGGTAATAATAAATAGATTTAGTGGGCAAAATACATTACAAATGGTCCAGGCGACATCAACGTTTCATGGCCAATCCGGCCATTTCATCAGGATGTGGGCTGCAGGTTGAGGGTGTGCGGGTGCCAGGACATCTTCAACCTGCAGCCCACATCCTGATGAAATGGCCGGATTGGCCATGAAACGTCGATGTCGCCTGGAGCATTTGTAATGTATTTTGCCCACTAAATCTATTTATTATTACCGAAGAGTGCCGACTCAGATTTCTTGTTTGCGCAGAATATCACCCATTCGTATTGACTTTGTCAGTAAGGCACCTCGGAAGCTGAATTTATTCTCCAGAGTGCCAAAGCTTTTTGTAACAGCCTGAGGACGGGAATAAACCCCCGAAACGTTGCTGAAGCCAATGGCGTTTGAGTGATTATTTACTATAAAGAAATCCGTTGGGTGCGGGCTGCTCGTTATCTACATTACCTGTTTTCCCCCCGCACCGCGGTCACTCCATTCGAAGGAAGAGTGCCAGCTAATCGTAAGCTATATATATATATATATATATATATATATATATATATATATATATTGAACGCTCTCTATCGAATTCTTCTTTTGTATCTTCTAATATTCTTCCAGAACACTATATGGGTGCTGCATTATAGTTAAGTCGCATATTTCAGTGTGACTCATTTTATTGCATTTAAGCTAAATTAATCGTAGAATATTATATTACCCACTGACATATTTATGTTTGCGCCCAATTGGTTTTCTTTCCCATTAAAAATACACCCCTGGCTGTGACCTAAAATGGCAATGCTGTGCTCGTTACAACACAATGGAAACAATGGATCCTCTTTTTCTTCCCAAATATGGCAAACCTACAGTATAGAGGACATGCTGATAGTTCAGCAAAAAATTACACATTATTTTGCACTCTTTCGTTTATATAGCCTATAACCGTCTGTGGTATACACCAGGTTTGTCTGCCAGAACGTTAAATAGGTTTATATCTAAATCTTAATTACATTCTTTTAATTAATTTGTTACAGCATAGTACCTTTGCTTTTTAAATCTGCTTATTAATTGAAATTCTCGGTAATACAGTATTGCGTTTCCCACATCATTTAATATAAATGGCACGTTTCTCCAGAAAAGTAGTTTTAATATCTTTTTCCTTCATGCTTGATTCAACGCCATGTACAATAGCTGTATGATACTGATGGAGGAGAAAATAGTTATTAATGAAATGACCTCTCTGGATGTCATGGAGCAGGCCTTCATACTGCCGGCTCAGTACAAGAATCTGCAGTTAGTCTCCATAGCAACACTCCAAAAAATCATTGACAAGATCAATGGATTCCTGATTTCTGGTTTCTTGAGGTCAGAAAAACTGGGTCAATTGCAGGCTTGTTAACTTGAAAAGAAATGCACTGTATAATCTCATTATGCCATGGCACCAACATCACACCAGTGGCAGTGTGTCAGTGTGTCACCAAAACAATCTAGTATGAGAGAATTAGTGGACTTCACAATGCATTGCATAATGTCAATAATACCATGCACTATGGGCCTAATGCAGGTCAGCTTGGTAAGCAGCGAAATTCACTGCTTACCGAGTGCTGAAACGCTACCCGTTGCCTGGTCGAATCACATCCCCTTGTCTACAGCCCACATCCCCTTGCAAGCAGCCGAAGGGGAGAAATTATTCAATGGTCGCGGACCCTCGAGTGATTTCTCTTTCCATTCTCAAAAAAAGTCAGTCTAAAACTGACATTTATTTCCGTCTGTGTCCGCCTAAGAGGGGGCCGGCGCTGAATTTATGATCTCAAGGGGTGGGCGGAGCGGGTACTTTTTTACCCAGGCCGGGACTGATGGATGGGCCTGGGTCCTGCTCCCCCGTTGCAGAGCTGGGTAGTGGGAGAGAAAGGTCCTGCTGCCGCTGCAGCACAGTCTCTCTCCCCAGCCCAGCACATGCTGCTCAGTGCCATGTGCTGAGTTTGGTAGAGAGGCAGCGGCAGCCTGTTCTCTCTCTCCCTCTCGTTTTTTTTTTTCTTCATGGGGCCTGGTGGCCACGCCCCTCTATTTTACCGGGGCTCAGCCGACCTATCAGTGCCCCTGTGTGTCATAACATGCACTGTAGCGCTCGAATAAGTGACAGATGTAATACCTTGCCTTATGGAGCATTACACTAATAAACTCCAACTACAAATGGCGGACTTTCCATCGTGCTGTAAATATATAGGATGCGGATAAATACAAGTTCTTATCCACCAATAAGTCTCCGCCAGCCGAATGGAACATATTCTTGATGATAAGATTGGGAATATCTCCACTGTAAAAATAATCATCCTTCCATGACAGCTTTATTTATCTGAGCTACATCCAGTGTAAAAACACCCATTCTTACATTATTTAAGGAAACAAAAATTGTTGATAAATCTGCCCCTTAGCCTTTTATTACATCGGATATTCCCACTGGAGCAAAGTGCGTTCTTTGTCTTCCCTCATCTACTGTGTGTGCTGCAGCCCCTGGAGTGAATCAATTTATAATTACACATAGATGATTGTTTCTCTTTTTAAAGGTAGAGGCACATTTACAGCCTGTGCAATGCTCATCTTACTGTACTGTCTTACCTACACAACACCTACATACTGTATGCGTCTGAGAATGTGTTTCTTAGGCCTGCTACCCTCCTGGGTTCTAGCAAACACAGATCAGGCATGCTGTGCTAGCTGGCACCTCCGACAAGAAGAGCAAACGTTATCCCTCTGCATTAAAAATGCATGTGAGATTGTGCTTATACGGTATATTATTCTCAAGTGGACCCCATGTCTCTGTAATGTCTGTAACATCTACTGATTGATAGGCTGAGCACTGGGTCATCACACAAAGGGGATGCTTTCATTAAGGCCCTTATTCTGGTCTGTTTGCAGCAGGGCTGCGTCGCACTGGGACTGATGTTTTGCGCATGTGCATACGCTTAGTGCGTGCATCCACTGTTCGCCAGGACAGCAGGTGGGGGGGGGGGGTGCAGAGGGGCATGGGGCAGCAGGCGGCCTAATTAGCATATGGGAGCGTCCAGCGTTTCATGGGCGTTCCCATGAGAACGCTAGGCATTCTCATGCTAATGAGGCCATGACGCGGGTGCGGAGGGCAGGCAGCCCGCCCATTTCCTTCCCAGCATGCACGCATATGTAAGTCACTTGAGAGTCACTTTTGTATGCCTGCACCTTCCACATCTTTTGACGGTCTGAGACCATCGAAAGATGTGGGAGGTTCCCCCTGCCCTGTGAATGGATGTTACTGAACATCCATTCCCAAGCCCCTGCGAGCGAGTCGCCCTTGCGAATGGGTGGTGCCAGCCAACCATTTGCGAAGCGGGGTTTGGTGGACTTGCAAGGCTGCAGTCTTGCAAATCAACCAAAATAACCCTCTATATGTACTATAGTGACAAGTACTGTAGATTGGCTTCTGACATTTTTTTTTTATATTATTTTTTGCCCTAACGCAAATTTATATAAACCTGAGCTCAGTTTTAGAAAATTCCTATGTCCCAAAATATTAAGGAGTCTTTTTATAAAACTGTTTTCCCCCCCAGCTGTTTAGATAATACGTAAGAATGAGGACTATCTAACAAGGGGTTCTACAACAGATACAGTATTCTGATTCTGAGATATCAAAGACCTCTGCGGCGGTCCTAGTGCCATTGTTTCCAATTACAAAAATAGCCCTTCAGGCCCAATGTAACAAACCCTGGGCTTGATTCAGACATGGTCACTAATGCAGTCGCAGATGTGATCCCATACACTACAGATGTGCAAGAATGTGCTAATGCTGTAGTCGCCTGGAAATGTATTGAGACGCCCATCAACGATCTCACAGATCCATGCATTAGCGTACAAATTTGCACCAGTTTTGGATCTGGATCTCCGTTCGTGTTTTGGATCTGGATTGGCGTTGCCAAAAATCACCCTTCTGGGTTTTGGTTTTGGATGTGGAATTTTGGAGTTTGACATGGGCAGGTGTGAGATAATGTCATTGAGTCGTAGTAGGAGCTGGCAAAGAGGAGGAAGAAAAATTGATTGTCATCAAAGGCTGAGCTGATGAAGACATACTGGTGAATGATACAGGAAGGTGTGAGATTAGGTCACATAATCGTAGTGTTGTTGGTTTGTTTGGGCCCCCACAAAAGGGGATGGCAATGCTCCAAAGAGCACATACTGTAATGCAAAGCAAAGAGGTGCAAGTTGAGTTGACATTGGAAATTCCCAACAACCCGCATGTTGTTGAAACAGGACATGCCCGGTTTAATAAACCGATCATTTCAGCGACAGGTGGTCAACCTGGAAAAAGCTCACAAGGTTCTCCAAATCATCGCTAGCTACACACATACCACCTCCATATTTGATTGCTTTTCACATTATGAGAAGAAGCAAGAGGAAAAGCACAGTGAGGACAAAAGAAGCTGCCAATGTCACAAGGTGTCAAGGAAACTCTGTATATATGCCTTGCTCCAGGATTACGGACCGCATCTTTAGTTGCCCCTTACCCACATGTATCCGGACTTTACTCCAGTCTGTCTTCACCAGCTACTGTAACTCGGTATTTACACAGCACAGTAGACAGGCAGCCTCACCCCTGGACTGATAGGGCAGAAGGACACCACCACTGGACTTATACGGCAGACTTATACAGCATCACAGAGCAGTACCGCTGGACTTATACGGCAGACCTATATGGCAGCACAGGGCAGCACCGCTGGACTTATACGGCAGACTTATAATGCAGCACAGGGCAGCATCGCTGGACTTGGCTGCACAGGGCAGCACCGCTGGACTTATACGGCAGACTTATATGGCAGCACAGGGCAGCACAGCTGGGCTTATATGGCAAAGTTAAATTGCAGCACAAGGCAGAACTGAACCCGCTCATTTATAGGACAAATAGATCCTTTGATAAGTGACTCAATAAGTAACTCTATGGTCAGGTGATCTGATTTGCTGGCACCATGGTTTCTGTATACAGTAGTCTGAGACCTGACCTGAAAAGTCATGGCACACCTGTGTTTTTGGTGCCACTCTCCATAACCTCTCCCAAAAGGGTCCCTGACCATCAATCACTTTGTGAATAAATCCTAACTGTGAGAAGCGTTGCTAAGGTAACTTGGTGTATGTGCAGTGCGGATGTGGTGCATACTGTACTCCTTGGGATGATAATTACTCAACTCTGGTAATATTGGTATTGCATACATCTCTGTATCAGGCCTTTGGCATAACTTTTTGGATCTTGGCCCCAATCACAGGCTTTACAACGGAGGTGCAGTGGTTGCGGGCCATACCCAGGTGTCACCATTCCGTACTCTGAAGTGATAGGAGCCGTGTGCTTCAGTATTATACTATCCTGCAGTGATTGGCTCCTGTCATTGAGAAGGTGGCGACATTGCAGGCTTTGCTGGGCATGCTGACTGAGTCATGTAACTGGGGGCTTCCCACTAGGCCACACACCTGTAGTGACATCAGTAAGGGACTCCTGTGGGCTACACCCCTTTTTTTGAAGCCACACCCCTTTTCACTGTGGTTACTATTGTCTGCACTTGGTGTCAATGTTTTCGGTGGCATCACTTCATAGAGGGCATTAGCTACAGTAATGGGGGTGTAACTATCTGTTTTATGGGAGTGTCAGGAAAAAATGCAAGCATGCCCAGGCATTTGAGGGGAAGGCGTGTGACATCAGCTCCTGCCCCGACCCGACTGCTCCTTTTACAGCCACGGAGTAAGTCCTGGGCTACATACAGGCTGCAAATGGATTTGCTGATCTCTGATCCAGCTAATTTTTGCTAGCCGTGGTAAGCAATTCCCAGGGTGTGATTTGGCAGCTGTACAATCATCAGGTCTGAATAAGCCCAATAATTGTAGGAAAAATAAGCAGGCCCTCAGGAACATAATCAAGCAGCATTGGACCTGTGTTCCTTCATATACTAAAGAGCTATTTCTTTAAACACACTGAGAGATACGAGAAAGAAAACAGACCAGAGGGAAATTTATTATTTGTGAAGAATGGTGCGCAGGAAGGAAATATTGTAAACATTATTGAATTTGGATGACTCCCTGGTGATTAGACAGAGAGGGTTTAAAACAACATTAGATTAATAAGATTGATGACAGTCACTGAGTTTGGACTCATCTGCAGAAAATATATGTTGCTCCAGGAGAAATATGTACTCAGTGCAAGCTGTAAAGTCATCTCCTTAGGTCACAATGCAAGGTCCGCTTTTGTCCTTCTGGTTTCCCCTAGATTAGAAAATATGTAAGAAGTTGATTTGGGGCTGGGTTTCTAAATAATTGGTAATTAGTATAATAAAATAAAACAATAGGATCTACACTAATATGCTGCTTTTTTGGTAAAGCCATAAAAAAGGCCAAATGGTTGTGTCATTGACTTCAATAAAATGGGCCTACAGTAATTCATGCCTGGGCCTGCTTGGGGCAGGCGTCTGACGTCACATGACATTAAATGCGGAGGACAGCATGGAAATCAAAAGCCAGTGCGGGCTGACTTTTCATTAGGAACGGTAGATAAATCATTCGATGGTGAGCTGCTTAGCAAACAGATCTGAATCAGGCCCAAAGTTACTGGACAACTAATCAAGAAAGAAGATAGACGCTACTGCAAAGCCATCTGCAATTGCATACTCATAAACAGCCCCGACTTCTAGGCTTGGCCTATGGCTACACAGACTGGCTGCAGCAATAGCAACACTGGCGCCATGTTTGTCTACATACGTGATCACAGCCGATGCAGATACACAACTTGAAACAGCTAGGACATGATGGGGGAAGTTTACTAAGATTGGAGTTCTATTTGACATGGGATGTTGCTATGGCCAACCAATCAGATACTATCTATTATCTTTTAGAAGGTGCTAAGTAAATAAGAAGTAGATTCTGATTGGCACTTGGATACTTGCTCAGTACAAAAAAATATTGGACAACTGCAAACATTGTACATGTCAACTACAAGCCACATTTCTTTGCATGTGCGTGTGGCCATGGTGAACAGACTGTATGGGCAGCATTTGGTGGACTCCCAATTTCACTGGTAATTACCCGGTAACTGGTAATAAATAATAAATAACAAAATAATGTTAACAAGTAAAATGACCAAACTTTCTAAAAATGTCAAGTGGAGACATGTTAACAAGTAAAATTTGATTTCTCCAATTCTTTGCATTGCACCTTAATTTAGTTAAAAACAGATGGCATGTATCAACAGGCATAGTGTTTGTTTCATGTGGCTCAACCCATAATTATTTGTTCAGTGATCCAGAGCACCATCCTCTCTATTCATTTTGGGGAAATCAAAGCACATGTCGGCTCAAAATAAAAGGAGAAATCCATGTCGACCTTTTGACTGTTGACTTTCCCAATGTTGACCTAATGCTTGTGTCCACCTAATTACCCTGTTGACCTTTTGAGTGTGTCGAACTAAGGCCTGTCGACCTTCAGTGGCCCACCTAATGTATGTCAACCTTCAGTGTCTCGAACTAGTGACCATATACTAGGGATGGCCATCGACCATCGATGATTCGAAATCATCGATGGTTAATGGCTGATGTTGAATACTTTTGCCGTTGATGCGGGAGAACCGGATGGTTTCCCTCCATCGATGCATCGATGGAATTGCAAAACAATGTTTTGCTTATTTTTTTTTTTTAAAGTGCCGGGACACGAAGAATAGCTCTGCCCCCCCCCCCGACACCTGCAAAGCCCCGCCCCCGCGTTTTCATTGGCCCACAGGTCAATCAATCAAACACAATGGATGACCATCAATATGTAAAAATATCGATGGTCAGCCATTGCATAGTGTAGCACTATCGATGGGCAGTTGCAGAATTGATATAGATGGCAACCATCGATGGCAATGGCAACGATGGCCATCCCTACTATATACCAGGAAAACCATGGAACTGCCTCAGAACAGATTCATTATGTTTGACTTCTAGAATCTTTTCAGAAGGGGGCAAGAATGTGTCAGAGTATTGCCGACACCCTGGACTGGCCAAGCCATCTCAGAGCCTATTTACCTATGCAGATCCATGGTGGGGACTTACCTCCCTAACAGCACAGCAGCTTGGAATAATGCAATGCTAATCAGAAAGGCGAGACAGAACCCTCAAATTAGGACTGCCCTAATAAAATTGGGACAGTATTATGCATACTTGCCTACTCTACCACAAGTTGTGGGAGACCCACAATTTTTCGGGTAGACCGCATATCCCTGAAAGAGTGTCCAGATCTCTGATTCCTAGTGAAGCGGACAGACGAGAAAATGATACAGGGAATTGTGGCATAGGATCGAGGCGGCATGGCTAAATTATGTGATTGGGTTGTTTTGGGGGTGAGGCCTAATAATGTGACAATCCAACCATGCCCACGTAAAGTAGCAAGCAGCATGTCCTCTGCAAAATTCTCCCATAAAGGAGACCTTTATGATCATAAAGGAGACCAAGCCATTACCATTTTCGTCAATCTGACGGTCAGATAGATTAAATAGGTTGAATATAAATTTGACATACAATATTATCGACGAAAAAGGGGATTTTTGTAAGAACTTACCGTCGAATCCCTTTCTCTGATTCCATCATGACAACATGACAAACATAAAGGGAGGGATTGCTGTGTCACCAGGATGGAATCAGAGAAAGGGATTTGAACGGTAAGTTCTTACAAAAATCCCCTTTTCTCTTTCATCCATCCTGGTGACACAGCTCAACCATGGGACGTTCAAGAGCCAGTCCTTTGGGAGGGTATGCTCAGGCCCGCAGTTCTCATCACTGCTCGCTCATATGAAGCATCCTCCGATGCAAACTCATGAAACCTGTAGAAATTGGTGAATGTGTGAACAGATGACCAAGTGGCAGCCCTGCATACTTGATCTGCCTTAGACAAAAACTTAGGGACTGTTCTCAGCACAGCCCTATCCTCATGAAATACCAAAAAATGGAGACCTGCTAGACAAGGCTCCTAACTCTGAAATGCGCCTAGCTGAGGCGATAGCCAATAAAAAGATCAGTTTCCAAGTAAGAAACTTCAGTTCAGCCGACCTTAACGGTTCAAATGGAGGTTTCTATAGAACAGATAACAACAAAGCTAAATCCCAAGAAACTACAGGTTGTCTATAAGGAGACTTCAAACGTGTAACCCCTTGGAGAAAAGTCTGCACCTCTGGTAGCAAAGCCACTTTCTTCTGAAAGAAAATAGACAAAGCTGACAATTGCACTTTTAGTGATTGAAGACTTAGTCCTGACGAGAAACCATCCTGTAAAAACTCCAACAGTCTCAAAACTTTGAACCTAGACGTGTGGACTTTCTGTCTCTCACACCATCTAATATAGGTTTTCCAAACCCTGTAATAATTAGCTGCAGAGACTGGTTTTCTTGCACTAATGATGGTACAGATAACCTCCTCCGAGAAACCTTTCTTCTTTAGAATGGAGGTTTCAAGAGCCAGGATGTCAAATTGAGCCGAGGAAGGTCCGGATGAAAGAAGGGCCCTTGCCTGAGCAGGTCCGGCTGTAGAGGAAGACGCCACAACTCTGTCGACAAGCTCAGAATGTTGGAATACCAAGATCTCCTTGGCCAAACTGGAGCTATCATGTGTCCTCACTCAACAACTCAAACTAGTTAACAAATGTATCTGGCTTTTGCTGCTAGAAAAAACACCCAATGAAGATGTGTGTCCAGAAGAACTCCCAAGAACTGAAGCCTCTGAGTAGGGCACAGTTGAGACTTTGGCAGATTTAAAATCCACCCATGGCTCTGCAGAAAATGAATTGCCGCTGACAGATTTTCAGCATCTGGTTTGAACAACAGGTCGTCCAGATACGGGATAATTACAATTTAGAAACAAATATTAAACCTGACCTCTCTGGCGCTCCGGATCAGTTGGGAACTGGAGATCAGTCAGTTCCAATGCAGGTACAACACACTTATGCAGTAGTGTTAACACTGAATCATTCCCCGGCCTCAGCTGCTTGCAGGGTCCTCCGTCCTCCGTCTGTCCACAGCACGAATACCATAAGTCTGCCAAACCAATTTCACCAACGCGTTTCGTCCTCTATATGGGACTTTTACAAGGTGTCCTGAGTGCTGCTGCCATGACCGTCATAATTTTCGTGAACACCCTTGGGGCTGTTGCCAGTCCAAAGGGGAGAGCCCGAAACTGCAGATGCAGATCGCCTATCGTGAAACGCAGCAAAGACTGATGTTCTTCGCATATAGGAACATGCAAATAGGCATTGAATATCCATGAATGCTAGGAATTCTCCTGGCTCCAGGCTCAGGAGTACGGTTCTTAAGGATTCCATCCTGAAGTGATCCACCCACAAGTGTAGGTTCAGAGACTTCAAGTTCAGGATTGATCTGAACGAGTTGTCCGGTCATGCGGAGGGTGTCTCCTCACCCTTGGCAGCCTGCTTTTTTGCAAAGGCACCAAAACGGGACTTGGGAGCTTTACCTTTTTCCAGCAACAAATCGTCCTCTATTAGACTGCCCCCTGGAGGATGCACCCCCTCTAAAGGAGGGACGAAAGGACTGGCGAAAAGCAGCAATCCTAGAAGATCCTTGTTTTGCTGCCAGTGTGGGAAGAAATGTGCTCTTTCCCCCATCTCGCCTGTTTAATGAGGGATTCCAAAAAGCAACTCCCCTTTAAAGGCCAAAGCTTCCAGAGACTTCTTGGATTCATTGTTGGCATCCCATGCCTTAAGCCACAAAGCCCTTCTGGCCGTCACTGAAATGGCAGACACCTTGGAAGCCATTTTGACTCCCTCTTCACCAGCCTCACAGGTGTATTCAGCTGCCACCTTTAATTTCTCTGCCAAAATAAACACTTCTGAATCTGGCTGAAGCAGTGAACACAAGTTATTTGCCCAAGCCATCATGGCCTTGGAGACCCAGGCTGAAGCTATAATAGGTCTCAGTGTAAAACCAACACCCACAGGGTCCTTAAATGCAGCGCCCCCTTGCACAGGTAAAGCAGTTGCTTTTGACAGCCTGGCGACCGGGGCATCTACCAGTGGGACTCTCTCCCACAGTTTTACATGCTCTTCAGGCATAGGGTAAAGACTCAAAAAATTTTTGGGCATAAGAAGTCTTTTATCCGGCGTCTTCTACGCCCCTCTCAGCAATTCCTGCATGCCTTCATCAGAAGGAAAAGTGAATGCGTCCCTGCGCTGTCTTTTAAACACTCCCTGCTGCGGAGCCTTATCAGCCTCAGATAAATCCAACGTCTGCTTAACAGCAATAATTAAATCATCCACACCCGGGACAGAAGCTTCCAATTCCTCCCTCTGGCCCCTGACACGTCTTCTATGCACTCCCCATCCTCCTCATAATCAATATTAGGGATAGGTGGTGTGGATAAAGGCTGTCTGGGAGAGACCTCCCATGCACCATACAAGTTTTTCTCATTAAACAATTAACCAACCACATCTACTCAATTACATTTTAAACATTTCTACCATTCATGCTTGAATGGGTTGACTGCGTGCGTATTGTTAGAGTTGCGAATGAAATCCCCCAGAGAGGCTGTTCGCACGCACACACAGTGCATGATCTTGCGGACACAGCAATGTGTGTAGGAACACGCAAGTGTGCGGATACTTTGAGTCCACTCCCCTTTGGTTACCATTGCAAATGCTCATGTTCACATGTGTTATTTGGATGTAAATTTGAATGTCTGCGTGCGACTACCATTCACACGAGTGCGTGCAAACGTGCAACGAATCAACCAGAATAAGGTCTAGTGTATATTGAAAAATGTGGTCATATACAGGGGCATTTAAAAACAAATCCTGTTAAAACGTTAACAATACTTCTAGTTTAGCCTTGATTCTAACAGAGCAATCAAAGCCTTTTCTCAAGCCCTCCCTGCAGCAAATCATACTGTGAGGTTAATGAGCGCTTCCACAGAACTCCATTATGTTGTACAGGCGTGTGAATTCTGCACACAATGTTGAAAAAACCCCTGAAATTGATGCAAAGGAAAGTGAAGCAAGCATTAATCAGACCGGGTGTACGCACATGTCCATTCGCTTACATTATTTCTCTATCGGCATTCCAGTATGTTCTTATTAGGTGTGTGACCCCATACTGGCATAATGCGACATTCCAAATGCAAGAGAAAAATGTTTTCAGGACTGTGTGATAATTATTATAGGGGTCTAAATGTAAGGTATTTTAAGTCGTCAATCATTTACCAGGTTGGTTTTGCCTTCTAAATGACTGCAGTTTTAAAATATGTCCGTTCTCAGGGAAATGATACTGAAGGGGCATTCTACAGCATTTTATTTCTTTACCATTGTCTAAAAATTGAACGCTTGCTTCTAAAGAACCGTAACTTTTCTCTGGTAAAAATCTCCAGAGATCACATATGGTTTTTGTTTCACCCTTTAAAATCCAACCCTAATACATTCGCGATTTCCGGGAAGAAATCCGTTTCAGAAGCTCAATATGATGGGATTTCACATTTCCCCTAATAATTGCACCTTAATACATTTGGCCCCTGGTGTCATTTTAACTGCATACGGAGGTCAGTCACAATCTGTGACACGCCCCCAAAATGGTTGTGGCACTCCTGTGTTTGATTGGCCATCCTAAATTAGGGTCACAAACTCTACCTGCCAATCACGTTATGAATAACTTGTCACTGTGACCACAAGCAAAAGCCCAACATGATAATGTCAGTGGGACTGTGTAGTAGCAAATAAGGCTCCACCGAGCCCGTCATGACATTGGGCCTATTTCTGAACCAGGGCTGTGGAACATGTATGATGTTTCTCTTTGATAGCACACTTTGACAGCATCGTAATCTATAGGCCTGATTCAGAGTTGATCACAAAAGCCAAATGGACAAAACCATGCTGCACTGGAGGTGGGGCAGATGTAACATGTGCAGAAAGAGTTAGATTTGGATGAGGTGTGTTCACTGAAATCTAAATAGCAGTGTAGCAATAATGAAGCCAGTATTAACCCTGCACAGAAACAAAATAACTCCCCCAATCTAACTCTCTGCACCTGTTACATCTGCCCCACCTGCAGTGCAGCATGGTTTTTGCCCATTTGAGATACAGTAGATATGTATTTGGAATCAACTCTGATTCAGGCCCAATATTTTCTGCTGTATGTGATACTTCATTTAGGCTTGACATAGTTACTGTATATTGTCTATAAAATGCTGTTTTCAATATATCTACTAAAGGTAATAAATAAATAATTATTTGAATTTTTTTTTTCTTCCACTTAGAGCGTCAGAGCTTCAGGACTTATCCTACTGGAGGCTATTTTGTTTGGTTCGCTTCTTCTCTACTTCCCAGTAAGTATATTAATTTATCCCCATGCATACATTTATTGTGCCTGATAACTGAGAGAGATTGTCAGAATTATCTTGTCCCCTTGAACCATGTTGAGTATAGATTTTTATAACAAAACACAGAAAGCTATTCACTGTAAGTTTTTAATTTAAGCAACAAGCCTCATTCTCTCAAGTATTTAATAGTAAAGAACAGTTTAAAAGGTCATTGGTGTATATATCCTGAATGGCCAAACCAATACTAGAAGAGCCGCTGGTCAGATGGGCCGCTCAGGCCACCTGGAGTCCTGGTCAAGCAGCTCTGCCTCCCGGCGCACTTATGGGTTGTACCATGAGGCCACTCCCCTGGGACTCATGGCACACCCCCATGATATATAACAACAACACCCCTTGTTCTTCTGTATGCACACACCAAAAAAATGCTGTGGACAATCTTTAGATCTAGTCTGTCTCTGCAACCTACCACTCACCCAAGAGTACAGTATAAAAACTATCTCTACAGTATGCTATACTTGAATTCAAGGGTGTAACTACCATAGGTGCAGGGGGTGCAGCTGCTATGGGGCCCAGAGCTGAGAGGGGCCCACTTTGCCTGTCAAAGTATCATGTGCTATATACATTTTTTAGCATTAGGTGATGAATAGGGGCCTTTGCAAACTTTTGCTATGGGGCCCACATGTATCTAGTTACGCCACTGCTTGAATTAACATATGGAAGGTCCCACAAGTCACTATTCGCTATTCTGCTGGTCCCACGAATGCTACCTGAATCATGTCTGACACTTATAATACAACATCATCCTTGTCTGCTTTTGAGATCTCAGGACCCCCCAACAGTTCACATCAGTGTAGACCTTGACAGTATAAAAAAAAATAATAATAATTTAATTAATTTAAAAAAAAATGTACAGGCCAGTGGTTCCCAAACCCAATTCTCCAAGCACACAGTCCGGGTTTTATGGATGTCCATGCTTTAGCACAGAGGGTTTACGCAAAATGAATGAAGTACTAATTAAGTTACTGTTACTGTGCTCAAGCATGGATATTCATTAAGACTGGACTGTTAGGGTGCCTTGGGAACCACTGGTCTAGGCAGACTGGGCTGTGGGCACTACAGAAAATCATGAAGGTTTATATATGTATGTGTAGTGATACACTTATAGCCAGCGACGGACTGGGTCACCGAATCGTCCCTGGCATTTGTGCACGCATGTTACCTTTGTCACGTGCACACGCCGGGCACAAGCGCTGCCTCTCTCGGCTTGCAGGAGAAAGGGTAATAGCGGTGTGTGATGCCCCCTCTCTCCTGGACCTCAGCAGCACACAGAAAGAACCGCTGAACCCAGTCCAACAGCTCTCTTTGTGTGCCGATCGGGAGGCGGAGTCTCCACTTACAAGAAGAAATCGTCCCACCTGACCATCGGCCCCTCTGGCATTTACCAGAAGTGACAATTGGCCAGTAGCATATGTTGCACCTTGATTGTATTTATATGCTTTTTTATTTTCTGTTTTTTTGGGGGGCATCGTTTGCTGGTGCCCCAAGCTACAGGGTCAATTTACTAAGATTGGAGTTCTTTTGACGACGGGATGTTGCCCATAACCAATCAGATTCCACTTCTCATTTATTTAGCACTTTCTAGAAGATAATAGAAACAATCTGATTGGTTGCTATGGGAAACATCCTATCTTGATTAGAACTTCCACCTCAGTAAATGTACCTCACCATGGTATTAGAATGTATTGCAGCACGTACATTACATGACTTTACCTGCAGAAAGGAGAACTCAAAAGCTGCCGTTTCGGCTTATTTTTTCCCCGATACAGCTAGTCATGAAAAACAATCCCAACCAGAGCTTTTCTTCTAGGGTAATGATTATAATTAGACCTTTATAATTACTTTTTTTAATTACTGTTCGTAGTTGTAACAGTAAAAGTGAAGTCCTTCATTTAAAGCTTTAGAAACCAAGGGGAATAAAGGAGGAAGGTGGGAGGAAAGTTCTAAAATTATTTTGAACACAAATGAGATTCCCTAATTGGCAATTACATTGATTATGTGCAGATTCAACCCTGGCCTTTTTCACAGTAGCTTATTGGTACTGAGTTGTTTTCTCTGCGCTGTACTATTGCACACTACACTTTATTGTCAATGTTACTGTCATACTGTATACTACAAACTAATGTATGTACAGTACACTACAAAGGTTATTACAATGGTATTATAGGGGGTTATATAGACCTGATCACAAAGCTGTGTTTTTTTTTTTCCCCAAATGGTCACTGCAGGTGGGACAAATGTAACATGCGCAGAGAGAGTTAGATTTGGGTGGGGTGTGTTTAAATGGAAATCTAAATTGCAGTGTAAAAATAAAGCAGCCAGTATTTACCCTTCACAGAAACAAAATAATTTACCCAAATCTAACTCTCTGCAACATGTTGAATTTGCATATTCGGGGCATGCCCAGCACTGTCCCCAGAAGGTGGAAAGACCGCGGCTCCCTGCACTGCTCCCTCCCTGCATTCCTTCCTCCCTGCACTGAGGAGATGCCTTGCGCTTGCAGAGCAGCGATGATCTCCGGGTGACCCCTGTGACAGAAGGCTGGCGGGTGGCACGCAGCGGGCTGTGACAGAGGACTACCCGCGGCCTACCACTGTAAATGTAGGTGGCTGTCAGGAAGAGGGCTGTTGGGGACCATCGGCCCGGGACCGTGTGCGATAGAACGGTCCGGGCCCTCCCCAGAGTGGCGGAGCCCGGGACAGTTGTACCCTCAGCACCCCCTGATGGCGGTCCTGCCCGTGGGAAATTGCTACCCAAAGGTAGAGCATGATGGGATGTGTAGTTCCATTCCAGATATAGTGACACATGTTACCTACACCTGGTGTAGACTAGAAATGCAGTGCAGGTTGAGTCATTCATATCCGTTATTCTGAATATTCAAATTTAGGATACCTCCATGAAGCCTGTGATGTTATTGCATTAGAATGCTTTATGTTTGCAAGCACTCCCTTACTTGTATGTGTAAGCCTGAATCTTCAGTGACAGTCCCTAAGATCAGGGGAATGCTGGGAAGTGGGTGTAGTTCAGCAGTGATTCTCTGTCCTAATGCCAGGAAACCCCCCCCCAGAAAATACTACATCTGAAATTCTTATGGTCCCAAGCATTTTGCATATGGGAGACTCAACCTGTATACACAGTAAGAGGTTTCATGAAGGCAGCTGCACTGTATAAAGCGAAGATGCTGGTCTAGTAACGCGAAGATCCTCTTTCTATCAGGTTACAGCAGCAACATGAGCGGTCATGGCCTCCATAAGAGCTCTAGAGTACTGTGTAGATAGTATCCTAATGCCTGCCAGTTGAAATCACCCTACACCACAAGAAAGCCACCACTGCAATGGACTGCCCTTGTTGGCAGTCAAGGTCTAGTGATGTTATCAACTGGAACTACGACTAGTTGGACCAAGCTACATATTTCAGTAATCTTACATTCAGTGGTGATATTTACAAGCCCAGGCAGTACACAGAGCCTTTTACCATGGGTCAGTAATGAGACTGAAGGGGGCTGTTGGGTCTTGTACCCTATAGAAGAAATGGAATTTTGCTGTTTGCATGTTTGCTCACATGGCCAGATGCTGTCATTTAATTAATAAAAGCTGAATAGTGTGAACACACCAGCTTGGTATTACGTGTGGCTGTTTGCCGTGTTCCCCTTTCATAAACCTTAAATGACATATCCAGCACTTTAAGAACTAGTGGCAGAAAAGAGTACTACATGCAAAATAGTAAATGAGAATCTCTTAGGGCAGCGGTTCCCAAACTGTGTGCCGTGGCTTTCTGGGGTGCCCCAGGACATTCGCAGGGGTGCCACGGGTTGGTGGTCCAGGATGAATTCAAATTATTTATGATCAATTACTCATGGACAAAACCAGTGCTGGTGGCTGCCAATCATAAAATATGTGTAGAAATAGAAGCAAATCCTGCCCTTCACCACATAACTGAACATAAGAATCACATACAGTATGAACACAATCTACTTCATTTTATATTTATTTTTTTGGCCTAGGGGTGCCATGGAAAAATTCTGATACTCTAGGGTGCCGTGATTCAAAAAAGGTGTGGAACCCCTGTCTTAGGGGGAAGTTACAAAGATGAGTTTTTTATTTCACATGGGATGTTGCTTTGGACAACCAATCAGATACTATCTACTACAGATGGAGCGGGTCTCTTTTTTGCAGTGGATGGCGATGCCAGCCGCCATCCCCCGCCACCCGCCATCTGTATCTGCAAAAGGGGACGCGCGCGCACCTCATCCCCTTCCGACCACTTCCCCCGGGTCCCCGCCGGCTTGTTGGCGGTCACCCAGGGTCCCCACCGCCTCCCCGCACCCCCCCTAACCCTGTCCGTCTCCCTGAAGCGGAGATGGACAGGGTCCCGTCGCCCCGCCGCACGGAAACTGAGACGCGCGTGCACGTGAGACGCAAGCGCGTCTCAGTCAGATGGAGAGCCAGGCTGATGGCGGATCGCCAGCAGTGACGTTCTGGCGATTCACCAGCAAGAGGGAGCCCGGCTCCATCTGTATCTTCTTGAAGGTGCTAAACAAATAAGAATTAGATTTTTATTGGTTGCCCACAGCAACATCTCATGTGAAATAGAACTCCCATCTTAGTGAATTCCCCCCTTTGAATCCTCTATCATGTACCGCGGTGTGTTACATGAATTGCAGAATGGAGCGTCTGTGACAGTTTAACACTTGTTTATCATCCATGGATATGATTGACAACAAATATGGATAAATAAGAGACTGTAATCTAATTATGTGTCAGAGGCAGTGCAATGTTACAACATACCGGTATGGCCTCTCTAGTTGGTGGCAGCCAAAGTGCAGACAAATATTGATGAAACTGTTGCATAAGTTTTTAAACTACATTCCTGTGTTACAAAGCGAAATCAGTCAGTTGGGTCAAACTAGAACATAGTATACAGCATGTTGCAGAGGTTTTTCAGATTACAGCATCTCCCGGTGCAACACCAAAAAGTAATTACATTTCAGAAGTCTCGTTAAGTGTTTAATTAGAGATAAAGGTGCAGCAAGAAAAAGTAATTGACCCAAAGCAATTTAGAGGTACTTAAAAATGATGATCATTCGCAGGTACAATGTCAGAACAATTATTAAAAATGCTGGGGACTTAATCCCCATACGCAGTAGATGATGTATTGTTGATGTTATGTACAATAATGATATAACTAACGATATATTGTTCATATAGTTTAGTGTGTACACTCATTTTTGTTGACGATGCATGCTCTTGAACATCAATAACAATGTCCTTTGTCATCTGAACATGCAGCTCATTGTGAACTATATAGGGGCTGGGTGAAGTCACTCAATGATATTGTTAACAATATTGTTCAATGTGTATGTACAAGATCATTTATCCAGGGGCACTGACAATATTGCTTATGATATTGGCAGTGACGCAAATCATCTAGTGATCATCACCATCAGTGCCACTGCCATGGGGTGTCCCACAAGGCTCTATACTGTCCCCCATGCTTTTTGCCATGTACATGCTGCCACTGGGTGAAATAATTAGGCGCCATGGCCTGGTCTACCACTGCTATGCAGATGATATACAGCTGTACTTGTCCTTTGCTCCATGTACTGAGTACCCAATAACAACCCTAAATGGCTGTCTAGCTGAGCTCCAGGAATGGATGAGTGCCAGTTGGCTGAGACTGAATCCTGATAAAACAGAGGTCCTTATAATATGGCAAAAGGACAAAAGGACAAGACTGCAGCATAGCCATCCAACTTATGGGTACAGAATTACAAAACTCTGATCATGTGCGGAATCTTGGCGTGGTGCTGGATGGTGACTTGTCACGTAAACACCAGATATCAGCCACAAACAAATCCTCATTCTTCCATCTAGGAACAGAGCCAGAATCAAACACTTAATTCCCTCTGGAGATCTGCCTATAGTCATACATACATTTGTATAATCTCATTTAGATTACTGCAATGCCCTCTACCTTGGTCTCCCAGCAAAATAATTGCACCAATTACAGCTGGTACAAAACACAGCTGCCAGGCTGTTAACCAACCAGACCCGTTCTAGCCACATTACTCCAATTCTCTACTCCCTTCACTGGCTGCCCATAAAATGGCGAATCATTTTCAAGATTAACTTACTGAGTGTCAAAACCCTACATGACCAAGGCCCAAGGTACCTGAAGCAGCTTCTGATTCCATACTGTCCCACCCGATTACTGCGATCTGTAGATTAAGGATTTTTAGCAGTACCTAGAATCTCCCGTAATTCATCTGGGGGTTGAGCTTTTAGCCATACGGCTCCAACTTTATGGAACTCACTTCCCCGCACAGTTCAAGACACCCCCACTCTAGAATCCTGCAGAAACAGACTCAAGGCTTTTTTGTTTACTCATTTCCGTACTTCCTTTAAGTATCGTTTATGAAAAGCTTTTCTGTACTTTATTGTTCCTGTACTGTATTACATTCATTTTATTTTATCTGTTTAGCACCTTGAGAGAAAGAGTGCTATACAGTATAAACAAATTTCTTCTTCTTCTTCTTCTTCTTCTTCTTCTTCTTCTTCTTCTTCTTCTTCTTCTTATTATTATTATTATTATTATTATTATTATTATTATTATTATTATTATGTGCATGGTGCTTTACTGTTTTCAGATAAGCATACCCTGCCCCACCACATATAAAATATACTGTATAATACTAACTTACTAAATTTGGGCTCATGAACTTGTAATACGATGCTCCTTACAGTGTAGGTTTTTAAACTTCTATTGGAACCAGTTTGTAGAGAAATATATCATCCAACACTTGTATTTTTACTTTTTAATAAGGTCGGCCTTAGCTAGCATCAGAGAACGTTCCTCGGGGCTTCGTCTGGGAATTTTAATTGTTAGAGTCACAGTTACCACAATTGATATGAATATCTGATGTTGGGTTAAGCGTACAACAGTTTGCTGCCCTGTATTTGAACTCATATTAAACTTTAAAAAAAAATGATTTCATGAATTTGTCTTTTTAGAAGTTGACTTGGAGATTAACGCGCTGATGGAAAACTTTGGGGTAAATTTACTAAGATGGGAGTTCTTGAAGTTGGGATGTTACCCATAGCAACCAATCAGATTATATCTATAATCTTCTAGAAGATGCTAAATAAATAAGAAGTATAATCAGATGGGATGACATCTTCAATAGAACTCCCATCTTAGTAAATTAATCCTTATGTGTAAATTTAACATATAGATAAAGAAGGATTCAAGAACCCTATAGGGGAAAACATTAGTTGAGACAGATGACCAAAGGACAGAAATAGCATACTGTATCTAGAATTAATCACTTTAATGGCACGGAACAGCTCAATTCAGCATTAATAACTTCAATGCATTAAAAAAAAAAAATCAGTAACAGTGGTTTTGTGAACAGATAATGAGAGGCTTTGCTAATTTGCACACAACCTCTTTGAACATGATCAGCGGGAATAATTCACAATGTTTAAAAGGATTTTTTAACCGTTAATTGGTATAAAAAAAAGTTAAATTCAACTATGGGAAATGCTGAGTTATATGTTTTAAGTTCCCTTCAGAAAATGAGGAGATGGGGAAACATTATCTTATCTTCCTGTTTCCTTTAGATCCACTGAACTTATTCACTTTCTGGCAAAATGACTGTGAAGTAAAGCAGAAAGAGAGCTAATGAGAGATGCATTATAATCATTTATTTGTAAAGTGCTGCTGTACCTATTGGGAAATAATTATTCCTCCAGTATGACAAGTAGCTTGGGCTATGCACAGGGGAATAGAAGATCTTTAAGGAGAAAGGATACAAAGGGAGTTTGGAAGATTTGCTACACGATGTCAGACATTAAGGCATACTTGCCTACTTTTTAAAACTAGTTTCAGGGAGATTATAGTTGGTAATAGAATTTTGCAAAGCGTCGCATTGAGGGGGCGTGTCATGCTCCACCCAAAGGGTGTGTCTAGTTCCATATATAGAGAGATTGTGAACGTGGCACCTAGAAGCGTGGGTGTGTGCTGCTATATTTGAGAGGAATCTTTTAAAATGACTTATATCCAAATGTAGATGAGCCCCAAAGAAGTTAGTAAGAGCTACTATACTTAAGAAAGTGCTGGGAAATGGTGCTGATGATTCAATGTAAATGTATCTATCTCTCATTCCTTTTTTTCCCCAAAAATGTAATAGTGTAATGTGGGCCAGGTGAAATGAGGGAGATTGCTAGACTCATGAGGGAGAGAGGGAGATTATATGTTATTTCAGGGAGTCTCCTGCAGGAATTGTAGGCAACTATGCACTAAGGTCACTGCAAGGTCTAGCAGTAAACCCTAAAGCAAAGATCTCTTGTATCCCATTTTCCTCAGGACAGTACAGGTTGTTTATCCCTTAGCCAAAATGCTCAGGACCAGAAGTATATTTGAAAATGGATTATTCCGTATTTCAGAAAATATCTTGCATTTATGTTGTACTATAAGCATGACACATGAAATACACAGAAATATATTGTATTTGAGCATGAAACAAGGTTTCAAAACATGAAGCAAAACATGAAACAAAGTTTAATAGAATGAAATAATTAAAACCAGTTTGATTTTGCAGTGTAAATGATTGCCGCTTTAAAAAAATGAGATTTCTTACCAAATCTCTCACTTTCTGAATCTGTCATCCTATTAAATTTCACCCCAGATCACCAGAAGGTGTCCTAAAGACCCGGCATTCACCTCATACAGAGGCCCTATATGGCTCAAAAGATTTCTTTAATCGACCATCCTTCACTCAAGGAAAACTATCAACTCAAATTTATAAAAATATGCATAAAATGTATTCCAAAAAGATAGGTATCCACCAGCATCACCCCTCCCTCTTTAACTGGATTTGAGTGGAGGTGGTGTATGGTCTCACACCTACAGAAGTATCGTTTGTTTAACCCACATTTTTGGGCAGTGGCGTAAGTTCGTCCCAATTGCCCGGAGACAAGATAAATATTGGTGCCCCTCCCAACAAACACACCTTCTTATATAAATACATGTATGCATGTATGTATGTTATGGATACTATGTTTAGAATAAAGAGAGTGCGACATCTATGGTCCTACTAGGAGGATGAGACAGCCACAGAAGCGATATCAACGGCTTTCAATTAACTGATTCAAACTCACAGTGGAGGAGAGGTGCCCCTTTGGGAGCAGGAGCCCATAAGCAGATGACTCCATTGTCTCCCAGAGTTCTGCCTCGTTTTTTGGGTATCTATATGGACTCATTTTATTTATATGGACTCATTTAAAACTTGTATGTGATGCTGGTGGATACTGTACATCTTTTTTGGACACGCTGGGCATTTCCACAAAATCTGTGGTGCGCCCAGAAAAATGCCGGGCATTCACATGTAAACACAGGTATGCCAAAGCCTGCTCGGGGCAAGCGGCTGACATCACAGGATGTCAGCCGCCCATCTCGTCTGTGTCCAGGTGCTCGCAAATAAAAGTCTAGGCTGACTTGTATTTGTGAACAGGTGGCTCAATCATTCAATGGTTGACATTCGATGAAAGCGTACACTTTTATTTGCATGCAAATGCGGCAGTACTTTTGCCGAAGGGGGTCGGCCGTTCGCAAGCCCGGCAGGCAGCGATTTTATGCTGCTTACGAGCCAACTTGAATCAGACCCAATGTTTGTTCAAACTACAGTTCTATTTTTATTAATTGGAAAAACAATGTCTAGCAGCTGCCTATTCTGGGACATTGTATAGTGCGGGAACGCCACCCCTCCGGATTCCGGATGCCGTTCTTAATTACTGGACTCTATGGAGTAAACCCGGAAGGGTGGTAACCCTAATCACCTCTATAGGGGGAAGTCAAATGTTGTACACACACCAGTGACCACTAGATGGAGCCTGCACAGCCATTCAAGTGGTTCCCTATTTGGGGTGCATGATTTTGCGCTAATAATGATTTATTTTGCAGCCGGTCATTTCTGGAAACAAGGATAAGCCTTACATCCCTATTCATACTGACTCCTTTCTTACCAAACATCTGCTGTAAGCCTACAAACACATTGCTGACATTTTTCTTAATTATGTCCCTATGTGCATTGGATTTAATAGTGGGTGACATTTTAATAACATGACTGTCAAGAATTATTATTCATTTGTTGATTTCCAATACATGATAGACCTGGATGCTGAAATGCTGATGTGGCTACCAGAATCAGACCCAGTAACAGTGGCGGTTTTTACCTATGGGCGGCAGGGCTGCAGCCCCCCCCCTCATGTAAAACCTGCCACTGTTCCCTGCCTATGTGAACCCAGATGCAGGCTTTGCAGGCTTTGAGACTGCAGTGGCTTCAATGTGACTGGCATATGACTACCAGGACGATACTGCGCATGGGCTGGACCTGGGACCCGGAATATGCCTCTGAGGACTACTGCAAATGCAGCCCATAGAGTCTGGGGGCCGGCTCAGTACTGAAGAAGCTACTGCGCATGCGTCGACCCCGCGGGGGAGACCAGGACCGACGGCTGGGACAGGTACCTTGGGACCGTGATTGGTGGTGGCGGGGATGAGCACAGTGGCGGTGGCAGTGGAGAGGGGCCTGCATCATGGCAGCACTCCCTCCTCCGCTGCTTCCCAGTATGTGAAGTATTATTAGTTAAAATGGGGTAAAATCCCTGAAAAATACTGTTGTAGACCCATGGCAGAGTAAGCCCCATATTACTGTATGGGGATGCGATGTGCCCATAAGCATTAAACTCCAGAAAGCGTAACTTCCCGGAAGTGCTGTCTGATAGGTACTGTAACCGATGGTGCGGATGTTGACCTTTTGACTGTTGACCTTCCCATTGTCGACCTACTGCTTCATTTGACCTTCTGACACTTCAACCTTAGCCATGTCAATATATTTAAGTTGTCCATCTTGTTGACCTTGAGTGGTCGACCCAATGCATGTCGACCTAAATTGGGTCGACTCAATGACCCATACCCAATTCACCATGGGCCAAAGCTAAATGATGGTGAGGGATAGTTGATATTTATAGTAATATGGTTACAGGTGAAGGCTTGGTGACGTCAGGTTTCCCTCTTACCCCGGGCGTTAACATTTCTAGTTTTGGCTCTTGTTGTTTATACCAGATCTGCATAATAAATTGTTCCAAGCTTTCCATATCCTACTTCTTATTTTCATTAAATCAGGTCACCAGGGTTTAATGTGGTCCTGGAGAGGTGGTGGAACTCCTTTCCCCTAACACCGAACATCTCCCCCCCCCCCCCCCCCCCCCTCATTAGGCAGAGCCTAGACCAGTGTTAGGGAATTTGTGCAAGGAAGTGGGTGTGGTCACACAATAGTAATGACAGTTAAAATGACATCACACAATAGCATAATCATATACACATTACACCGCATGCAGTGCCCTTGATTCATATTAAATCACACAGTAGTGCCCCTTATACACATAATGTTCACAGTTGTGCTGCTTATACACATCTGTCTCTGTGACTACAGCAGCTTACTGACCATGTCCCTCAGCAGCTCCATGCCCTGTGTACCTCCAGCAGCTTCACCACCTCTGAGTCCGTCCAGCCCCCTCTCACCCTGTCTTCAGCAAGCACAGAGCCTGCTCCTCTTAGTGGCTCTTCTTCACTTCAGTGGCAGTGATGGCATGACATCACATATGCTGTGCCAGAAGAAGAAGCCGTTGGGACAGGCTTTTCTGTTAGAATTACTGTTCAGTGCTGTGGTGGAGGTGGAACTCAGCTCCCCCTATCATTAGAGGTGGTGGAACACAGTTCCAACCCGTTCTTCCTCACTTTAACCCCTGCAGGTCACACATTTATACATATCAAATCCCTTTATATTTTATATAGTGTTAGTTGGTCTAAAAAAACCTTCATCTGCAACAATGTACATTACAGTAGTTACTTAATTATCAGGTTCTAAAGATGTACCACTTTCTGTAATGGTTTGCCCACATTATTATCTACAGTATGTGGACCGTCCCATGTGTGATGTGGTTAGATTCAGCAATCCATATATTATAACACTACAATTTGTGCAGTAAGCTCCCTGGATGTGTTACCTGCCTACATTAAAGCAATGTTTCAGTTTAAAGCTCCACAAATAAACACTCTATTCATACCCAATGGCAGACATACATGAATAGAAATGAGAAGAGCTACAATAATTCTTTCTTCGCAGATAAAAAGTCCTGTTTAATGTACAGATACGAGTCCATTCTGCAGCTTACAGCTCATTTATCTAGCTGCTAAATTGTATTTGCAGGAAAACATAAAACTGTGTTTGCGCAGCTCGGGTGTTAAACAGAGCAAAGGAAATGTCAAGAAAAACATATCAATATTTAGTATGCAGCGAGACCGTCTCCCAGTATAAAGATCCAGCTACAGCGGTAATACTAATAAAAGACAGGCAGTAAAAAGACTATCTTCGGTCACGCTATACTAAAAGATGTTGATGTTATGGCAGAAAAATAAAATAAAGATTTTGCTGCTTATTTGGGCAGGGATATTGAAAGGTAGTGTAGATTATTAGATAGACAGCCAGTGTCTAGATAGGCAATCAATAGGTTGAACCCAAAAGGTCAACAGGGTCAAAAGATTGACATGGGAAAGGTCGGCAGGGTCAAAAGATTGACACGATAAAGGTAGACACATGAAAAGGTTGACGTGAGTTTTTCACATTTTTGTTTCAATGTCGACAACTGTCAACATGGACAATTAGTGTATTCCATCGCTCTTATGCTTCTGGCTCTTTGCCCCGCTGCACTTGGCACACTTTTATATTCTCCCTCTGTGCTGACATGGATGTTGTAGAACAAGCTCATTTCAACCTTGTCATATCGACCTTTTGTCCCTGTTGATCTTTTGACATGAGAATAGACCGCTCCTCCAGACACCCATACCACCCACCACTTAGCATAGGAGGAGCGGGGTGCTCACGCTTTGTAAAAAGGGGATGTGGCCTATATAGAATGGGTGTGGCATATGCAGGGGATTTGCGGCAGCAGGCCATACCCTATTTTCATCACTAGGGGTGCATGGCCAGCACTGTATAAGCTGCTGGCCATGCCCCCAGTCCCTCTGCCTCTCTGAATAGATGCTGTGCGCATGGGCACAGCATCTAGTCTGAGTCTGAGCAGTGGCAGGCATGGGGGACTCTCAACGGTATGCGGTCACTGGGTAGACAATGTCTAGGTCGACAGTCACCAGGTTGACCACTAATGGTTGACAGTGATAGGGTCGACACCTTGAAATGGTCAACATAACCAATGTCAGCATTGACAAAATGTCAACACAAGCTTACGGTCGACATAGACATGGTTGATTTGAAAAAGGTCGACAAGACTTTTTTTTAACGGTGGTTTTTCATACTTTACTATCCGAGTGGGCATAGAGTGGGAGTAGATTATTGTGCTGAGCACAGCGAGGCACCGTGCCCAAAGCACGGAAGGGGACACGGTACACTTATACATAGACAGCAAAAAACTTGAAAACTGAAGTCGAACGTATTCATATTGACCATGTCTATGTCGACTATAACCTTGTGTCGACTATTTCAAGGTGTTGACCTCGTCACTGTCAACCATAAGTGGTTGACCCAGTGACTGTCCCCCCAGACATTGTCTACAATTTATGCCATAACCACTCCCAACTGCCCCCCCCCCCCCCCCCCTCCCCACTGCGGGACACTGCTAGCCCCGGGCGGGACGTGGGACTAACGGGATGTCCCACGAAGAGCTGGACAGCAGGTATGAAGACAGACAGTACAAACTTTGGAAATGTCATGGAATGTGGAAATGGAATGGCAATTTTACTGTACAAGCAGAAGTGGAAGATTTGGATGGAAAAAAAAATGTATGTGAAAAACCGCGGATGAGCAGTTTGTGTGATGTATGTAGCAAGGAGAATCGCCTGCACTAGACACCGAATGTACTATCCACTTGAGATTTTCTATATTTGTACTTGCTCAAAATTATTACCCTAACCAATTCTGACAGGGCCTACAGGGAAAGCTGCCGGCAGAGACAGCCATCTACAAAGGTGCAGAAGATATCATCGTACATAATAGTCATGGAGGTGTGAGACAGGGATGCCCCAAATACAGTTATTAGCAATTAGGTCACAGTGTATGTGAATATCTGATTATACCTGCATATAAACAGTTCCTCTGTAATATATATATATATATATATATATATATATATATATATATATATATATATATATATATGTGAGACACAGTGCCTTAATGTATTAATTTGTATTAATTAATGTATTAATTTAGCTATAACCTGTCCCGATAATTCTGTGGGGGGTAAAGGTGAACGGCTGTGCCAATGTAACTTACTGATGGAACCATTACTTTATGTACATTGTGCTACAGCCTAAAGTTAAAGTCTCCTTCACACGCCACAAGCATTATTTATTTATTTATTTATTTATTTATTTATTTATGTACAGTTTCTTATATAGCGCAGCGTATTCCGTTGCACTTTACAATTGGAAACAACAGTGATTAAACAAACTGGGTAGATACAAACCGACATGGAGGTAGATCCTACATGCCAGTTGTATACATGCACATGGGCAGCATGACTGGCGAGTCCCTGAGTGCCCACACACGTTGTTTAGCAGCATTGCATGGGGAGCTACATGTGTGGCTATAGGGTAGGGAGGTACCAGTCAATATTGACGCTTACTCCAACAGACCGATTATAAGACACCAAAATATTGTGGATTTATCTTCTTAAGCTGGCCATACACCTAAACATTTATTGTCTATTTGTTTTATTGTCTATCTGGCTGTTTCAAACAAAAATCTGGTAATATTTGAATGACCGCCCACTGCTGTTCCGTCATTTCCAACCAACGGCGTACACGAGCTTAAACATTGGTAACATCATCGCAGATTGAGTCATTCCGAGTTCCTCTGTAGGAATGTGGGGGTTATTCATATCTGATCGCTGTTGTGCGAATTCTATCAGCGATTGATTATCGAATGTTTTGATTGACAGGAAGCATACCTTTTAGGCAGGGACCTGGCCATTATCTGGGAGTGTCAGGGAAAATTGAGGCCTGCCCAGGTGTTTTCAGCAAAGGCATGTGCCGTCAGCTTTGGCCTCGACCAGCTTGTGTCTGTCTCAGAGTTGTGGAAGGGTCAGAAAAAAACATTCCAGGATGAGTGAGTTGCGAGTGGATTTGCAGCTGTACGAAGATTTTTGTCAGCCATTTGCAGATTTGCACAGGGCGGGTTTTCCAGAGTTATCTCTCATCTTTGCTACATTTCGTAGAGGGTCTAATAATATATAGAATAAAGATTGCGTAGTAATAATAATAAGAATAATAATAATCTATGGAGCAGATGTACTTTTTCCCATTAATTTTGTTATAGTAAATTCTCCTACAAAGCTGCGGGAACAGGTAATGAGATCTGAGGCTTTGTTCTAAGCAACATGTGGCCCCCTTATGGGATTTAGGATCTTTCGAGCTTATTATCATGTACAGTATCAAATACAAGTCTATATGTCATCTTGTCCCTCTCCTCAGCCACTAACCATAGAAGTAAACACATTGTGGGACAAATTTATCAAGCATTGTGGAGAGTGGAAGAGTGGAAAGAAACATACAGTACCTACAGCTCTATAAAAGACTGCGCTAAATAAATGACAGAGGGCGGGATGTTGTAACATCCGCAGCCCTGCATCGCCGGGCATCGCATTATTAATAACGGCATATGCTCTAACATATGCCGTTATTAACGCAAGGGACAGCTCTTGCGATAAGAGCTGTCCCTTGCGATGCGGTGCCGGCACTGGACTTCCGGGTCTGTGATCCGGGAGTCCATCTGCGCATGCGCAGAGTGACGGCGCTGGCCGCAGGGCATGCTGGGAGGGATCCGTGATGGATCCCTCAAACAGTGCTGCGGTAAGAAGCCCATAGGCTTCTGCAGGGAATCGCCAGCTTGCGATTCCCTCCACAGCGGTGCCACTGCAGAGGGGCCATACAGCATACAGAAATGCGGTAAAAACCCCGATAACGGGGTTTTTACCGCATTTCTGCTTTAGAGAATCTCCCCCAGAAGCTGATAGAGGTTTTGGCAACCTCTACACTGTATCACTCTCCAAGAGTGAGTGGTCTTTGTGTTATCAAAATATTGTGTCTACAGCACACTGATCACATGTTGGAGTACAGTGGCGTAACTATAGAGGGTGCAGGGGATGCAGCTGCTTTGGGGCCCGGCGGGTTGGGGGGCCCGAGGCAATCCCCTGCACCCTCTACATTTTTTTCCTTCATTTCATTTTTAAAAATCCTCTCAGCGGCGCTGGTCGTACACAAACACAAGCAGCGCGCTTCTTGGCTTCTGCTAGCTGTGTACAGCCTGCGCAACTGCAGGTGCTGGATAGCATGAACCAGCAAGACGGCGACTGCTGTATGTCTGCGCAAGGGCATTGCGCTGTATATCTGCGCGAGGACATCACGTGGAGGTTGGAGGCTGCTGCGGGAGCCGGTCCAGCGGGGTCGGAGGCTTCGGCAGGAGATGGAGAAAGGAAAGGCTGCAGCTAGAGTCTGATCTGGGGGCTTGGAGGCTTCTGCAAGTTCCAGGGGAGGACACTTCATGGGAGACACGCAGGAGGATCCGGTCTGTAGGAGGACTGCTGCTGTGCGCACCACGCGCATCATGGCATCTGCTGCCAAGGGCTGTGTAAACTGCAGTAACTGAGCATGAAAAAGTTAAAACCCCAGGGCCTTTCTCTCTCTCTCTGTGCCCCTTCTGTCCATCCCTCTCACTTTTCTCCCCCATCTGTCCATCCCTCTCTCTGTGCCCTCTTATGTCCATCCCTATCTCTTTGTGCCCCCATCCATCCCTCTCTGTGCCCCCTCCTGTCCATCCCTCTCTTTTTGTGCCCCTTCCTGTCCATCCCTCTCTCTCTGTGCCACCTCCCTTACTTCCCTATCTCTGTGCCCATCCCTCTCTCTTTGTTGCCCCATCTGTCCATTGCTCTCTCGATACCCCCTTCTGTCCATCCCTCTCTCTTTGTGCCCCATCTGTCCATCCCTCTCTGTGCCCCCCTCCTGTCCATCCCTCTCTCTTTGTGCCTCCTCCTGTCCGTCCCTATCTCTTTGCCCCATTGTGCCTATCGCTCTCTCTGTGCCCCCTCCATCCATTCCTCTCTCATGGACACCTCCCATCCGTCTCTCTCTATGGCCCTTATTCTGATCGGTGCGGCCGGATCCGAATATGCGGCCAGCACCGTGCATCCTAAACCCCGCCTTCCATACGGATCGCCAACTCCGTCCGAATGCGGTACGAAGCTGTCCGAACGGACCGCACGTGTATTTCTCATGAATACACCTCCTCCGTCTCAGGGATCCTCCCCCACCATTCGATGGTCGCAGACAATGTCATATGTCCGCCCCCTACACGTGCGTCACGGCCGCATTACCATACGTATGCCCAGCGTTTGCATGGGAACGCCCATGAAACGTGGGGTGTAAACCTATGGTAATGAGCTCAAACAGCCCTTCACACCCCTCTCCACCCCCTGTTCGTAGTGTACACATTTCATGCGGAATGTGGCCGTGCGTCCCGCTCGCACATGCGCAGAGACGCCTCTGCACATGCGCAGACACAAAACATCGGCGGCACGAACGCACGCGGATATTACCGCACCAACCAGAATAAGGGCCTATGTCTCCTCCTTTCTGTCTCTCCATTTTAGTCCTCTCCATCTGTTTATGTCCCCTCCTGTCCGCTCTTCTCCCTCTCTCTTACTCCTCTATTTCTCTCGCTGTATCCCTCATTTCCCCCTTTTCTATGAAAGCCCCTTTCTCTCTGTCTCGCTCCTCACTCTCCTACTAAGGGACATTTCAGTGACTTGGGGTTGGGGGGGGGCCTTTTCAAGATTTTGCTATGGGGCCCCCAAAGTTCTAGTTACGCCCCTGCATGGAAGTAGGGAGCAGGGAAGTGTGGGGTCCCAGGTGGTATATGTGTCTGGAACATGCTTAATTGCCTGTCATCTAAGCATCAACATAAATCCCCATCATCTTACTATTTTGTGCTCATTTTCTGTTGAATTCCCATTGAGTGACAGAAGCAGGATATGTTCTCTGTACACACCTCAGGAATAATTGAGGTCACTGTAAGGGAAACACAGTTGCAAGAAAATGATTCGCTGCTATAATTGTTCTTTCTTACTAAATAATGTATTAGTATTAGACATGGTACACTGGATAATATAAATTATTGAGTTAAACCTGACACACTATTGCTAGTTATACTTGAACTTTATTACGTTATGCTTTCCAGCTAGCCTTTCCTGTGAATTGTCATTATCATTCTATATAATTGTTGGTAATATATGTGGCATTATGTCAAATAGTAAATATACTGTAAAGACAGTGGAAGTTCACATCTCCTGTCTATATTGCGAATCTAAGGGGTGCTCCGGGGGTGCATCAAGTCTAGCGCTATCACCCGCCGGGCACCCACTCATTAGATATGCACGAGCGGCGTGTCCCACTGTACCTCATGCCCCTCCATCCCCCAGCCCTCCACTGTATTCCCCGGCATTGGCTCTCCCACACACATCAAAGAGGCGGGGTAGTATGAGTGCTGCAAGCAGCAGTACTTCCGGAAGCAGCAGTCTCGGCCCCAGTTAGCTTGCAGTGCTTGAACCTCCTTCTGCCGGGCTCTCCAGATGAGGTGTTGTGTATGTGGGACGAACAGGGGGACTAGTGTGTTTGGGGGGTAGAGGATTGCATAGGGTGTATGTGAGTGGAATAGGGTGTGTGGTGTACTGTAGGTAAAGGGTTATGGAGTGTATGTGGGAACAGGGAGAACAGCATGTACAGAGGGTACAGTGTATGTTGGAGACTGGTGTGTGATGACTAGGGTGTGCTGGTGTTAGATCGACTTGTGGTGTATGTGGAGGGACAAGTGCATACCTCCCAACTTCTGTGTTGGGGAAATAGGGACCCACATGAGCGCCCGAAAAGGGGGCGGGGCATATGCATGCGCACAGCGTCTATTCTATTAGATTGGGGGGTCTCCCAACTGCCACCCCCCGCAGCGGGACAATGCCTGCCGCGGGTGGGACAGCGGGACAGGACCCGAAAATCGGGACTGTCCCGCTGTAATCGTGACAGTTGGGAGGTATGCAAGTGCAGGATGCTTTGGGGGTAGAGGCATATGTGGTGTATGTGGGAAGACATGGGAGGTAGGTTATATAGGGGTAGAGGCATATGGGGTTCATGTGTGTGGACAGGGGGAGTAGGTTGTGCAGGGGGGTATAGAGATAGGGGTTAGGTATGGGGAGATAGGGGGTGTATGTGTGCTGTGGAGGATTATGGGGAGTAAGTGTGTGTGTGTGTGTGTGTGGGGGGAGGGGGTAAGGGGTATGGAGGATTATGGGGATTAAGTATGTGTGGGATAAGGGGTGTGTTGGGGTTTAAACTGGGTTATGTGATAGGCTACTGGGTCAAAAGCAGAACTAGCAGCAGTGCAGCCGGTGGATTGCTTCAAGGCCCACTGCAGTGAAGGTGGTGGGATTGTCTGCTAGGGGCACCAACAAAAATTTTGCCTAGGGAATAAAATTTGTTAGGGCCTCCTCTGCTCGCGGCCCCCAGTGACAGACATCACAGCTGACACTGTTGCAGAGTCAACACGAAAGCGGCGGCTGAGTTCCTCAATATGAGGAGCAGCTACCTGCCCCGAAAGTCGCTGGTTCACAGGCTGCATTTAAGAAAACCCGGCCGTGGTATACTGCTTTTCCCTCCCTCCCTCACCCGCCCGCCTGTCACAAGTCTGCCTGCCCGACACAAGCCTGCTGCCTTACACCCACCGCCTGGTGCCTACTGCCCGGCTGCAGCAACCTGCCTGCAGGTCAGACAATTTGCAGACGTTTGGGAAAGTGTTTTTTTTTACTGTTTTATATATGCATTTAACTGTTTGGGTGTACCGTAGAGATGAAGCAGTGAAGAAGATGTAGAGGTGAAGAGATGACAAGGGGACAGAGATGTGCATGGAAGGAGGGAATTAGGGGTGAAGGGAAGGAAGTAGTGAGAAGTGCAGGGGAGACGCGGGGATAGAGAGGTGAAAGGGATACAGGAGGACAGAGAAGTACAGAGGAAATGGGTAAACAGAGAGGTGAAAGGGAGAAGGAAAGGTGCATGGGGGACAGGTGGATGGAAAGGTGCAAAGGGGACGGAGAGGTACAGAGGGATGGAGAGGTGCAGGGGGGACACAGAAGTCCAATGACTGCACATGCATACACATATATATATACAGTATATATTAATCTGGGGGCATGGCCAGCAGCTCACAGAGTCCTGGGCATGCCCTCACAACAGCGAAATAATGGAGGAGTGTCTTGCAGGAGTGTCACCCGCTAAGCCACGCCCCTTCACAAGAGGCAATGCGCATATTCACACTATAGTTGAATCTGGGACCAACTATTACCATGTTTTTAGATTCACCTATGCTCCCGTCCTCTTTTCAGCTGTTGTTTTTTTTTTTTTATGGACTCTGAGAAAGTTTCTGAGGCAACACAACTATTGGTGGCCTTTGGAATATTGGCTGCTTATTGACTCCACCATCTGATTGTAATCAGAAGGCGCCTGAGCTGTTGCATTAAGGCCACATTATTGCCTGGGGATGCATGAGTAATATTGGTTTCCGCCAATCCCAAATGTGTCATTTTAGACAGGAGCTGGCTCCTTGCAGTCCATATATCAGTCATAAATAACCAAGTAGAAAATTGGACCTAGAAGAGCTTAGACCAAGCAATCTGTATCCAGATGTTATGTAGAATTTATGTCATTGATAAAATAACATTCTGGGAAAACTGCTGTCTACAGACTTTTCTTATCATTATTCATGTTCATGTTTAGACAGCTCATACAGAATAGGCAGAAATCATTACCCAAGCTGGTGTGTTTCTTCTAGTCCCCTGTGTAGGTCAAATCTACCCAACTCGTACTGTATAGGGTGGCCAATCCCGGGATCGGCGGTATACCGGGATTTGGCCCCAAAAAATCAATGATTTCAATCTGGGATTTCGGGAATAGACTGCACATGCGCAGTCTAATGCCTGGCAATGTCTGAATGGGTGTGGTACAGGGGTCCGACAGTCGGGATCCCGACTGTCTGGACCCAGACAGCATGGTGAGTGCAACTAAGCCCCTTGGGGGCTCACTGCACTCACCACGCTGCGGGCACGGTGGCTCGCTACGTGAGCCACCTATTCTATTCTCCCTCTATGGGGGTCATGGTCCACCACAAGGGAAAATAGCCGACGGACGTCGGGAACCCGGCTGTCGGTGTGTTGACAGTCGGGATCCCAACTGTCGGGACTCCGTCCGGCACCCGTCTGAACAACTGCTCGGACGCTGCCTGGCTGTTCCCGACCCCAGCGTGCGGCCTGCGCAGCATAAATAGGTCATAAATCACACTGCGCAGGCTGAACCTCATCGCCGGAACTCTCTCACCACCCGCTCCCAAATCCACTACAGAAGCTCCGCCCGCCACTCAGCAGCTCCGCTGCTCGGCACCACACCCGGCGACTGAATCCACCTGCTGACAAGATGCTGCCTGCCCCTGTCCCCAAGTAAGTTAATGTGGGGGACAAGGGGGGGGGGGGGGGATTTTTCTTTTAGGGATGCCAATCCCGGGAATCCCGGGATTGAGCATTTTTTAATCCTGATTCCCGGGATTGAAAACATGCCCGAGATTGGCATCCCTAATACTGTACAAAACTATTTTGAAACTTAGATTGCATATATTGGATGCAGACTGTTATTTGTATAATCCATGTTCTTCTGGCAATCACAGTACACAAGCTCAAACTCATTTGGAAGTGATGAAATCTGATTGGTCAGTGGTGTTTATTGCCAGTCGCGCCAACATTATGCAAATATGTATCTGGTGCTGGGTTTCCCATTTAGTTTTTGCGTTAAAAGTAAATATATGACTTAACATTGACATACATACCAGGGTGGTTCAATGAACAATGTACATAACAAGAACACACATTACATTAAATGTATTCAACTCCTACATATACAGTACGTATAATTAATAGACTGGCCTTGCTACAGATTATTTTTCCGCCAGTCCCCATGCTTGTCCAATGCTGTGTACACACAGGGGCTATAGGGGCTGAAATCGCTGTAAATATGGTCGCTGGCGACCATATTGCCAGTGATTGCGAGTGTGCCCTGGCGATAAATCGCCGGGTGCGCGCTCCCGTTTTCAGCCCCATTCTAATCGCTGGTCGCAGGAGCTTGCTCCCCCAGCAGAGGTTCCTTTTCATCAGCGACCATCTCTGGTCGCTGATGAAAAGGAGACACTGGGCAATATATTGCTGAGCAATAAATTGCTAGCAATATATTGCTGAGCAATATATTTCCCCCCGTGTGTACGGGGCTTAAGCATTTCTTCCCCCGATACACCAATACATCTGTCCCAGAATAGAATAAATCAGTTTCAAGCGCCCGAAGCCAGGATATGATGCCTTGCTGAGCTTCACCGTCAGTTGTGAATCGCCTTCCCAGTGCTTCTTCAGTGGTTCACAAAAGAAGGAAATCACTTGGTACCAGATAATTGGCAATTGTCATCTGTGGTGGACGTGCTTGGCCAGCAGGATCGCTGCTCATCTTGAACATCTATACTGTCGTTATCAAAGGCAGTGCATACTGTAAAATCCAAACCTGTTTCCATGACGAGATATAATCACGGTGCAAGTTGACAAGTTAAAGATGAATTTTAGCTGCTGATGTGCCTTTTAGAATAGAACAGAAGGGAAGTCTGATCACACTATACAGTCATCTTGTGTGAATAAGCTGGCTTCTATGATTCGCTGCAACATCTAAGGTTGCAGCAACAGATAATTTTTCTTGAACATTAGGCATCTGAGTAACCTACGGGTTACTAAGGATGGCCGCAGTTATCGCGCTGACCAGGAAATCTATGGCTCAAGATGCAGACACTGGCTTAGGCATGCCACAAAAATGGGCCAGACATGCCACTGTTTTTGGGAAAGCTCTCTATAAAATGAACTATGGGGTTTATTTGCGAAGCCCTGGAGAAAGATGGTGCAGAGAGATAAAGTACCAATCAGCAAGCCCCTAACTGTCATTTTACAGTCTACGAGATATTCAGGTCTGGTTGCTGCTCTGTCCTGTACCACAAAGTACTTATATCATAGTTGCCAACCCTCCTGCATTCTGCAGGAGACTCCCTGAAATAGCAGCAATCTCCCTCTCTCCCTCATTAGTCTAACAATCTCCCTCATTTCACCTAGCCCACATTACACTGTTACATCAAAGTTACCTCCCATCCTGCATTCTGCAGGATACTCCCTGACATAACAGCCATCTCCCTCTCTCCCTCATTAGTCTAGCAATCTCCCTCATGTCACCTAGCACACATTCCACTTTTACATTTTTGGAGAAAATAGGAATGAGAGACAGATACATTTACTGTACATAAAATCATCAGCAGCATTTTACCAAGTACAGTATCTCTTACTAACTGCTTTGGGGCTCATCTACATTTGGATATAAGTCATTTTAAAAGATTCCTCTCATATGTAGCAGACCCACGCTTCTAGGTGCCATGTTCACAATCTCTTTTCACAATCTCTCCATACATAGAACTAGCCACGCCCTTTGGGTCGAGCATGACACGACCCCTCAATGGGCTGCTGTGCAAAATTATATTTCCAACTATAATCTCCCTGCAACTAGTTTTCAAAAGTAAGCAAGTATGACTTATATTCAGTACTTCCCGTATGTGCGGGACACATTCTTCACATTCACAAATGGGTCTTGGAATGAAGCACACAGACCAGCATTGGATAGTCAGTGATTGACAGTCTGATGCTATTTTGAGGTCATGGAGAGGGAGGTGACAGGCTCTGTTTTAGAAAACAGAGGTGTGTTGGCTCCATTTAGGGGAAGGGAAGAGGCCAGAAATCTGTGGTTAAATAGAGATTTTCAGGCCTATGTAAAGGATGCAGTTGGGACCAGTACTGGAGCAGGAGGTGTCTAATTGTGTAGACGCCTCCTGTGGCATCACTATACAGCGCTTCCAAGGAAGCAGCAGGTATAACACCTCCAACCATGCCTGAATCAGACCCAGTGTTTGGAAAATGGCAGTTGGGAGCTGTTTGGTTATATATTTTTTCCTCCGGTTTCTCTCTCTCTCCAAGCACATAGATCCCTATAGATTTTTTTAACTCCATGCTGCAGATCTAAAAAAAAAAGATGTTTGAGGTTTAGCGGTTCTGGACTGAAAGAATTTCATACCGTACACGGGTCTCGTTATCTAATTTTTAACAGGACATAACTGGAAAAAAAGGTTGGATATAGATGTTTTAAAAAAAAGGAGTTCACTTCTATTACGCCTATACAATACTGTATGTGCATATACTGTCATCACATTTGCCATAATCAGGGCCGGTGCAAGGAACCGGAGCGCCCCAGGCGTGGGGGGGGCGCCCCGGCGCTCACCCGGTCCTCGGAGAAGGGGGGGGGGGTGCCGGGCGTGCGGTGGCCGGCTATTGTGCTACACAGTAGCCAGGGGAGGGAAGGTTTTCGGGCGGCTGCTACACGGAGGTGGAGGGGGGGTGCCGGGCGTACATCGGACCTGGATACTGTGCTACACAGTAGCCGGGGGTGTCAGGCGGCTGCTACAAGGGGGGGGGGGGAATGCTCTGCTTGCGGACTCACCCAGCCTGGCGAGTCACTGCACAGGGGCGCGATGCGGCGGCAAAGGGGGTGGAGGGTGGACAGCTGCTCCAACTTCCGCCCTCCAGTGGCTGGCGCCCTAGGCAAATGCCGAAGGCTACCTAGTGGTGGCGCCGGCCCTGGCCATAATTAATAATGGTACTTACACTCAATTGGTATATGTGCTACTCCAAATAGGATGTCACACTGGCTGCATGCCCATGATACTTCTGTAAAACTAACCAATACATTCTAGTATCTTACTGTAATCAGGGCCGGATTAAGCTTTCGGGGACCCGGGTCACTTTAGACACGGGGGCCCCCTCCTACTTGTCATTACTGGCCACAAACTGCACAGAAGAATATTACACTATCAAAACACAGAGTAAAGGCAGTATAAACTTGGTCAATGGGTAACTACAGGTGGAGGATTAATATAAACATAAATATATATATCTCTCTAGAACAAAAGGGAGCGCTCCATAGTGCGTGCATCAATAGGAAAAACTTTCTTTATTCCATAAAACCACTCACAAAGACAATCAATGGGTCACGTACCATAAAAAGCGGTTTGAGACAACCGCAGCTTTCAGCGTGTAAACCTCAGACTCAGCGGTCTGGTTAGAGCGGCTGCACCGTCACCTTCGTCCGACGCTAGGCCACGCCCCTACGCGTTTCGTCACTAGGACTTCGTCAGACTGACGACATGAAAAGCCTGTGTTTGTCCATCTGTGCATACCTCAAAGGCTCAGCGCTGCCTCTGATTAAAAACCCTTCCATGACAAGGCTGCCAATCATTGTCACATTGGCAGATAGGTGAAGCTGCAGCACTACCCCACTCCCATGCACAAAACCTTTAGCTTTTGCAGCACTACACCCCCCCCCCCCCTAATCTGGCCCTGACTGTAATGTGTGCAGCCACATTTGGGTTATGGGCCTTATTTTGGTTCACTCTTAAAGGCAAATTCCTTCTCAAGTGGACAAAACCATGTGCACTGCAGGTGGGGCAGTGCACAGAAACAAAATACTGTAACTCACACAAATCTAGTTCTCTCTGCACATGTTACATGTGCAGAGAGAACTAGATTTGTGTGAGTTATTTTTTTTCTGTGCAGGAAAAATACTGACCGCTTTATTTCTACACTGCAATATAGATCTCACTTTGAAGAAAAACCCCACCCAAATCTAACTCTCTCTGCACAAGTTACATCTGCGCCCCCCCCCCCCCCCCCTGCAGTGCACATGGTTTTGTCCATTTGAGAAGGATTTTTCCTCTAAGAGTGAACTAGAATAAGACCCCATGTCTGGCAGTCTAATGCGTAGAATTTAATTTACCCCTTTAATTCTGACAGATATACATTACAGCAGTGGTGGCTGCAGGGCCCCTATGGCCCACTGTTGCTCAGCTAAATACAGATTCATGACCGATCCAAAACTCTTCGCCAGGCAGAAAACGTCTTTGGTACAGTAGCTTTAGGAAACTAGATGGAAAGAATATAATCTCTGAAAGCAGTGAAAGTCCTCTGAGCTATTGATCATTGAATGCTCAGTCTTCTTGCTCAGCATTTTGCCCTCCAGTTTTTCCCCAGAAGCAGAGGGATGTAAGATAATGTGGCTATCTCTCCTCCGCTGTTGTTATCAGAAGGTTCCAGGCAGTTTTTGGAATCCCGAGAGCTACAATACTCTGGGCTCAGTAACATTTAAACAATGGCTATGTTCTATTGATACTGTATCGTGGCTTTACTTTTTATCATTTCTAAAACACTCTAAGAATAGGAAAGTTACAGAAGAATAACTGTAAGAAAAGTAGAATTTGAAACATTACATACAGTAGAGCCAAAAGCCATCGGGAATTTTGTTTCCAGCAGATTCGAACGGAACAAAGGGCCTGATTCAGTGTGCATGCAGATAATGCACGGCTGCAATTTACCATGGAATTTCAAGTGTGGAAATATGTAAATGACAGTTTAAGCATTGACTGTGTGTATTACCGTGTGATGGACTTCACAACCCCTGCGGCTGTAACTTTGCTTACCTGAGCAATGATGAAAAAGTGCCATCGGTCGCAGCATTGCCTCCTCGTGCATCCCCTGCCTGGCGCAGAGTCTCCCATGTTACTTTCTTATGAGATGGCCACTGTTGCTGCAGAGGTGTAAAATAGATCTCAGCCTCATGTTGAAACATGATCATGATACTTCCACAACATGCCCATGATATTCCCATAATATACCCACAACACTTCCATAACACGCCCATGACTCTCCAATAACACACCCATGTATTACCATAACGCAGTCATGACACTCCCATAATACACTTACAACACTCCCATAGCACACCGATGACACCCCCATAGCACACCAATGACACTCCCATAGCACACTGATGTCACTCCCATAACCCAATGACACTCCCATAGCACACCGATGACACCCCCATAGCACACCAATGACACTCCCATAGCACACCGATGTCACTCCCGTAACCCAATGACACTCCCATAGCACACCGATGACACTCCCATAGCACACCAATGACACTCCCATAGCACACTGATGTCACTCCCATAATAAACCCACGCCACTCTTATAACACAAACACGCCCATGGCATTTCCATCACACAAGACACTCCCATAACATTCCCATAACACACCCAAGATATTTCCATACCATGCCCATGGCACTCCCATAACACGCCCATGGCACACACCTGACACACCTATGCCCCTCACATAACACGCCAATAACCTTCCCATAATGTTCCCATGGCACACAAGTTACACACCTGTGCCACACACATAGCACACTCATGGCATTCCCATAACACGCCCATGGCACACACCTGAAACACCTACACCACTCACATAATGCTCCCATGTCACTCCCATAACATGCACAGAACACCTACATTTTAACACACCAGCTGTAGCTATAGCCCCCTTCTCTGCACCAGGCTCTATGGGAAGCAGTGGGATGGTTTCCATGTGTCTGACTTTATATCATCATCGTCCATATAGACACATGGAAGTAAGGTGAAAGCGCTGAGTTATATCCGCTGACCACCAAACAATAGAGAACATGCTCTACTGCAATCTACTGCCATCCCTGGTATTGTACCTTTACTTACTACCTGGAACTTGTGTCACCTTGTTTCCTACAATGCAGGCAAATCAATTAATGCATTGAGTACCAGCATTTGTAGCAGGAGGGGAATTTGAGGCCATACAGTAATCTGAAAGTAAGGAAACCTTTAATTAAGCAGCCGATGCCTTCTTAATGCCAGATGTTTGATCTAGCCTGGCAGCAACCTTTAATTAAGCAGCCAATGCCTTCATAATGCCAACTGTTTGGCCTAGCCTGGCAGCAGTTGTTCTAATTAGCTAGGTTATGGATTGCTTACAGGGTCCTGCGGGGGCTTGGGCCGGCCATAGAGGAAGTGGAATGACCCCCTCCTCTGACTGGTCGGAGGAGGGCCCTTTTGAGTGTTTGCGAGTGGATTAATGTCAGACTCCCGTAGAGAGATATGATGCTGGGTACACACCAGGACGACTAGGGCCCGATCCCCTCAATCTAGATCCAATTCCGACCAATTGGATGTAGATTGTGTGGTGATTGGGCCCTTTTCTGTCCTGGTGTGCACGGTCCCACGGGTCGGTCGGTCGTTATTGAGATCCTACCTGCTGCAGGTAGGATCTCAATGACGACCATACAGCCGGGTGCGGGTCGCCATCGGATCAGACCCGCTCACGGTGCACATCGTGAGCGGGTCGTGCCCCCCCGCGTCACCGTGAGCGGGTCAGACGAGACACTGATGACCCGCTCACGATGTGCATCGTGAGCGGGTCGTCCTGGTGTGTACCCTACATTACAGCAAAGTTCCATTGTATGCCTGCTGTACATGAAATTTCTATATGGATAAGTGAGGGCCTAGAGGAGTTTTATGTCATTTAAGGTATTTTACAATTCACTGTGTGTTTTGTACTGTTTTTTTAAATTTCCTGACAGGTACCACTGGGCCCAGTCTGCCAAGGCATGCTGATACTTGTGCTTCTCCACGTGCCATGCATTCCCTGCAAGCCCTAAAATTTGGTCATGAAAGGACTTGCTTGAACCTGAATCTAAGCCACATGCAAGGTGGCTGTAATTGCTTGCAGCCATGGAAACCAGATTCCCGGACTTGCTAATAAATTCATTTTTTGTAATGTGGTGGTTTGAGTGTCTTCAAGCACAAACCCATGCCACCCATTGATTTTACGCCTGCCATGCAAGCGTTATCATTAGTATCTGCACTTGTATCAGCCCTATGGCACTCTCATAAGCCAGAATGGTTATGGGATACCCCCAATACCTGCTTCAAAACACACCTTATTTCATAGTAAGGCATCCAAATCAGGCCTCAAGTGCACTAATAAAGGACAACATTAATACCATCATTAAAAACACACTCACCTGCCTGGAACAGTAGTGGAATTGGGCTCAGGGACATCCAGTGTGCCCAATAGAACCAACGTAAAAACAAGCACGGCCTTAGATAAAGGGGTCAGACTTCACAGGTGTTCCCCCGCTATAAACATAGAGGATGTGTGGCCTAACGTCTGTGCCCTGGGGTACTTTGGCTCTAGGACTGGTAAGACTCAGAAGTTGTGCAGTGCTTGAAATCCTTGACCGGTATGTTTGGGGATGGGGCTTGGAAACCAGTATTGATGGTGGTTTTCAAACAACAGTCAAAACTGCTGCTTAGTAAATTCTGTGTTATTCATGTCTTAGAATCATTTTTTATTCAATTTAAAAAAAGGGGAGATACAGTATACAGAAATAAAGGGAAGAGAAGGAGGGTACCGCCCACAATCCAAATATACATTTATCGTACAAATTGAAAAACATAGTATAGACAGTGGGTCATTAATGAGGCGTCCGGGTCATCTATTCATGTACAGACAAGGGAGTACATTGGTTACAAGAATGTGGCAGAATGCAGCATGCCCCCCCCCCCCCCACGCTGGCATCGGCAAGTGTGCAGGCATACCACCCCCTACCTGCATCTGCAATTGCATTACACTGCAAATCGCTGTGTAAGAGGAACATCGCGATTATTGGTACCAATGCCACTCTTTGGGCGGGATGTACTAATACTCGGCTGCCACGTCATTGCAGGGCATGGTATCGCCACCTTTGGGTGGTGATACTATATAGAAGCCTATGGGCTTCTATTGCTGCCCACTGCCCGCAGTCTACCGCAGACTTCCACCCCCCTCCCCATCCTCTGTACTGCTCCTCCTCCCCCAGCAGCATGTCACAGCCAGGGATGTCCTTCTGGCTGCAGAGGGAGAGGAGGAGACGCCTGGTACCGCCGCAGAGCCCAGGAGGTGATGGAGACCCCCCGCACACCACAGGTATCGCGGGGGGCCTCCGTCACCGCACCGCAATGCTAACCGCATATGTTAGTACACATGTGCTATCATTGCGGCAGGGGCGTGGTGAGGGGCGGCGATGTATGTTAATACATCCCGCCCTTTGACTGCAGCCTGTGGAAGTTTAACCTTACTATCCTGAGTAAGATACACCTCTGGCTGTCTGTTGCAGGGTGGCCTCTGTTAAGAAAATTGTGTCTTGTGGCATAGTTCTTGCCATGACCACTCCCAGAAAAATGCAAGCGTCCCCACCCCTGTCACTTGGTAATTGATCACAGGACCCATCCTGCATACGCACAGACCCTTGTTCCTTAAAGTAGATAAATAAAACAAAATATTAAAAAAGGGAATAAAATCTGTTAAAACAGGAAAACAATAATAAAACTATTTTTTTTACAAACTAAGCTTATAAGCCTTCTAGTAATACATTTTTTTGGGGGGGAAATGCATGAAGCACAATTAGTAAAAAATGTAAAATAAACAAAAACAAAAAATTGATGTTTTCACTTCTTGTTCAGATGTTGGTTCTTAGCGGTTTCTTTTACCAGTTAGCTGTCATTTCCTAGGCATCTACCTTTTTTGGATGATCGGACTGTATACTCAAGTAATCAAATTATCAGGAAGGAAACAGTCATCTTTTTTTTCACTTTCTTTCAAAACTGCTACATACAGTATATGTTTTCATCTCAAAGTCGAGAAGACATTTCAAAGTCTATGGGGGGTATGCAATGTGCCACCGCTATTTCCGACCTGGGAAATAGCGGTGGATCCCTATTCAATGCTGTCATTAACGACAGCATTGATGTGGGATCACGGCAGAACGGGCCCAACTTCAGAAGCTGTCGGGCCCGTTCTGCCGATATCAGCCGTGGATTGTCGTTATCAGGGCCGCAGACCAACAATCCACGGCCGTTTTTGCGGCCACGTCCCCTTTGCGCCCATCGGCAGGCGGGACATTGAATCCCGTCTGTCGTTATGCGGTCGATCTGACCGCAAACGGGCCTGGATCACGGCTGTAGGCGGAGATCGACAGCCGTGATCCCAGATTGCATACCCCCTATGTACCTTAAAATCAAGTAAAAAATAATATAAAGTAAAAATTAAATCTCATGTTTTTCGCTAAGTGCCAGAACAGAGGCAGCAAGGATCATAAAAGCAAAATCTTTCTCTAATTAGCAAAGCTATGTTGCGATTGTGGCAAATGCAACGTGCAGAGAGTTAGATTGTGGCGAGTTATATATTTTGTTCCTGTGCAGAGTAAATACTGGCTGCTTTATTTTTACACTGTCATTTAGTTTTCAGTTTGAACACACCCCCACTCAAATGTAACTCTCTCTGCACATGTTACATCTGCCCACCTGCAGTGCGCATGGTTTTGCCCATTAGATAAAGATTTTGCTTTTGCAATCGATACTGAATCAGGCCCTAGGTGGGGTATATGATGTCCATGCACACGTTCTGCATGTGTACAGTACTTGCTGTGCTAGCGGTGCTGCACTAAACTGCCTTCACTGTGTAAACTGGAAATGTTGCAACTCCAGCTACACAAAACTGCGACTTGCGCCCAGAACTTTTTAAAAAGTTATTGCAGTGTAAATCTTGCTGCAGTATTTCATACCCCACCTACTGTAGCTCACTGAAGGTAAAACATACACTTACCGCTCTGAGGTACTATAGTTACTAGGGTTGGTTAGAACCGGGGGGTTTGAGCAGTGCTTGAAAATCATGTCAGGTTTACATCAGTATTGGGGCTTAGGGGCATAGGTGCCGATTCTGTGGGTGCTCAAGGGCCCGAGCACCCATGGAAATTGATGAGCACCCACGGGCCCGAGTCGCGCTGCTTGGCCACTATATTAACTTGCTAATTTGCAGCTGCAGCACCCGCATCGCCAGCCCTGCCGCCTGGCAAACAGTATGCCGGGAAGAGTGTATTCCGTCCGCTCTTTAGTGACCCGGCGGCTGCCACATAAAAGATGCTGCCCAGCGCCATTAACAGAGCTGACAGCAGAATTTTCCTGGAATTCCTGTGCATGGGGTACGTACGGTTATCATAGAGAAACAGCTGCAGGTCCACAAGTTATGTGTAAAGAGGGGAACACTGTTGCCGTAATTTGAATATTGGAGACAACTGTGCTGCGTATTGGTATTATTTTGTGGCCATGCCTCGTCCCTTTGAAGCCACTCCCCTATATTTTTGGCTTGAGCACCCACCAGCAAAAACATAAATCAGCACCTATGGTTAGGGGTATATTTACTAAAATGGAAGTTCTATTGAATATGGAAAGTTTTCTAAATAAGATTCTACTTCTTATTTATTTAGCAAGTTAATAGATATAATCTGATTGCTTGCTATGGGCAATATTAGTAAATGTACCCCTATAGTTTGAGAGAACCCATAGTTCTCTCCGATCTGTGCTTGAAATATTACTGTTGTACAGCTATATTCATTGCATGATAATATATGTGCTTGCACCCAGTAGCACACGCAGGGGGGGTTTCTGAGTACCCAAAAAATCGGCCCTTGGGAACCGGAGATATCTGACTTCAAAACAGTGGTCCCCATCCAAGCCTGTTAATTGCTTTTCCCAGTCAGATATTTCAGGTTCTGTCTGACTTATATTCCAAAAGCTGGGACTCTCCCCCTTTGATGGACACTAGTAGCTTGTCTCTACTGTTCCCAGAACCAGAGATATCAGCCTTCCAGCAGCTGGTTACTGCTCCAGCTCCACACACCTGGTATGTAGTTTTATATACTCGTTGGCAGATTGCTCTGCCTCCTGAACTCTGATCCCCTAGTCCCCAATACCATTTGGTAGGTGGGATTCTCTAGTTTTTAATTCCATTCTCTAAGAAATTTATTTATGGAAACTGGAGATATCTGCAGTCAAGCAAGCGGCCCTCCCACCAGAAAATTATGAATAATCAGCCCACTCCTTTATACACCCCTTTTCTGCATATTAAACATCCTCTACCACCCTGGAAGTTATGTATCAGGGCCCCTTCATTCAGCCCAATGCCCCCTTCTCCCACCCCATCTCCCACAATCTGTGCAGTAAAGTGGTAATTAGTGGAAATTACTGATCCAGGCCCTACATGCTGAGCGGTTGATATAAGACCCCCTACCACCTGTGGGACATCAAAGCTTAACCCACCCCTACCGCTGGAGGATCGGTAGGGGCCCCAATACATTGCTATGCCCAGGAGTCTGCACTGCTGTTGATATAGATATTTATATATATATACACACACACAAGAGATTGACGCAGCACTCCAGACCAGATTTCAACTTGAATAAATTTATTGTGCTCAGCTACGTTTCAATACATGTGTATTATCTTCAGGCTGTATTGAAACGTTGCTGAGCACAATAACTTTATTCAAGTTGAAATCTGGTCTGGAGTGCCGCGTCGATCTGTCGTCTGTATACCCTGTGGATGAAGGCACCCGACAGGAAACTGTATCCAGGTGGTGTGCCCAGCGCCAAACAAATTCTATATGTATATTTTTTATTATTATTTATATACATTTGGTCTATCTATAATACTTTAACTGACCCGGCATATACTGGGTCACCTAAGTGTTCATCTCCGTGCTTTGCTCCGCCCCTCTGGAAACCCCCTTCTGAAAACCCTGCGTTTGCCCCTGCTTGCACCTACCATTGCCTGTAAAGAATGAATTACTTATCGGCAATACCATTGTTATTTAAGTTCGTCCAGTATTTTCTTTTTTTTTTTTTTTTTATTGCGTAAATTTTTTATTGAAACACATGAAAATAGGTGTACAGCTTTACATTGCAATGTACAGATATAATAAGCAGCACTGAGAGAATACAATGCATGGACTGTTTGTACAGAGTAAAGTGTTTAAGCTAGAGAACAAAATAGACTGTGTCCATTTTTGAATAACATACATTCCAAATACAATGGGTTCATTTGGGTGAATTGTTCACTAGCTATATCAGGTACACATATAGATCGTTCAAATTTAATATTTTTTTAAACTTAAACAGACAAATAACAAACATTCTTAACCCGGTACTCTCAAGATGGAGTACCATCCTACCGCCCCCTAACTAACAAAGTAAAAGAAGGAAAGAAAAGAAAACAAAAAGAGAAAAAGGAAAGAAAAGAGAAAAAAAAAAAAAGGAGAGCAAGTAATCATTATTGAACCGTGTATACTTAGATGTGCATATAGGCACTGAGGTAGATTTGAAGTATTTCAGCAAGGTGTGTTATGGATTAAATGATGGACCGCATCACACTACAGGGGGGAGAGAGGGAATGGGCACCCACCAGGCCCCAGGGTTGCATAGTAGTAGGGCCTATAGCCCTCATTGTGGGTCAGTGGCCAAGGCCAGTCTAGAAGCATTCCAGTTGCCCCATTTAGCAGCGTATGGACCGAGCGAGCCACGTGATCTGTAGGTGAACCTTTCGTGACTCACCACCTCATTGACAAGTGCCCTCCAATGGTGTACATTTGGATGCGTTACATCAAACCACTTTCTGGCTATTAGTACCTTAGCAATGGCCATAAGACTTAGCACGTATTTATAAACTGGAGGGGATCGGGACTCCTGCAGGCCCAGAGCAAACATACAGTATTTGGGGTCAAAGGGAGGAAGAGAGGGGTCAGTGATAAGTACATCGGTCCAGACCATCTCCCAAAAGTCATGAATCGGCGGGCAGGACCACATCATATGCCAGAAATCAGCACCAGGCGTTGCGCATCTGGGGCATTTATCATCCGGCCTCAACCCCGCTCGCATCAGGGAAACCGGGGATTTGTAGGCCCTGTGCAGTACATAGTATGATACTTGCTGATATTTCAGGCATGAAGTGGCGTATCTAACTGAGTCTAGAATCTCGGCCCACTGCTCCGCATCCAGGGCCCCTATGGTCGATTCCCACTATCAGTGTCAACCCGGCTAACGATGTCCTTATAGATGGTGGAGACTTGTTTTGTAGTAGCTAGGTTCCGCAGGAGGGTCTTTAGAGGGGAGTCAGCAGTGAGGGGGGGGGGATCCTTAAACTGGGTTTGGGCTGCATGTCTAAGTTGCAGATAGCGGTAGAAGGAGCTATTGGGGATTTGGAGTTCCTCTGAGATCTCCTGGAACGTTTTAATCACTCCTGAGGTATATAGTTGGGCTACTGACACGAGACCCGCCCCCAACCAGAAGCCCTCTAATGATAGCTGTTCAAACTCCGGGTATGTTTTGTTAAACCATAGGGGGGTATCCCCATCCACCCCTCCCCAACCGCACACCCCGTGAGACTGTCGCCAAACCAGTACTGCCTGCCTGAAAAGAGGGGATAGGGTAGGCTTGAAGGGAGAGGAAAGAAGGAACTGGAGAGGGGGGAGGCGGGACCCCACACACTCGGTAAATGATCCCTCAAAAGTGGGGCCGGATCTTCCCAGGATCCAATCCGAAGTATGTGCCAACTGTGCTGCAAAGTAGTAGAGTCGGAAGTTAGGTAGTCCCAGACCTCCATCCGCTCGTGGTTTAGTAAGTGTTTTAAGGGCTATCCTAGGTGGCCTGTTTGCCCATATAAAAGAGGAGAGGAGGGTATTAATGGTCATAAATATGTGTTTAGGTATGTAGATCGGGGAGTGCTGTAGCAGATATAAGTATTTAGGGAGGATAGACATTTTGATGAGATTGATTCTGCCCATGACTATCAAGGGGAGCTTCTTCCATATGTGTATTTTAGCCTTAAGGTCTTTAGTGACCGCATTGATGTTAAGTTCTATAAAATCTGGGATTTTAGGGGTGATCCAGACCCCCAAGTATTTAAACCTGAGGACCCACTGTAGTGGGGAGGCAGTTGGCAGTCTCTCCGGTATTTTGCCCGAGAGAGGGAGGATACTAGATTTCCCCCAGTTGACCAGGAGACCCGAGAAGACCCCAAAGGTCTGGACTATCTGGAGCATTCCCTCCAAGGAGGTTCCAGCGTCCCTCAGGAAGAGAAGGGTGTCGTCAGCATATAGTGCAACAACATCTTCCCTCCCCCCCAGAGGAACGCCCCTCACCACCGGGGAGTCACGAAGCATAACGGCCATGGGTTCAATGGCAAGGGCAAAAAGGGCAGGTGATAGCGGGCAGCCCTGCCTAGTACCTCTACCAAGGGGAAATGTCTCCGTCACATACCCGTTAACTGAGATACGAGCCACTGGGGATGAGTATAGCAGGCGTACCCATTGTATAAAATTAGGGCCAAAGGCAAATCTGCGTAGGACCCCCCACAAATAATCCCACTCCACAGAGTCGAAGGCCTTGGCAGCGTCCAAAGACACCACCACTGCCTCCGACTCATCCAAGTTGCTCCCCTGTAAATGGCAGTATAGTCTCCTGAGGTTACGGGTGGTTGATCGGCCCGGCATGAAGCCAGATTGGTCCTCGTCTATAACGGTGGTCACCACTAAGTTGAGTCTAGTTGCCAAGATTTTGGCCAGTATTTTCACGTCTGTTGAGAGAAGTGAAATGGGGCGGTAAGAGTCTGGGAAGGAGGGGTCTTTACCCGGTTTGGGGATAACAACAATAATCGCCTCTGCCATAGATGGAGGTAGTGCGCCCCCCTGTTTTAGGTCCGCATAGAGCTGGAGCAGATAGGGTACAAAAAATTCCTTATGTTTTTTATATACCTCTATTGGTATACCATCGCTACCAGGGGCTTTATTGTTGGGGAATGAGGATATGGCCGCATCAATTTCACTGGAGGTGATATCTGATTCAAGCAGAGCTACTGATTGCTGGGATAGGGACGGTATGTTAATGTCCAAGAGGAATTGTTCCAGTTGGTATGGTGTATATGTCGCTCGGGACGAGTATAGTGAGGAATAGAAAGCCAGAAAGGTCTGTGCGATCTCTGGCGTTGTGAAGTGTTCTCTGCCCTGTGCGTCACATATTTTTTGGACGGAACAGGCGGACCTCTCGTCCCGGGCGAGATACGCCATATAGCTACCCCCTACGTCAGACTGGGAGTATCTAGCGTGGGCCGAGAATAGAAGCTTACGTTTAGATTTGTCAAACAAGTGGTCAGTCCACATTTTACGTGCCACTTCCCATCGTATTTTGTCTTCAGGGAGACCAGAGCGTAGGTATTCAGCTTCACCCAGTGAGCAGGCCTCCTTAAGTTTAGCCTCCTCCTCCCGACCCGTCCTCTTGACATTGGCTATTCTTTTTAGAAGGGAACCACGAATGACTGTTTTAAATGTCTCGTGCTTAATAACTGGGTCCCGGCATGAAGCATTGTCCTCATGGAACGCAGACCACTCCCCCACCAGCCCACCTCCGTCAGCCAGAAGTGTGAGCCAAAAAGGATTAAGCCTCCAGGTGCGAGCACCTCGGGAAGGTAGCATATCCAGAGTAATAGACAGGGGGGAGTGGTCCGAGATCCCCCTTCGGAGATACTCCACCGTAATAATTTTGGGCAGTAGGTCCGGGGACACCAAAGCAAGGTCTATCCTAGAGAACGATTGATGACCCGGGGAGAAACATGAAAATTGTCTCTGCGTGGGGTTTCTATGTCTCCAGGCGTCAACCAAGTCCAGCTCATCAACTAATCTAGCAAACGGGGTGGGCGCGGGGACCGGGGGGGAAGGAGGGCGGCCCGCAGCCGTCCATCTGTCCAGCGATTTATCTAGAATATTGTTGAAGTCCCCTATGCATATCGTAGGGGCTAAGGGGAAAGAGGCAAGGAATGTCACAGCCTTCTTAAGTACCTCATTACTATAGGGGGGGGGGGTACATATACTGCAAGGATATTTAAGGTGATATGGTTAACAGTTGCCCTTAGGAAAACATAGCGACCGTATTGGTCAATCTGATGATGAGTGAGATGGAAGTTAATAGATTTTTTAATTAGGATTGTAACTCCTCTGGCGTTGTTAGAGAAGGTGGAGTGGAACATATGTCCCACCCAGGGTTTTTTTAGGGACATAGTTTTAGTACCAGTCAGGTGGGTCTCAGATAGGCAGGCTATGTCTGCTCCATGCTTTTTAAGCTCCGCAAGCACAAGTGAGCGTTTAACCCTGTCGTTAAGACCCCTCACATTCCAACCGAGTGTGCGGAGCCCCGCCACTACATTAGGGGGAGGCATAGGTGAGGAACAGAGTAGGCGAGAAGGAAGGAGGGCTCTCATCGCCCGGGCAGGGGGCAAACAGGCATATCATTGCCCATAGTAAGAGGGTGCAGTCTGATTGGCATTGGCATTTAGTTAAAACCTGGCACTCCCACGACCCACATGTGTGATGGTTGGGCTCACGGGGCCCCCGGATACCCGCCCCCACCCCCAGAATGGAGCGGTAGCTATGCAGACACTTACTTATACGAGAATACATCAGCCTCATACACATCATTACTTTTAAAAAATTAAAAAAACTAAAAAAAAGAGAAAGCAGTGAAAACAGTAATAAAACAGTCACCCCAATAGCCCTAACCCACCCTGTATACCTACCGAACATTAGATATACCTTGGATCCCAGTAACAGCTAGAACTAAACTTTCCCAACTAGAATGCTAACTGTGCTAACTAAGGGGTATAGGTAATAGTAATCACCTATAGACTAATAACAATTTCCTAGCATGCTTTGAGCTCCTTAGAATGGAGTACATCCTGAGCTAGATATACAAAATTATTAAGCAGTATGAGTAAACAGATTCCCCAGATGCCCCACTTATGGGGTACTAGATCAATTATGCTCACAGATCTTGTGTCAGTTCTGGTGCCGTGGCCTGCGGTCCAGCCACTGCTCCGCCTCCTGTGGAGAATTGAAGAAGTGGGTGACACCATCCGCCACCACCCTGAGCCGGGCCGGGAACAGCATGGAATACTGCACCTGCCGGTCTCGTAACTTGCGTTTGATTTGTAGGAATTGTGCCCTTGTTTTCTGGACATCTGCCGCAAAGTCCGGGAACGCCGCCACCACCTGGTTGTCGAATTTGAGGGGACCTCTCTCCCATGCCAGCCGGAGGACAGCGTCTCTGTCCTTGTAGTGTAGGAATCTAGCTATAAAGGTGCGTGGGGGGGCTCCCGGTGGTGGGGCTCCAGCGGGAAGCCGGTGGGCCCTTTCAACTGTGAATTGCCGGCTGAAGTCATCAGGGGAAAATGTCTCTAGTAGCCATCTCTCTAAGAATTTCTCCGGGGAAGATCCCTCCGTTCTCTCAGGCAGTCCAACAAATCGCACATTGTTGCGGCGAAGGCGCCCCTCCATATCTGATATCTTGGACTTAACGGCCGCCATTTGCGTAGTGAGATCCGCCACTGCTGTTTTAAGGGGATTGGTCACATCCTCCAGGTCTGATATCCTATGCTCGGCCTCCCCCACCCGCTCACGGACCTTCTGCATATCATGGCGAATGAGGGAGATGTCAGACTGTACTTGGCCGATTCTATCCATGACTCTCTGTTCAGAAGCCGATATGGCTAGAAGGATCTGCTGAGTGGACTGGGCAGCCGTCTCAGTGGGGGGAGAGTCCTCATCCGCATTTGGGGATTTTGGAGATTCAGCTCGGCTCGTTGACTGCGCCGGAGGGGGGGGCTGGGAGCCCAGAGCATATTTCTCCAATCTAGTCGCTGCGGAGGGGCCTCCTGTTTTCCCCATGGCACAAGGGGGGCCTAGGACTTAGATCGGGAAAGGCTTATTGTCGGAGTTATATGTTGATGCGGCACTCTGGATGGGTGGTCCGCAAGGCTGCGGGGGGACAATCACTCCTCTCCCAGGGGGGGCCGTAGCACCGAAGTCAGGAGGGGGTAGTAGATGGCGAGGTCAGCAGCGATCAAGGGGAACAAAAGTGTAGTTGGATAAGGGAGGCCAACGTGCAATATCAGAGAGTTAAGAGTCACTGCAGTGCGAAACTAGCCCTCCTGACAGAGCCTCTAGGTGGAACAGCGTCCTGAATGTAGTGACAGAAAAGTCAAAGGCACTATGTTGAAGTATATGATGCAGGTATAGGGCTGCAATGTTGAAGTATGGAGCAAGATGAGACCTTTAGGTAGCATGCACAGCAAAAGAAGGGAGCACGCTGGTTAAGTGCCAAAGGGCAATATGCTGGGATTAGCTTTGTAGCAAGGACTCTGCACTTCCCACAGGCTACTTATTGTGGGGTCCGGGGGGGAGGCAGAGGGTGGAAGGTAGCTTACTTCAGTGGGAGAAGTGGGTACTCTGCTTGGCCAGTGGCTCCCACATATCACCCCCTTGCTAGGTATGCTGAAGTGGGCCAAGGCAGGTCACAATGAGCGCCAATAGTAGTGTCTCCCTGCTTGAGGCGTCAGCATGCAGGCCTCCACAGTTCTCCAAAATGGCGCCGCCTCCCCTCCCCAGCGCCCGCTTGGCGCGAATTGATATGCTGGGCGCTTCTGCCCGACTCACCCCCGATGGAGACCTCAGTAAGGGGTCCCTCGCCTCCCGATGGATGTGGGTTTGGGAGACGTCAGGACTCCGCGTCCAGCCGGCCGCCTCCTAGCTCTGTATGCTGGGCGGGGGGACGAGGTCTCAGGCGGGCGTAAGGATCTTGCTCCGGGTCACCAGCGCTGTCACGGGGAGGAGGTCGGGAGCCGGCGGTGATGTGCTGGCAGCGTCTGTTACCTCGCGGCACCCGCGGGGCGTGCTGGATGGGTCGCGAGCTCCGGCGTCTGCAGGTCCAAGATGGCGGCGGGGTCACTAGCGGTGCGGGAGACGGCGTGGATCGCTCGCGCAGCCAGGCATCCGGTGGAATTCAGCGCCGCTACTCCGTGGGCACTGTCAGGTAATGCTCTGGGCAAAGTGGTGAGGCAGCCAGGTCTCTGTCAGGGCACAGGATGCAGGATTTTTAGAGGATTTTTGCGGAGCTCAGTGAGAACACGTCTTCTCACATGCTCAGCCAAGCCACGCCCCCCTCCAGTATTTTCTTAAAGGAAAAATGAAAATGATAATTGGGCGTTCTTTCCTCGGTCATCCATCCCTGATACTTCTCATTAATTAATATGTGCCTTTGTTTCTGCATGATTTTTCGCCTCTATTTTATTAATTCGTTTTTTTAGCCTGAATTTATCGTTAAAAAATAATTGTATAAATATTCATCTTTAAGTGGCCTTTAAAGTGATGTAAATGCAGATTTTACATTGCAGATCTGTGCTATATAAAGTCCATTGTATCTACATGTGTGGTGTTGGGAGATACTCTGTGGGTTAAAGACTCCTTCAAGCGAGAAAGCTGCGTGACCTACATACCCTCTCCCGTTACTGCTATGTTAGCATAGTGATATTTGCTTTCTGAAATATCTTTCTCTTATGCCCTTAGAGCATTGGGGAAAAATGTGCCCATTAAAACATAAAAAGACAAATGCTGCATATTCCCATGACAAAACCCTTTCTGCGTTAAAATCTGTAATGTTTTAAATGACTTTTTCAGATCTTATATAACCATATACAGTGCTTTCTCTGTATACCATGCTCTTTGTAAAGCCACCCTTGCTGTACTTACTGTATGGTAATGTAATGGCTTTATTTGGATTAATATACCCTAAACCTAGGAACGGCGAGGGCTGTAAATGAATGCCTTTGTTTATTTTGGTTCATTATTTCGTGATCACAGCTTCTCGATGCACCCCTGTATAAGCGTATTAATCTTCCCTGTGCCGGCTGTTGTGCTAGTAGTTTTGCAGCAACTATGCTTGGTAATTTATCTCAACTTTTCAAATCCAGTTGGCAGGTGAGCTGGTAACCCGGTTAGTTTATGCTTAAGTGACACAGTAAGGCTTCCAGAGAAATAAGGTCCCTTGACGTTGGTCTTTAATGCATTGGTCAAATCATGAACCAAAGCCCCATTGTGTATTGTGGGGAGTGAGTTTGTTATGGTGAGTGATGTGTTGTAATATATATCTTACTTCAGTTGCCTCTCCTGGGAGGGGGAAGCAGGATTGGTGAATTGGAGGCATGCCGGGGGTGGGGGGGAGGGGCAGGAAATTGGGGTGTGTGGCCACATAACTGTGTCATTGTTGGTCCACCCCCGTTATACAGTGCTGTAAAAAAAAGCAGTGTTTAGTGGAGGCAGGACTTTGATGACTCAATTCAGAGTGAATCGCGTCACAGGGTCCAACTCGGTCTGCCTTGACTTGTATTCTGTAAGTGGGCAGCTAAGTGTGTGTGTGTGTGAGTTTGTGTAGGGGGCAGGGGGATTGCGGGTGACTTGCCCACCTTTCGGGGTAGTTAGGTCTACTCAATTTCTGGAATCCTCCCAGCAGTTCTAGAAGGGTATTTAAGTATTATATACTACATAGGGGGATGGGCCCTAAACTGCACACCCTGGACATATGATATGTCGAAGTCCGAACCTGTGACGAAACGCGTTGGACGTGGCTTCCTGTGATTCTGATGCAGTGACGTCTCCTTGGTCCGTGGTGATTTGGAGGAGGATTTCAGAGTAGCGGCTGCTTGGCTGGGTCCTGCCGGCGACTGATCACCACGTTTTCGGCTGTTCCATCGGTGCCTCCCTGCAGTGCTGCCTGACTCCTTCTATGGCAAGCTGTGCTATTTACACCCCAATGTATGTCAGTATTATAGATTGGTGCGCTTCATTTCATTCTTCTTTTGCATATATATATATGTGTGTGTGTGTGTGTGTGTACCTGACGAAAATGCCACAATAATGGGCATTGGAACATTGTAAACCATTGTGCCTAAGAGTCTTCACTTGGACAAGCTGCCTGGAGTGCTGTACCTCTCTATGCCTGTTGTTTACAATTATCTTTGTACGGGCACCCGGCGCAGATATTTGAGTACTAGGAGAGCTGGATCCACCTGTCGTGTATATATATATATATATATATATATATATATATATATATATATATATATATATATATATATAGTCATTTGGTTCAGCCCGGCACTCTCAAATATTCAGCAGCCACCCTGGGTGCCTTCTGGGGAAGGTATGTATAAATCTGTGTCAGTATACTGACGCAGATTGCTATATATATATATATATATATATATATATATATATATATATATATATATATATATATATATATATATATATATATATATATATATATTTATTGTGTCAAGGAATCACATAAACTTGTTAAAGATGAAATCTGGTTCTTTATTCTCAGCAGGCAGACAACATTCCATAACAGATTGGCATTTCTTAAGTTACAGCAATGGCAGTTCTCACAATAAGGGTACTCCCAGAGAATCCCTAATGAAATCAGTGGACCCCCGAAAGCCTATTGCCCAGGCACTAACTGCCATTGGGAACCTTCTGTCTTTAACACACATGTAACAGGAAGCACCAGGTGCTGCTAATCAGCCTGTGATTGCCAAAACAGCCTAGGAAAACCCAGGTTGGATCTCCCTAGCCCTGCTGCTGCTGTTCTAAATCCTCGATTGGATCTTCCACATTACCCTCATGTGGAACTATGTTTCCCCTGCAACAAAATGTATTACCCTTAATTACATGGCACCAAAAGTGGGCCACATCGCCTGATTCAGCTTTATTAGGGGTTGGGATAATTTGGTCTATTGCATTATGGTAGAAAGTCATTAGGTCGAATCCATTAGGTCGACATGCTAAAAGGTCGACATGACTCTAGGTCGACATGGGAAAAGGTCGACATGATTCTAGGTCGAAATGTCATTAGTTCGACAGGTCATTAGTTCGACAAGGTCATTAGTTCGACATTGTCTATGTCGACATTCACAAGGTCGACATGGGGTTTTTCACTGTTTTTTTACCTGAATGTCAACACAGTCGACATGGACACAGTTTAAAGTGCACTGCATCCCCTCGCATCGCTCGCTGCGCTCGCAATGCGTCGGGCACGGTGCCTCGCTACGCTCGGCACACTATTTTATTCTCCCACCACGCCCTAGTGGATGGTAGGGCATGAAATACCGCCTGTCGGCACATGTTGGCTCAAAAAACAGTGAAAAACTCCATGTCGACCTTGTGAATGTCGACATAGACAATGTCGAACTAATGACCTTGTCGAACTAATGACCTGTCGAACTAATGACCTTTCGAACTAGAATCATGTCGACCTTTTCCCATGTCGACCTAGAGTCATGTCGACCTTTTAGCATGTCGACCTAATGGATTCGACCTAATGACTGTCGACCATAATGCAGTAGACCAAATGACCGCATCCCATACACTGCATGCTGCGGCTTCAGATGGAGTTGCCATCCTCTATGCAGCCGGCATGCGAGAGTAACCCATCTTGACGTGCCGTTCCCCGAGACCTGGACACACGAGCATATCACATGCTCATGGGCAAGGTCGACAGTCAAAAGGTCAACATGGCATTTTTCACTGTTTTTTGAGCCGACATGTTCAGACAGGCTGTATTTAATTTCCTACCACTCACAAGGGTATGGTGGGAGAACAAAAGAGTGGGCCGAGCGTAGCGAGGCACTGTGCCTGAAGCAAGTGGGTGCGGTGCACTTGAAACTGTGTCCACAGTGTTGACATTCGGGTAAAGAAAAACAGTGAAAGACCCCATGTCGACCCTTTGACTGTCGACCTTGCCCATGTCGACCTAATGACTGTGTCCACCTAATGATCCTGTTGACCTAACCTATGTCACAACAATGTAGAACAGAACATTATGATAACCAAAGTATAAACAGAACACAAGTAACGATTAGCACTACAGATATTAGTACTCCTTAAAGCCTAGGACTTGATACAATGTAAGCAAAATCATTTGTGGGATAGGGAATAGTTTACCTACTACCCACGGGGGGCCGCACAACCATGATATGCCATATCATGCCCAGAATTATACGGGCCACCACATATGAAATAGATGATGCCCTTCTGTCAAATTATATGGTTCCTTAGTAGCTATTTTATCTTGATCAACAGATGATATCACCTAGTGCTAAGGGGAAAAAAATCAGTCTTCTATGGATGAGGTGGAGGTCACATTGTTCCCTGTATCCCACCTATACACATATACAGTAATCCACGTATTGAGTCAAATAAACAGGGATCCTCTCATATACAGTATTGCAGTAGATTTCTAAGCGTTTTAAATGTAGGCTTATGTGGCTACAATATTATACCTACAAATGGTTTTAATTTTTATTTTTAATTGTGAAAATTGGCAAACAAAAATAGTAAAAATTATTTTTAAGTGTAGATGTTTGTTGTGTGAAAACTTACACGTAAAATCCTACTGGTTGTAAGTTTGGGCCTGTGAATTGATGCTGAAACAAGAACCACAAAGTGCTATAATTTATTTGTGGTTTTGTACAATAACAAAAAGTTTGCTTTTATTTCACTTTCTTGAAATGTCAACTTTTGTCAATTGTAATTCAATTGGAAATTAAGAGGGGTAAATAATGTGGAGACGAGAGGTATTGGATGTCCATGAGGAGAATGAAAGAGGACATCTGACAGGCAAAAAGACCTGTGATGGGAAGAGGAGAGGAAGAGAAACAAGAGAGGGTAGGTAAACATTAGAGAAACAGCAGGAAACTGGTATAAGGTGGAGTTAGAGAAGAGGAGAGGGTAGTTAACAGTAAGAAAAAGAGCAGGTAAGTGACTTAGAGTGGAGGGAGAGGAGAAGAGGGCAGTAAGAGTAAAAGTATGAGCAGGTAATTAGTATAGAGTGGAAGGAGAGGAGAGGGAAGGTAAGAGTAAGCAAAAGAGGAGGAGAAAGGAGGGGAATATGACAGGTAAGAATAAGAGAAAGCAGGTAATTGGTATAGGACGGAAGAAGAGACGGATAAGAGGACAGACAAGAGTAAGAGAGCGGATGATGGAAACTGAGGGAGGGAGAAGAAGAGAAGAGAAATAGGTGATAGTAAAAGAGAAAAAAGGAAAGTAATAGGAATAGGAGATAAAGGAGGAAATTTACTAAGTTAAATTCTTAAAAAAAAATTGTATTTTCATAGTAAAATTTTTAGGCAGCCAATAGAATCATTCGGAGGAGAGGCGCTGAAGATGAAACTTCAACATCTCTCCGTTTAGTTCGTGAGAGGGTACCCGCTGGGTCATACACTTTTTTTTTTAAAGAAGACCTGGGCTACGTCGGAAAGAAGAGGACATGATCTTCACCGGAGGACCTTGGTGAGTTGGATTTTCTTCCAAAGGTAACCTTATGGATTTCTTCGGATCCTGAAGCCCCGGACCTCAGACCCAGAGACCTACCTACGTGCTCAAGAAAGGTAAGTATCAGTATGTATGTGTAATGTTTGTATTAATATTTGATTTTTCAATAGTGTCATTTTGTTTATTTTACTATTCATTTTATTGTGGAACTACAAGTGCCAGCGGACCCTTTCATACATTGCATTCTGGGACTTGTGGTTCTCCAAGTCCCAGCATGCGGGGTAGGCTTGCTGGGACTCATAGTTCCACAGTATAAGACAATCGTTTTTTATTCCATTTTTTTCTCCTTAAATAGCTCGATGCCCACCGCCCAGGGGCATCGAGGACAGCACCAAGCTTCAGCCTGGCCAGGTAAGTCTTGGAGGGGGGTTATCCCTTAATTGGGGTGGTCCCCACTTCCCCAGGACCCCGGGCCAGGCTGACTGGTTGCTAGGGTTAATGCTTTGGATGGGGGGACTTGTATAAAAAGTCTCCTCCCGGCTGTGGCATTACCCTGCTGGCTGGTTGGGCCTGGGGCTGGTTCTTAAAATACGGGGGACCCCTAGTCATTTTGTCCAGTCCTTCTGAGTGAGAATTCAGGAGATGGTATAAAAAAAGAATAGTGGTGAATGTAAAAGTGAGGTTAGATGGTAGTATAGATAGAAGAAAGGAAAGTGATAATAAAAGTAAAGTGTAGTTAAGTGGAATAGAGAAGAGGAATAAAAAAGAAGGCATGTTATAGTAAAAGTGAGAACAGATGATGGGAATAGACAGGAGGAAGTAGGTGATAGGAATAGAGAAAAAGGAGAAGAAGAATGCAAACCATGTGAAAGTAAAAGAGCAGACAAATGATGAAAATAGAGGGGATGGCGAAGAAGAGGAGAGGGCAGATGATGGGAATTGAGGTGCTGGAGAAGAAGAGAAGAGGGCAGATAATGGGAATTGAAGAGCTGGAGAAGAAGAGGAGAGGGCAGATGATGGGAATTGAGGTGCTGGAGAAGAAGAGGAGAGGGCAGGTAATTGGAAAAGAGGGATTGGAGAAGAATATGAGAGGACAGGTGATGAGAATAGAGGGGGATGGGAAAGAACAGGAGGAAACATTTTATAAGAATTGAGGGGATGGAGAAGAATTGGAGGGGCAGGCAATGGGAATAGAGGGGATGAAAAAGAAAAGGAGAGGACAGGTGATGGGAATAGAGGGGATGAAGAAGAAGAGGAGGGGGAAGGTAATAGGAATTGAGGGTATAGAATAGAAGTGGAGGGGCAGGTAATGGGAATAGAGGGATTGGAAAAGAAGAGGAGAGGACAGGTGATGGGAATAAAGGGAATGGAGAAGAAGAGGAGGGGGCAGGTGATGGTAATAGAAAGGATGGTGAAGAATAGGAGTGAGCAGGTGATGGAAATAGAAGACATGGAGGAGAAGAGAAGAGGTAGGTAATGGGAATAGAGTGGATGGTGATGAAGAGGAGAGGTTATGTAAAGGGAATAGAGGGGATGGTGAAGAAGAGGAGGGGGTAGATGATAAGAATAGAGTAGATAGAGAAGAAGAGAAGAGGTAGGTAATGGGAATAGAAGGGATGGTGAATAAGAGAGGGGGAAGGTAATGGGAATAGAGGGGATGATGAAGAAGAGGAGAGGGTAGGTTATGGGAATAGAGGGGATGGTCAAGAAGAGGAGGGGCAGATAATGGGAATAGAGTACAGTAGAGAAGAATAGGAGAGGGTAGGTAATTGGAATAGAGGGTATGGTGAGAAGAGGAGGCAGATGATGGGAATAGAGTAGATAGAGAAGAAGAGGAGAGGGCAGGTGATGGGAATATAGGGAATGGAGAAGAAGAGGAGACGGCAGGAGATGGGGATAGAAGGGGTAGAGAAGAAGATGAGAGGGCAGGTAATGGAAATAGAGGGATTGGAAGAGGAGAGGACAGGTGATGGGAATAGAGGGGATGGAAAAGAAGAGGAGGGGGCAGGTGATGAGAATAGACTGGATTGAGAAGAAGCGTATAGGGCAGGTAATGGCAATAGAGGGGATGAAGAACAAGAGAAGAGGGCAGGGAATGGAAAAATACGGATGGAAAAGAAGAGGAGGGCAGTTGATGAGAATAGTAACATTGCCCAAAGCATGGCAAACAAAGTGAGCTTGGTAGGGTCTATATGGTTGTAAAGATGGCGGTCCCAGAACATGTAATGTACAATATTTGCCCCAAAAATGGTCACCCATTTGAACCTGTCAACCTTAACCACTGTCAACTTTTTGTGTGTGGATCTTCTGTAACTGTCAATCTGATGCATGTCAACCCTTTGAGGTAAGCCTATTGATTGTCAGCCTTAACTATGCTGACCTTCTATACCTCCTCAGATATTTAGCTTTTTGTTTCTATCTTTCTTAGTTGCTACCACAGGACAGGGAGATGGCCTTACGATTTGTGGTATTTCCTTTTAGCCATAAACCTGTTTTTTTTTATATTAGATTTGATTAAACCTAACCTATTAGTAAAAATACTCATCTAAAATAGGCAAAAAATCCTGATCAAAAAGTATGTGTATATTTATTTGTACTTTGTGGTTCTTGTTTTGGCATCAATCCATTTTTCCAAAACAAGCAAAAGCCATATTATCTACATATGGGATGCAGTTAAAATCCCGGCAGTCGGGATCCCGGCGTTCAGAATCCCGACGCCGGAATCCCGACCGCCGAAATGCCGACACATTCTCCCTCCTGGGGTGTCCACGACACCCCTGGAGGGAGAATAAATTAGTGTGCCGAGCGTAGCAAGGCACCGGGCCCGCTGCGTGGCGAGCGCAGCGAGCCCGCAAGGGGGGGCGATCCACGTCCCCCCTTGTCGGCATTTCGGCTGTCGGGATTCCGGCGTCGGGATTCGGAATGCCGGGATCCCGACCGCCGGGATTCAATACTGAATCCCTACATATGTTTATATATTACTTCATCATTATTAACCACTTTCCAAATAGCAAGACATACTCATGGTACCTCTGGGACAGGAATGTTCAGGAATGGTGAGTATTATTTTTATACCCCACGATGGACGAGTGCAACTTATCCTTAGCACGTAATGGATATTTGTGGAGAACAAGTCCTACCTGTATTTGTTGTTTGCACTGAAGGGGTTAAAAACATTTTATAAACTGTTGTGCTTAAAATCCAGACACACAACACCAAATAAAATGTATTTCAAACTTTAAGAATGTAGACTGCATACATAAGGTAAGCAAATGAGTCCTTCAGTGCAGTGACACAAGTACACGTAATGGGTATGTCATGATTTAGAGTCAAAGAACATATCAGAAGGTCCATCACGCAGAGAGCTGGCTGTAGCTTTGACCCTGAATATACTTCATTCAGACAGATAAAAAGATGAGACTGTCAGATCAACAGATTTTCTAGACAGGTGTCAAGTTAAGTATTTCATTGAATATTCAAGAAAGAATGTATTGGAGTTGATACTTTGACAAAGACTGCATAAAGTATTTGGCACGGGACATCTTGGTCTGCACAGGGTAAGAATAATTTGTGCATGAATTTTCTCAGTCGGGAAGTTGAGTATTCTAGTCTGGAGATGCAAGAGAATGGGAGTAGTAGATATGCTCTTAGGGCAGATATGCCCTTTATATCAGCACCTGGCCTTCATCTTTGTCATACAAGGTAGAAATATAATGGCACAGGCTGCAAGAATCTGTATAATGACATGCCAGCTCAGCAGCCAATCGTGGGAAATGTAGTCTTCTTCCCAAAAGTCAGAATTCTGACACATTCTGCCAGTGAGCATTAGGGTTAGGCTGTGGGAGGGGGAGGTTAGGGTGAGGCTGTGGAGGGGGAGGTTAGGGTTAGGCTGTGGGAGGCAGAGGTTAGGGTGAGGCTGAGGGAGGGGGTTAGGGTTAGGCTGTGACAGGGGGGAGGCTAGGGGTAGGCTGTGGGAGGGGAAGGTTAGGGTTAGGCTGTGGGAGTGGATGTTAGGGTTATGTGGGAGGAAGAGGTTAGGGTTAAGCTGTCAGAGGGGGAGGTTAGGGTTAGGTTATGGGAGAGGGTTTAGAGTTTGGCTGTGGGAGGGGGATTAAGGTTAGGCTGTGGGAGCGGGAGTTTAGGGTTAGGATGTGGGAGGCCGGGTTAGAATTAGGCTGTGGGAGGGGAAGGTTTGGGGCTAGGCTGTGGGAGGGGGAGGTTAGGGTTAGGCTGTGGAAGGGGGGTTAGAGTTAGGCTGTGGGAAGGGCAGGTTAGGGTCTGGCTGCTTGAGGGGGAGGTTACTAGAGATAAGTGATCTACTGTACCCTATGTTTTTATTTTATGGAGTGCTTGTTTTAGTAAATCATGGTTGGTTTTCTATTACATCAGCAAAAATATAATTTTGGTTACAAATTAAAACAAATAAACTTGATAAAACCATGTAGTGCTAGCTGTCTAGTGCTGTTATGCGCAATGCCAGCTTCCCGAAGATTTCACGGTGAAGATGAAGCTGTGGATGAGAAGGAACCTACCTGCTGGCACAAGGGAAGTATACTCTGGTTGGAGGGTGTGGGACCACTTGGACCCACAGGCTTGTGTGGAAATACACCAATGACCATTTGGAGAGACCATTTTAACCAAATTTGCCAACGTGTCAAATAAAGATTTGGTTGAATGCAGCGGGATTATCATCAGGCATGTGGGTATTTTTTGAACCACAGATGACGCTCCATCGGCCTAATCATCCAGAATCACTCAGCATTTGCCTGAACTTACCACCTGTGCTCCTATCAGCTCAACCTGAGGACGGTGCATACGTATATTCAGCACATACTGGATCACATCAAGCACATCACTTTTAGCCTCCAGCTGGATATCCAATATAGAATATTGTCCAGCTAACAACTACAGCACAGGAGATGTGTTATAAATACGCCCTTTTGCCCTTTGAGAAAGGTACTTGGTTACCGAAACAGCCCGTCAGGGCACAACTCTGCATGAGAGGATATTGCTGTCTGCAATCCCATGCCAGTCACTGTTAAGTATGACTTGTTTTGGCTTCCAATGATGATTGACATGATGCATTATTAAAAGTTTTGCATTTTCAAACTAAGGGTGTGCTGGACCTGTCGTTCCTAGGGACTTGTGTCTTTAAGGTCTGACTTCATGTGTGTGTGTGTGTGTGTGTGTATATATATATATATATATATATATATATATATATATATATATATATATATAGTGGGGATACTGAGCAAGGTGAAGAATATGGACCAAGTTTTAATTCATACTATAAAGGCCTGTCTACGTTTCGGGGGTCAAGCCCCCGTCGTCAGGACAAATAGGCAAGTGTATTATATATATATATATATATATATATATTTATAGAGTATAGAATAGAGAGCACTAGTGTATCCACCACCTTCTGTAGACTTAATGATGGTCACAATTGTAAATGTACAAAACAACAAGTATCAGTAAAACATATTTATTTTTATTAAAAGATTCTTAAACCTTGATTGTCCATGTCTGTTTGTTCAGCTTAAAGCAGTAGACAACACGATAAAGCTTCCAACCCTATGCGTTTCGTCTAGCATTGACCTAACGTATTTGTCGACCTAAACCCATGTCGACCTTGTCCCATGTTGACCTAGACACCTGTTGACCTTCACCCATGTCGACCTAGAGCCCTGTCGACCTTGTTGCTTGCCAACCCAACGGTGTCGACCTAATGACTGTTGTCCTAAGTCTGGTCAACAATACGATCCACACCCATGATTTTTAACCTCTATAGGATTTTATGATTCAGCGATGTGTTATACTTGCGTGGTATTATAAAAAATACCTCAAATACTGTAGATTCAGTGCCTGGAGTGGATCTAGCACCAAAGCTTCCCAAACAGCAACTTGCTTTATAAATGTCAGCACATTTCTTGCTGTAAGTTGGGTCTGAGGATGGGGATAACACCCCAAAATGTTCTCCCTTTCTTTTAATACACTTTTTTGCAAAGTTACCTGTCATTCTTTCCAGTTGGAATTGGATGACTATGGTAACTTTTTTCTGGCATCCTAAGCACGTTGTACCTATTATATGAGTGCCGGCAGTGTTGCACTAATTACTGGAAATGACAGTGCACCTTAAAATGTATTCAGATTCGGAATGGGCTTTTGACCCCCCCTATAGTTTAGACTATGTATGCCAATTACCATATTTGAATGGTGCCTATAGTAATAGAAATATTGATTTGCATATGAGTGCTTGTTTCAATGTGTGCCCTCCCTTTATTTTTTATTTTCCCTTTCCCTAATATCTTTTCAATTTTATCCTTCTGTAATTTATCATTTTGTCCAATAATGTGTAAAACTAATAAAAATTAATGTTTCAAAAAGAATTATTCAGATTTGACCAAAAAATACTATCTTCCTCATATGCTCAGACTTGTACTTGTACAGATTAATTTGCAATATGTTATATCCAGTAACTGTTACTTAGCCTTGCAGAGTCCTCACCTATAGCAAATGTCTGTATCATAGACCTAGACCAAAGGTCCTCAAACTATTTTGCTCTGGGACCCCATCAGACAATAAAAATAATTACAGGACCCCAGCAAGTGACTGCAGAAGGTCATCACATCACATGTGTAGTCAGCAGACAGCACATACATGGCAGCATTGTGGAGGCACAAAACTATGGGAGGAGTCCATATTTTGATGTATTACTCTATATAAACGTGGTGTCAGGGGTATTTGGGCGGTGCGGGTGGGGGTGCACAGGGGGGGGGCAGGGAGATGGATGTGGGCTGCCTGGTGGGGATGTTGCTGCTCGCCCCCGTGGTTCTGCACCCAAAAGGTTCTCTGTGCGGGTCAGGGAGTGCTGGTGCTCCCTGGTCGTTGGCGGCCTATGACGACCGGCTCCCTGGCGTCCGGTACTAGTGCACTGGTGGGTCGGGGGTTGGCGGCGGCTGGTCTGGAGGAACCTTATGCTGTTCCTCTTCAGGGTGACAAGTCAGCGCCGTTCGCTGTCCAGGCTGCTGCGCTGTCTGTCACTCCTGTTTGGTGGTGGTGTCACTCCATCTTGCCTCCGGGCAACTGGGACAAACTTATGCCACTGCGCAGTACTATATGGCCACATTACCCCAATCCCTGCATCCTAACTGAGCCATCCTGCAGCCTGATTCAGCTCTCCCACAGCCTAACTGAACCCCGCAGCTTAACTACCCTCTGGTGCCTGATATGTCTGGATTAAAGAGGTACCAGGCCAGTAGTTGCTGGATAATCAATGTTGTACCTGTATTTCACTGAATGATTAAAGCTCTGGTTTTATACAGGTCAAACATAAGTGGAAAGTAACTACATCCAATAAACTGGATTGGGATCATACGGTTTAAATGATTTAAAGATTTAGAACAATGTACTATGGGGACGCTTTTTATATTTAATATACAAGGTTAAATAATACTGTAGCTTCCTCTGGTATATATCAAACTAGAATAGGTCAATTCCTTTAAACTGGGATTTTTATTTGAAACAATATTTTATGTAACCTGTACACAGAATTGTAAGCTGAATTTTTCTAAAAGCATTTCCCTCTCCAGTCATACTGAAGTAATAAGGTTGGCAATAGGCAGAGGTTTAGTGAGGTCAACGTTTCATAAATCCTAATTGTGTTTATCCCGAAGAAGGCAAAATGAACCCCCTGGAATTACAGCTGTCACTCTGGTCACACAGGGAAAAGCAAATTGTTTACTGATTCCAAAACTGAAATACAGATGGAGGGCCAGATGTATCAAGATGTAAACAACCAGCCAATCAGCTCTTACCTGCCATTTTTCAAACCCAGCCTGTAACATGACAGGTAGGAGCTGATTGGCTGGCTGTTTATCACTCTCCATTTCATCACTTTGTGAAGCTTGATACATGTGGCCCATTGTCTTTTACAGTAAGGAACTGTTATTATGCTGATGGGGCATTCTTCCTTGCGTCTTTTGACATTTTTGACCCCTTGTACTCTGGTCCTTTATAAAAAAAAATATTGACCTTGGAAATATGTGTAACATACAGTATAATGGAACAGATTATGGCGAAGAGATGAAGTGGAGAAAAAGTGGAAGGAGATAATGCACCGGCCAATCAGCAGTATTTGAAATATGACAGTTGGAAGTTGATTGGCTGCTGCGTTATCTCCTTCCACTTTTTCTCCACTTTATCTCCAGTTTATCTCTTCGCCAGCCTTAATACATCTGCACCTTAGTGTCTTTTATTCCAAGTAATTAAAGCTTTTTTTCTTTATGGCCTGAGACAGGCCCACTCACTAGGCAGCGTACATTCACTGTAAAAACGGAAATTCATATCAGCCGGAGATCGCTTAAAAGGGGGCGGGCACTGATGTCATGCTCCGAGCAGGCATCGGCCCACCTACATTCCCAGGTTTTTCATGGGGATGCTCATAAATCGCTGGGCGTTCCCCTGCTCCAGCCCTTGTCCGCCCACGCCCGCCCCCTCTGGAGCGAACGGCTCGGCAAGTGTTAAATTCAGGAAGCTGTTCGCGCCTGAGGTTTGCACATGCGCATAAATGCGTATGTGCAAACCCCCCACCATTACACAAGGGGATGAAGTTGGACCAGACCGAACGGGTCTGAATAAGCCCCATAAACTTTGACCTCTGTGCTCTCTCCAGCTCTTTGTGCTTCCTCTATCTTTATTACAGTGTCGATCAGGCTTTCCCAACCACGGTCCTCAAGGCACACCAACAGTGCAGGTTTTAGTGATATCCAGGCTTCAGCACAGATGGTTTAATCAGAATCACTCAGGTACTAATTAAGTCACCTGTGCTCAAGCCTGGATATCACTAAAACCTGCACTGTTGGTGTGCCTTGAGGACCGTGGTTGGGAAAGCCTGGTGTAGATGATTTACTAGGCAAGACAGACTCTTCATGAAATAATGCAGTTGTATTAATTGAAATGTTAATATTTTTACAGCAAATTCCAGAATAACATCATGTAGACTATTGTCAAATAATTTACCTATGATTAAAATTTGTGAAATTTGAACTGATTTAGTTCATGAACTTATATATCCCCACACGACCTCTCCACTCTGCACAAGATCTGCATCTCTCATCCACACTCATTACTTGCTCCAACTTACACTTGCAGGATTCTTGTCGGGCAGCACCCACCTTATGGAATGCCCTTCCACGCACACTAAGACTCTCCTCTAGCCTCCAAACTTTCAAGCGTTCCCTGAAAACTCACCTCTTCAGGCAAGCTTATCAAATTCAGGACCCCCACACAACCACCAGTAGCATTTATAGATACTTACATCCCATCAGGACTGTTTTGTAATCTGATGGGACTGCCATGCTATGGAATCATATCCGGATGTATCCCTCCTATTATCCCTATAGATTGTAAGCTTGCGAGCAGAGCCCTCCTACCTCCATGTCGGTTTGTATCTACCCAGTTTGTTTAATCACTGTTGTTTCCAATTGTAAAGCGCAACGGAATATGCTGCACTATATAAGAAACTGTAAATAAATAAACTTAGGGTCTAATTCAAGTTGTATCGTATAAGCAATGATTCACACCCTTAAAGGCCTGATTCAGACCCAACCTTTTTCTTTATTGTCTTCAATTATACTTCCTAGTTTGCCCATAACTGGTCCAGTATTATTAGTTTTCTGTTTCTGCTGTTTATATACAAACATCTGGCTTTAGGATTTCTATCACCAGCAATTCATTATTTAGCTACATCTTTCCTAACCTGATTACTGACAAATTTTCCTACGTTCCTCGTATTTCAGTCCATTCTAGTTTTAATCATTGAAATGTTATCTGCTCCCCAATGACCTATAATGTTGTTTTAATTAAACCACATCAGTTTTCTTATATCCTTTGAATTTTCTCAATAAGCGTAATGTGCTTACTTACAACAATATACATTTAGAAATGTTTTCAAACATTTCCCATTTGGGTCTATTTGTGGTTTTATTTAACAGCTTAAAAGCATACAGGTTTTACATATTTAATTTAACATTATAAAATGATTTCCAATCCTTCCTAAACATGCTACAGTATATCAGCCCCATTCAATGCACAGGTGTTATCTTAATTGAATAAACTTTCTTACATCATTAATCCTAGATCACCTATTTAGTTTTGAAGATTAGAATATATTTTTTTCACTATAAATTAAATATTTAAAAATTTTACTCACCTCATTATTGTTAGATAAAGCCAGGGCCGGATTAAGGTCTGTGGGGGCCCTGGACAACAAAAATTGTGGGGGCACCCCCCCCCCTTTTCTCGCCCTCCCACCCGCAGCACTCACCAGAGTAGTTATTCTCGCTGCCCATCGGAGACGGAGCTGCTGCACGGGCAAGGCATCCTCAATGGTGCCTGGGACACAGGGTGATCAGGCGGGAAGAGCGGGGTAGGGCCCCCCCCCGGAGACAGTGTAGAGCAGGGCAGCGAGGAGATGCGGGGCTGGCAGGTGAGTGGGAGAAGACGGCATCTATCCCCAGCACTTCTGCAATGCTTCCTATGCTGCGGCGGATGGGCAGTGGAAGGGTCCCTGTGGCCGCAGGGACCCCCTGCCCGCCCAGCGCTGCCCGGACCCAGCTGCCTGACACCCACCCACCTGGAGTGTGGGGGCCCCTGATGTGTGGGGGCCCTGGGACGACTGCCCCTAGTCCCCCTGGATAAAGCCTCTAATTAGACACACTGAGCCAGGTAACAGCCCTTAGATACACTGCGCCAGGTAGAGGCCCTTAGACACACTGCCAGGTAGAGGCCCTCCGACACACTGAGCCAGATAGAGGCCCTTGGACACACTGCTCCACGTAACAGCCCTTAGATACACTGCGCCAGGTAGAGGCCCTTAGACACACTGCTCCAGGTAGAGGCCCTTAGACACACTGTACCAGGTAGAGGGCCTCAGACACACTGCACAAGGTAGAGGCCCTTAGACACACTGCTCCAGTTAGAGGCCCTTAGACACACTGCTCCAGGTAGAGACCCTTAGACACACTGCTCCAGGTAGAGGCCTTTAGACACACTGTACCAGGTAGAGGCCCTCAGACACAATGCACAAGGTAGAGGCCCTTAGACACACTGCTTCAGGTAGAGGCCCTTAGACACACTGCTCCAGGTAGAGGCCCTTAGACACACTGTACAAGGTAGAGGCCCTCAGACACAATGCACAAGGTGGAGGCCCTTAGACACACTGCTCCAGTTAGAGGCCCTTAGACACACTGCTCCAGGTAGAGACCCTTAGACACACTGCTCCAGGTAGAGGCCTTTAGACACACTGTACCAGGTAGAGGCCCTCAGACACATTGCACAAGGTAGAGGCCCTTAGACACACTGCTTCAGGTAGAGGCCCTTAGACACACTGCTCCAGGTAGAGGCCCTTAGACACACTGTACGAGGTAGAGGCCCTCAGACACAATGCACAAGGTAGAGTCCCTTTGACACACTGCTCCAGGTAAAGCCCCCTAGACACACTGCGGCAGTTAGAGCCCCTTAGACACACTGCACCAGGTAAAGCCCCTTAGACACACTGCGGCAGGAAGAGAAACTTTGACACACCGCGCCACGATTTTGCAAACTGTAATGCCCATTATATATTATACCACACACCATAATGCCCATTAATTATTACAGTATGCCACATAAGTGCCGCTTACCTACTGGATATGCTCATTGCTTGCGAGGGTTTTTTTTTGCTCAATGCCAAGGGCATCATGCTCATTGCCAAGGAGGTTTTATGCTCTATGCCAAGGGGGTTTCATGCTTGATATCATGGGGGATTATATGACATGGGAGAGAGATGCTCATTGCCATGGGGCAGTGAAATGCTCATTGCCTGGGGGATTACAAGCTCATTGCCACGGGGAATTTAAATGCTTGCTGCCAAGGATAATTATTTGCTCATTGCCATTGGGAGTTAAATCCTCCTTGCCAATGAGGAGTGAAATGCTCGATACCACAGGGGACATTACATGCTCTTTGCCATGGTGGAGTTATATTCTTATAGAGCCACAAAAGGTGACAGATGGATAGACAGCGGCCGTACAGCCCGGCTGTATTCAGAGCAGGTCCACGGCTATTTCAAATCTTGCGGCTGCTCATGGTCTGGTAGTCAATCAGGAGCCAACACTGCCGATCCTGATTAGCTGCAGGTCTCCGAGCTCTGATTAGCTCAATTTAAAATAGCCACAGACCTGCTCTGAATACAGCCAGGCTACCCACCGCTCTCTGCCTGGCTGTCCCCATTCTCGGCCCGGCCGACGGCTGTCCCCATCTTTCCGTTACCATGAGAGGCAGAGCACAGTAAGGGGCTATAGCAATGGAGAAGACACAGTCAGCGCCCTGATTACTATGGTGCCTACTTAACTGCGTAGTTAACATAATGGACTAGCTGGCCCTGTCTCCACTGTTGAGTATGTAATTGTGGAGTAGATTTATTAAGCTCGGTGAAGTGATAAACTGTCTGGATTTTATGACTGGCCAATCAGCTCCTACCTGTGAAATTACAAGCTTGGTTTGAAAAATGACAGGTAGGAGCTGATTGGCCGGTGATAAAAAACAGACACTTTATCACTTCACCGAGCTTAATAAATCTACCCCTAAGTCATATATATTTTCACTTTACCCAAACAAATTCCCAAATGATCCTTCCTAAGCCAAATTGTCAGCCTCTTATTTCTAAATGACTTATAAATGGTTATACTTTTCTGGCATAATGAAAAAGAGAAGGTAATATATAGTATTACATCTACTGTATACATAGCTCAGTGAAGTTACAGATGATTGGCTAATAGCCTCTCATTATGTTCATGATAATAGATGATAGCATAAACCTGAGAAAACTATAGATCACATCATTAGTTTTTGAATCTTCCGAGAGCAATGCACTGAGATGAGAGATGATTTTAAAGCTGTTCCTTGTAAGTTTATTTTATTCAGATGGTTCTCGATGTGACATTCCAGCGTCAAATACATAATGTTGGCTAATGTGATTCTCTTCCACAGGTTGTTATCTTATACTTTGAACCAAGCACATTCCGATGCATTCTGCTCCGGTGGGTTCGTCTTTTGGGCTACGCAACTGTCTACGGAACAGTGACACTGAAGCTCTACAGGTATCCTCCTTTGTTTACTAGATAATAAATAACAAGATATCAGTACATGCAGTACAAATACATTTGTGATTTGTGGAATATTTGATGGAAAATATTATTGTTTATTTAGTATTATACTATATAAAGGGAATATTTACCACTCCGAGAACCAGCGTCATCTACTGTACTCTCCCCCTCAAATTGTCTCTGTTTCCCCTATCATCTGTCTCCATGGTGCGGTTATTCAGACCTGATTGCTGTTCTGCTAATTGCAGAGCCCTGCGATCAGGTATATGCCACCCAGCTGGACTGAAATGCTGTCTGCGCAAGCCTGCGAATTGCGTAGCGCAGCTTGCAAATGGCCAGCTAAATTAGCTGTATTGGTAATTCGCTTCAAATCCATTTGCAAGCCGCTCACCATCATTTTTCCAGTGTATGCAGTCTGTGCGTAGCGTTAGGACTTACTCTGCAGCTGCAATAGAAGCAGCCGGTCGGGGCCGGCACTTACATCACATGACTCAAACGTCTAGGTATGTCTGCGTTTTCCCTGACACTCCCAGAAAAATATCGGTTAACACCCCCAAAAAACATTTCTGTCAATCAGCTTGTGTACAGGCAGCGATTTAAAAATTAGCAGGATTTTATCGCAACATGGCCTCACACATGTGTACTATGAGCTGTACGCATGCGCAGTCTATGATCATAGCCCGGCCTGCAAATTCACCGCCATGTCAGTAGACTGTTCCGGCTCAAAATGTATCCATTATGGACAACAGAGAGGACCTGTATGGGATCAGTCCTGAGGACAGCATTGGGTTCTATGAACAATGGCCTCATTCTGAGATGCTTACAATTCCAAACGCGAATGCAGCAAGCAATTTTCAGAAAACTGTGCATGTGAGCTGTACTAGCATTCAGAGTTGGCCACATTAGCCAGTTCTCACGTAGCGCTGGATCAGGGCCGGCGCTACCCACTCAGCAGCTCCTGCAAAGCAGGGAGGCGCCATGCTGAAAAGGCGCTGTCTCCCTCCCTGCTCTGCTAAAGCTGCCTCAGCCCTCACTGTCACTGCCTCCTGCACGCCGCCCGCAGAGCCTGTCTGACAGCGGGCGGCAGTATGGAGAGGCTGAGCAGCTCCCTGCACCACGCACACACTGTCCTCCTCCTGCGACCTGCCCCCTCTTCCTCACGGCCACTTGCACTGAGGCATGTAGCGCTGTCTGTCAATAAGGGGTGTAATGGCATCCTCAGCGTCCTGCCTACGCAGATAGAAGAGGAGGGACTGCACAAGAGTTAAACAGCAAAAGAACAGTGATTCTTTTATTATACATGTTTACAACAATTTTTTTAATAATTGTAGATTTTTTTATATTCATTTAGACACTTTTTGAAATAATGGGCTGGGTTATGTGCCTAAAGGTGGCCATACACGCTGCAATAGCAGCGTCCGATTCGATATGCGCTCCTGCAGGCATCGCATTGCATAGACCAAAAAGTATGTGCTGTACATTCTTTTTGTACCGTTTTCGGATCGCATCGCACACACATTGCATGCATGCCGTGCGATGCAATCTAGCCCATAATGTATGCGATTCTCGCAGCGTGTATGGGCACCTTTAGTGCCTGCAACATTTTGCGGACACAGCACTTAGATGGTGTATGCATACATGTACATGCACCCGAGATCCATAGGATCGCATGTTGCAAACGCTCCCACAATCGGGCAGCAGCTTGTTGCAATGGCAATGGGCGCAAAATTTATGGTTTGCAGGAGGGCGCCGGACACCCTAGCACCGGCCCTGCGCTGGATAAGAGTTACTGGGTAGTGATGGGACATTCACACCTAAAACAAGTGGACCGACGATGTGTTGTGGGTGAGTAGGCAGAGTTGCATGCTACTGAGAGGGCAAGGTTTGTAGAGAGCCAACTGAATGCATTCCGACCTCCTGCACCAAGGATGGGGTTGGTGCAAATTCTGATGCCAGTGATGACAGCTGCTTTCTCTGGAATATTGGTACATGGAATACAGGCACTGGTGAGAAAACCGACATTGCCCACAATTCCGACTCTCAACATCACCAGTAGGCCAGACAAGGTTAGGTTTATGCTGCTGAGGGGGGGGGGTTAGGCACTACAGAGTTGGTTAGTGTTAGTCTAGATAGGGTTAGAAACTTACAAGAGATGATTAGGATTTGGCAAAAATGGGGCATGGTGGTTAGGGTTATATGCTAACTGGATATGGTTATGTATAGCGCTGCGCAATATGTGTGCGCTATATAACAAACTGTTGATAAATAAATAATATGGTTAGGGTTAGGCATTAAAGATGAGATGGGTCAGCTTAGGCTGAATTGAATGGAGAATTAGGCTGTATATTGCTTTTTATAGAAGGACTAAAGGTCCCAGCAAGCCACCCTCGAATGTGCATACTTGGTGAACCAGCATGAGGGACATTTAAGAACCCGATAGTATCCATAGTCCCCCTTTAAATATTAAAATAACACCCATACCATAAAAGTACAAATGCACACTCAAGTTTAGTACACATATACTCACTTATACCTAGTTTTTGGTCCTCTTGTCCAGTAGAATCCACCATAGCTGTATGGTTGTAGATCACATCCTCTTCATTCTCTGTAGGCATTCAAGAGGTTAAAAAATAAAACTCAACATCTAAATCACTGGGTTTCATGTGACTGCTGTTAGTAGATCCAGCAGTCAACAGTTGGTGCTTCCATAGGAGCAGCCTGCTGATTGGCTGTGTGCTGCAAGACTGTCAATCACCTCTACAACCCATTGAACTCAATGGTTGGAACCTCTACATTGACTTTAATGGTTGGAATCTCATTGGGAGAGCCTACACTTCGCCAGGAAGCCCCATATTATTAGAATCTGTATGGGTTCAAGAGCCCGGTGCCAATTCATTAATTACAGGGAACCATATACAGATGGAGCCAGAATCTGCATGTCCTCTGGTGTGCCATCCGCTGGTATATGGCGTATGGTGATTCGGCATAAGTGGATTTGTCCATTGCCAAGAATGGGGCTTGCACAAATCTATTCTAACTCTCTCTGCACATGTTATATCTGCCCCCCCCCCTCGCAGTGCACATGTTTTTGTCCATTAGAAAATTTGCTTTTGCAAGTGAAGCAGAATTAGGCCATATATCCCCCCTTCTCCAATGTGTACCTTGCTAAAGCCCCTCCTCCACTATGTACCTCACTAAGTCCCCCCCTCCCCCACTGTGTACCTCAATAAGCCCTCCCCCACTATGTACCTCGATAAGTTCATTCCCACTGTGTACCTTCCTAAGCCTCAAGCAGCAGGTTGTCCTCATTAGCAGCGCCGTGGTGCTCTTATCATTGGCGGTGCTGTCCCCCAGCAGGCTCTCCTGGTCTGTGGTGCTGTGCTCTCCTCAGAGGATGCACTGTGCCCTGGAAGTCTTTCCCCATCTGCGGCGCTTTGTTCTCCTCAGAGGATGCACTGTGCCCCAGCAGGCTCTTTTCATCGGCGGTCGCTAAGCCCCGGCAGACACTCCTTGTAGGCTGCACTGTACCATGGCAGGCTCTCTTTATCAGTGTTGGGCCTCCTGCTGGGTCTCCTTGCTGGCAGCAGGTCAGTTGGGAAGCATAGGTGAGGAGTCAGAGACCAGATCCGCTGATGGGGAAGGAGGGGGAATGGCCGCACCAAAATACTTGCGCAGCAGAGCACTGTTGAAAAAGTAAACAGTAATAGAAAAAACTTCTGGAGGGTGCAAGCGATAGCTTGCTAAACTTTTGGGCCCCCTCAAGCCGTTGGGCCCCATAGTAGCTGCATCCCCTGCAACCCATATAGTTATGCCACTCTTGCCGCTACCACCTGTAGGATTAATGCTGCTGCTTCCTCCACCTGTATCAGCGTGGGGTAGATGATCGCTGATTATCTTAGGGCAGTATGGAATGGTTCATCTCCGTGGCAATGAGAGACTTCTTCCGCCATTGGGAGACTTCTTCTTCTTCCGCCACTACCAATATTGTTTTCAAGTACCCCCTAACCGCTCTGCAGAGTACCCCAGGTTGGGAACCACTGGATTAGACAATTGCAAAAACATTTTTAGACATCTTTTTTTTTTCTAAATTAAGCTACTTGTTTATTTGAATAAGATAAAATTGCTGTGCTGTATAACTAACATAATAATAATTACTACAATCCTGTTTAATTTAAATTTGCACATTAGAGCATGGAGTTTGTTCATTATTCATCAATTTATTTTTATAATACTATTTATTAATAAAACTCACCAAATCAAAATTTGCTGAAACCATTATTCAATCAATCAATCAATCAATCAATATTTTTTTTCTATTAGTAGAATGATTATAAGCATTTTACTGAAGAAACAAAAAGTGTCATAAAAAAGGCCAAGAAAGGAACTGATCTCACATCTTAGTTCTTGAAATCCTAATTTTACAGGACTACAGAGCAAACTCCTAAATCAAAATAATATGATAAATAGCTAGGATTACAACCGAATTCTAAGATTAATAGTATTACCGAAGATCTGCAAAACAGAATTAATTTGGGAACTCCATAGTGGCTATAAAAGCCATTAAGTTTAATCAGAAAACACTAAGGTATAATGATAAAAATATCTTTGTGAGATGAAATTAAATAAATCAATATCCACGTCACGTCTGGGAAATCAGCAAGATGTGACATATTGATGTAATAACGCCTCCGAAGTGGAAAGAAAAATAACAATCTCATTGTAACATTGTAGGCAGAGATCTCAAACTAAATGAAATCTAAAATTATTTATTTATTTATTTAAATAATTGGATGGTATAATGTTTAGCACTGTGGGGTTGGGTTCAATTCCCACCAAGGGCATAACTTGATAAAGTTTATTTTCTCCTTTACTCCAAAACAATACTGGTACTGTAGGTTATTTGACTCCAGAAATGACCCTAATGTGTAGAGATATGAGAATTGGTTCTCTAGAAGTTCCAATCCACAAAAATTTTGCGACTATGAACCAAAACCTACTTTGGGTCTCCCGAGTAGATCTAATCCAAACTAAGTAACGTTTTCGGATCTCCCCAGAGGTTTAAGTTTAGGCACCAAGGGGTAACCACTGCTGGCTGGTGGTTAGGTTTATGCAGTAAATGGGGGTGGTTAGGTTTAGGCTGCTGGCTGGTGGTTAGGTTTATGCGCTAAATGGGGGTGGTTAGGTTTAGGCTGCGGAGGGAGAGGAGGGTTAGGATTAAGCACTAGGCAGGCAGGGTTACAGTTAGGGGTGGTAGGGAAAGAGGGGGAGTAATATAACTACATAGTAGCTGTGTGGATACTAAGTAGCGGGATGCCGTGGTCGGTCTTATGATCACTGGCATCCTCATCGCTGCTATTGCATATCAGACAACTGTGTAGGTAATACTGGGACTGGAACTGATGTGAATTTGTGACCATTCTTGAATTAATTACTTATTCTATTAGTGACTTGATTATGTGTCTTATTCACATCACTAATGTGACAAAATTATAATATTTATTTATTTATTAACAGTTTCTTATATAGCGCATACATATTACGCAGTACTTTACAGAGCATAGTTATGAGCAAAAACACATAACGAATTACAGTACAAGACAGTTTAGGACAAGTACATGGTTAATATGGATAGTTGCATCAGGGGACAGAGGTTTATATATTCTAAGAAAGGCACATAAGGAGAGAGGGCCCTGTTCGTGAGAGCTTACATTCTAAAGGCAAGGGATAGACAGACAGGGGTGACACGGAAAGAAGTGAGCATAAACAGTAGGTTAGGATGAGAGATGGTCGGGTTTTATGCAGGAGGGTGGGAAGAGGTCAGCTTAGTCTTTGATATTTTAAGTCTAAAAGAGCGCTGGGTTATCCAAGAGTCGATTAAGCAGCCAGGAGTAATATGTAGTGAGGATGAAGTGAGCTCACTCAAAGCAGTCCCTTATTTTTTTGAGTTGCTGTTGTTTTCTGTCTTTCTGAGTCACTTTGATACCAGGATGTCAAGTTGGATTGCAGTTTCTGTCCAGTTTAAGTCCAGGCTAAGTCCAGACTTTAAGCTATGTAACTGTTTTCTCCCTACTTAAAAATCTTCCAACTTTAAAATCTGACAAAATATCAATAGTCAGCTTTTAATAGTCAGCCAGGCTGTGGTCAGTCTAGTATTCTCAATAATATAAAGATACACTATCTATTGGGGCTGGCATAACATCTACTTGTACAGTATTTGCAACTCGGTAGCAAACAGTTCTGATAGGAACCACGCTATGCCTCCAGCCTCTAGCCATGTACTGTTATGCTCAAGCTGTGAATATATGAATTACTTTGTGACAGAATTGCTAAGCCTGTGTCCCTGGTACCCTGTTTGCATCTGGTACTTGTGTATTATCACGGCGCCCATCGCATCGCAGACCATAAGGCATGCGATGGTATGCGATGCGATGTTCCCCGATGTTCCGTGATGTCCCCCGATGTCATACAATGTTAAAATTGTATGGCATTGTATATGGCATACATGCCATACAATGCGATGCGATTATAAACTGTATAAGCACCCTAATGGGGGCTTACAATGTTAAATGGACCCCCACGCCACCCCCACTATGAACGTGAACCCGAAGCGTTGCGAGCGCAGTGAGCCCGCGAGGGTCAGCGGTACGCGTCCTCCGACATTTTCATACCGCCACTATCCACGTCGGCGTGGAGTAGATTATAGATAGTGTGGCGAGCGCAGCTCGCCACCGAGCCAGAAGCGTGGCGAGCGCAGTGAGCCCCGTGAGGGGACGCGGAATACCTCGCGGGGCTCGCTGCGCTCGCCACGCTTCGGGCTCGGTGGCTCGCTGCGCTCACCACACTATGTAAAATCAACTCCACACCGACGTGGATAGTGGGGGTATGAAAAGGTCGGATGACACGCACCGCCGCCCCTCGCGGGCTCGCTGCGCTCGCCACGCTTCGGGTTCACGTTCATACTGGGGGTGGCGTGGGGGTGCATTTAACATTGTAAGCACCCATTAGGGTGCTTAAAAACACCCATTAGGGTGCTTATACAATTTAAAATCGTATAGGGGGCTTAAATCGATGTGCATCGGGTGTATGGCATGCGATGGTATGCGATGCGATGAAAAATCGTGCTCTGGTATGCGATGGGCGCCATGATAATACACAAGTAAGGCATCTTTATATGTAGCTATATTGCCAATGATAAACAATTGTAGGAAACAGTACAAATAGCTACCTGTGGCTGAGAGTCCATAGCTTGCAATATACTGTACTGTACCACAAAAACACTAAGTGAATTAATATCAGCATTTACATAATTAAAGTATGCACTGGGGCAGTCCTGCTTTTTATGAAACTTTAAATGCCTTCCAATGCCATCTCCAGACCACCACACACCCAGAAAAACATCCCCACCCCCAGAAACATCCATTCCAGCCCTCCTCCTATAGAGTAATGTACAATGATAAAACATAAACATGCATTTGTTCCATCAGTGATTGAACAAGGAAGTTCCCGACTCCAGGTTCTCACCTGCTGTGTTTTAATGAGTCATGCCTTTATATGTGACCATTCCCATGATGATGGCTTACACACACAAGGACCTCACCCTCTAATCTCAAATGTTGCTACTCAGGGTCCCAGTCACTTTGGTGCCCTCAAAGTCTTAACCCTTTGAGTGCCAACATCTCCGTTAGAGATGTGCAAAATATCTACTTAAAATGCCATCGTCGCTCACATTTGTTAATGGCATATATAGGTTTTGAGGTCAGTCGATCCAAACGTTAATTCCCAATCTTTAGATAACGCTTCCAAGACTGTGTGCTGCATGCCAGAGCAGTCAGCATTTCCATTATCTGGACACAAATTCCTTGTGCACCACTCACATGGCCCCATGGATATCTCCTGTAGGTATGTATTTTCCCCCTTTATCTTATTTGTTCCTAACTGTAAACGAGATCCAACTTGCGTAAGACCAAAAGTAATCCAATAATTCATAAGGAGATGAATGCGTAATCCTCCAATGCTTATTCTGCACCCCTGAGAGAGTTTCATCATCAGATTAACACTAGGAGGAAAATAGCAGGAAAAGATTACTAGAAAAAGTAAACACACAGCAAATCTGATTACAGCAACTCATTTAAAGAGAATGTCTACTGTATATTTTATACTTATCCCCATAGTCATAATAGGATGATTTGTATTGTTTTGAGAACACTGTTATTGATTTTTTGCTGTCTCACTCTTGGAAATGACCTGATTGGGTCATTGGCCTGATACACTACACCAGGGCTCAATGGGAGATCCAAAAGAAGTTGGATTTTCTTCCGATAATAGTGTTATCCTATATTGACATGGATATCCTAGTGGATGTATTTATGACTGTGTGGTATTTACTAGCTGACTTTCAAGAAATCAGGTCGGCATTGAGGGTGGGCGTGGCATAGTATATGGGAGGGGATCATGCTAGAGGGTGAGATCACTTGAAGAAGCAGAGCGGGGGCGTGTCCGCAAAATCCCATCATTGTGTCCCTGCCCTAATGAAAATGTCGACATTATACTAAGGAGCGTATTGTGTAAAAATGTAATTCATTGGTGCCTCTAGTAAACCACGTGTCTAAATATCTGCTACTACTGTATACAGTATAACTGATTCTATATTGTTTATATTTTTCCAGAGTCCTGAAGGTCTTTCTCTCTCGTACTGCCCAGCGCATCCCTTACATGACCAGCTGTAGAGTCATGCGGATGCTGTCTGTGATTCTCCTGCTGGTGCTTTGGTTTCTTGTTGCCTGGACATCTGCCGTGTTCCAGAACATGGACCGAAACATCTCCCTTATTGTCCAAGGGGAAACCTCAGACCACCTACACTTCAATATGTGTCTGATAGATCGATGGGATTACATGATGGCTGTCGGTATGTTGAGTTTCCATTTTATAATTACTTTCCTAGTTCTCAATTTGAAATATCCACAGTATGTATGAGTGGAGTGGAAGTGACCAGTATGCGTGTCCTTATGCAAATCCTTATATTAAAGCTGAGGAGTAGAGTGCAGCCAGGAATCGGGTCCCTCTGTGTCTGGCTGCTGTGTACTGTCTCCGGGGTTCCTGCTAACTCCTAGGGTTAATGCAGCTGCTTCCTCCACCCGTGTTAGCATGGGGCAGATAATCGCTGATGTCTGGGGTCAGCTCCCAGTGTATTGCTGGTTAGGCAAAAGCACAAGGAGATGCTGATGATGCTGAAGACGGAAATGGAAGTGACGCAACGTGGTTCTTCTCCATGACATTGGGAGACTTCTTCTGCCATCGAGAGACTTCTTTTCCTGCCATTGCCAATAATATTTTCTGTACTTATTTCCTACCACGGCACCCACGATTTTCAATTGTATGGCATCTTATGCATTGTATCCCATCGCATGCCATCTAGCCGCATGCGATGCATGTGATGCGATTTTAAATTGTATAAGCACCCTAATGGGTGTTTACAATGTTAAATGGCCCCCCATATACGATTTTTAATTGTATAAGCACCCTAATGGGTGTTTACCAGGGCTATTTTTCAGCAGGCTCCAGCAGGAACTGAGGCCCTTATTCTAGTTCACTCTTTCTGACAAAATCTTTCTTAGATGGTCAAAACCATGTGCACTGCAGGGGGGGCAGATTAAAAATGTGCAGAGAGAATTAGATTTGGGTGAGTCATTTTGTTTCTGTGCAGGGTAAATACTGTAAGTACTTATTTTTACACTGCAATATAGATCTCACTTTGAAGTAAAACCCCACCCCAATCTAATTATCTCTGCACAAGTCGCACCTGCCCCACCTGCAGTGCACATTGTTTTGTCCATCTAAGGAAGATTTTGTCAGAAACTAGAATAAGGGACTCAGTTCCTGCTGGAGCCTGCTGAAAAATAGCCCTGGTGCTTACAATGTTAAATGCACCCCCACGCCACCCCCACTATGAACACCAACCCGAAGAGTGGCGCGTGCAGCGAGCCTGCGCAGGGCGGCGGTATGCGTTCTCCGACCTCTTCCTACCCCCAGTATCCACGTCGGCGCGGAGTTGATTCCATATAGTGTGGAGAGCGCAGCGAGCCACCGAGCCCAAAGCGTGGCAAGCTCAGTGAGCCCCGCAGAGAGCCTCACAGGGCGCACTGCGCACACGACCACGCTTCGGGCTCAGTGGCTCGCTGCGCTCGCCAGGCTATCTAAAATCAACCGACGTGGATAGTTGGGGTATGAAAAGGTCGGAGGACACGTACCGCTGCGCTTCTGGGGGTGGCGTGGTGGTGCTTATAACATTGTAAGCACCCATTACGGTGCTTATACAATTAATAATCTTATAGGGGTGCCATTTAACATTGAAAACACCCATGAGGGTGCTTATACAATTTAAAATCGTATACCATCGCATTGTATGCCATTGTATGCCATATACAATGGTATACAATTTTAAATTGTATAACATCGGGTGCCATCGCTTACCATTGTAAGCCTTATGGTATACGATGCAATGGGCCAGTGGTGTAACTACCTATTTTGCGCCCCCGCCGCTAATTTTTTGCCGCCCCCTCCCACTCCCCCTCCACCTCCCCTCGGCGCCCACCCCATGCCTATACCTGCTCAGCCGCATCTGCGGTCATGGTCCCGTCTCTCCCAGTGCTGGCTCCTGCTTCTATAATGAAAACGGACTCTTAGAAAATGGCTACCCCCATACTGCAGACAGAAAACTGTCTGCAGTATGGGGGCAGCCATTTTCTAAGTGTCCGTTTTCATTATAGAAGCAGGACCCATCGCTGGGAGAGACGGGACTGTGACGGCGCGGCAGGCAGGTACCGGCAGACAGCATCGGATAACTATAGCCCCGCAGACCCCCGGCGCCCAAACTTTATCTGCGCCTCCCCGCCACCGCGGGGGCTGCGGAGTTATAGTTATGCCAATGCGATGGGCGCCGTGCTAGGAAACAAGTACGTAACCCCCCCAACCCCCCATCCATTCTACAAGTACCCCAGTTTGGGAGCTGCTGCTCTGAACAATTTTGTTTAAAAAGTTTCCAATTGTAAAACTAGTTTCCTTTTGCTGTTTGGCTTTTATTTTGTTGCTTTTCGTAACTCATGTTAAATTGCATGTATATGGTAATGCTATGCAAATGAGCAGTTACAATTTCCTAGAATCTTTTCTTTTTAAAGTAGGACACTTGATTAATTTCCATTATCTCAGCCAACACATTAAAGTTTAAGACACGCTTAATGCTACGTTTAAGCTGCGTTCTTTGATAATGTGCTCTGATCATAATGAACAAACTTCACCGTGTGCTGGGATTACAGCAGACCAATGTTCTGGAAAATACATAAATGAGGAGAAAGTGTGTATATATATATATATATATATATATATATATATATATATTGTAATTTCCAATGCACTCACGGTTCAATTCGTAGTTATCCGGAGGTGCTCCCGCCAGTCACACAAGCACAGCTTATGGTCCAAATGTAAAGTCACTTAGAATCAGGGCACTCACCAAGCAGCTATAAGGCAATGCTTCTTTTATTAATCCATCAAGTATGACAAATAAGCCGACGTTTCGGACCCAACTGGGCCCTTAATCATGGCGTCCTGGATCTCACAGAAAAGGCAACTGATCTCATGCTACATGCTGCTCATATTTATGTGGTCTTAATTACATCAATTAGCCCCACATGTGGGGATCAACAATTAACCATGGCAAATATGTAAATATCAATGCTATATGCGCTACTGCACAACATCCTCATAGCCCTCAGTATCTAGGGCTATAAAACAAATGGGCAAAGTGTTATGTATAAGTAAAAAAGTGAAAACTCACCTATAGCGAAAACACGCTGTTTGGACAAATTTGGAACGCACGCCGCCATTGTAGGCGGTCCCCACGTGCGTGTCATCTCTCAACCAATCACTAGATCATTATTCTGTGACGTGCACCCCTACCAGGCAGCGCGTCACAGCGCTGGGTGAGTGCCCTGATTCTAAGTGACTTTATATATATATATATATATATATATATATATATATATATATACACACATATATATTTCAGGAAACACTATATAAAATGAATAACGATATTTATGCGTATGCATGTTCCGGTTCATGAACTTTTGCCACTGTAGTTAAGAATTCTGAATAAGGGCAAAAGAGAGCTATTGTTTCTTGTTTGATAATTCATCAGCAAAGGCTGTGATATAAAGCAACAAAGAAGCACTTATTGTATAGTAAACGTGGGTAATATTATGTATTCAATTATTCAACCTTGGAGATAAATGAAACATGGTTAGCGACGTGGCATGTCAATACTATAATAGAGAATTGAAAGAGTGTATGTTGCCATTCAGAAACTGTATGAAATCCTGAATGGCAATACACAAACTTTCATCTGCTTCACACACATCATTTCAATGAAGCTTCTCGTATACGGTTCCTCACAGTGGCGTAAGTTCGTTCCAGTTGCCCAGAGGCAAGATAAATATTGGTGCCCACTCCCCCACCACCTTATATAAATATATGTACAGATGGAGCCACTGTCATCTATCCCTATAATAGGATTAAGTGAGTAATTGGATTACTCTGCTAATCCCTATTCTATTGTTCTATGTATTGTATTGCAGCTGAGAACAATAGGATAGCCATGGTGAGCCACGGCCTAAGGAAGATAGATGAGATGGACTCCTACTGTATAGATATATATCTATACAGTAGGAGTCATCTCATCTATCTTGGGTGAGCGGCGGGGCACCCCCACCTGAGGCGCTGCAATGCCTTGCCACCATCCCTGCATGCAAGACCACACATAGGTGCTTAGTATGGAATACTGGTTCCTCAGGTAGGCATCTGTTGGTATTTGGTCATGTGTTTGCACAGCAAATAACTGTTCTAGAGCTTTTTTGATTTGTATTGGTGTGTAAACCTGCAGTGGTTTAAAAAATACAGAGATCTTTACAGTATAGTCCTATTATTAAGCAGTTTTAGTATTTAATCTGCTATAGTTGGTAGAGCTGAAAAACAAGCTTTCAAGCTTTATCTTTTTATCTACAGTCTCTATCTATAATCTACTTTGTGTGCATATATATATATATATATATATATATATATATATATATATACAGTATATATACTAGGTGATTCATCGCGCCCTATGGGCGCTCTTCACACCGTTGTAAGGTGCTGCGCCCCCTTAAACTGTGAATATTTTTATTGCGTTAAATATAATTTATTTATCATTATGAAGGATGTGTTTTTTATTGCAATTTTAGTAAGATGCTGTGGGTGTGGGATGGGCAGGTGTAGGTGAGCTGTAGCTGGGAGAGTATACGATGCAGGGGATGTGGAGGTGTGGTGGGTGTTAAAGGGGGGGAGGGGTGATGTAGGTAGGGGTGTGGTGGGTGGTGGAGGGTTGGGTGCAAGGGTGTTGAAAAGTTTTAACGGTTGGTGTGTGTTGTGAAGTGGTGGGTGTGGGGATACTGTGTGTGGTGAAGTGTATGTTGGGAGGTGGGCCATGTGGGTTGGTCAGGTGCGGGGGGGCGCCGTGTTTGTAAGGTGCATATGCGATGGAACTGCTGATGTAGCAGCAAGGGTAGTGCTTTTGGGAGAGGGATGGGTGCGCGGGTAGGTGATGGGCGGGTGTTGGCATGGGTGGGTGCATGGATACTGCGGGTTGAGGGGGTTTTGGTGTGCTGTGGTAAAGTCCGCTGTACCATTGGTGGTGGAGTGGCGTGGGTAGTGCTGTGGGTGGGTGAGGGTGGTGTGCGAGTGTACCATGTGTAGTGAGGGTGTTTGTGGGTGGGCAAGTGTCAGGTGGGGGGATTCTGTGGGTGTTAGAGTTCCACGTAAGGTGTGGGTGGTGTATGTTGGTTAGGTGGGGGGGTGTGCAAAAGACAGAGTTGGGTAATCTCCCGCACAGGATTGGTTGTTATGGTACTTTGATATAGATGAAGGCCCCCGGTTGTTGAAATAGTTGGATAATACCGTATTGCTTTTTTTTTTAAGGTGGGGGGGTGGACTGGTTGCGTGACGGGCAGTTGCATGGGTGTGTGAAGTGTGGGGGTGGTGGTGGTTTGTGTGGGTGGAGGGGACGGATGGGTGCATGTGTAATGTAGGAGGGGAATGGCCAACTTGTATTGAGGCGGCTGGTTGCAGGGGTACTGCGGAACGGAAAAAAGGATGCAGGCAGTTGGATGGGGGGTGTGAGTGTAGTGCAGGCGTGTGCTGTGGGTGGGGGAGGGTGCTTATTGGTGTGGGGACGATGGCGGCATGGGAGGGATGGATGGGTGGGTGTGTAATGTGGTTGGGGGATGGGCAGGTGCAGTGTTGTGGCGGCTGGTTTCAGGGGTTCCTGGGGGTTAGGAGGTTTGGGTGTGGTGGTGGTTTGGGTGGGTGCATTAGTAGCGCGGTTGGGGGAGTGTGGTATGCGAGGTGGCTCACTGTAAAGTGGACCTGCGGGTGTGGTAGGGTTGGGTGTGCTGCAGGTGTTTTGGGGGTGGTGTGGGTGGGTGCATTAGTAGCGCGGTTGTGGGAGTGTGGTATGCGAGGTGGCTCAGTGTACAGTGGTACTGTGGGTGTGGTAGGGGTGAGTGTTCACTGCACCTGTGTCACTTGGAAGGTGCAGTGTGCAAGAGTGTGTTAGCATAAACAGTGTGCAATATTTACCATCCTTTACAGAGCTGGAGTCCCGCAGAGGTTTTCCTACCTTCTGTAGGCTTGTAATGCCGCTCTGTAGAGGCAGCAGGTCCTGTGTTTGCGGCGGTGGGCAATGAAGGATGGTGTTGCCTTTTGTTTCCTGCAGGCGGTGCGGGGTGGCGCTTCGTCTGGTTGTGGCAGCAGGGAGGAGAGGCGGGCTGTGTAGCGCAGGCCCACTGCACTGGCAGGTGAGAGGATGGTGCGGCAGGGATGTGGGTGTTCTCTGCTGCTTCCAGGGCGTGAGTGTCAGCAGGCAGCAGGGGCGGACTGTGGCTGTAGCGGGCAGTGCGGGACGGGTGCTGTTTATGGGGCTGTGTGGCAGTATGGTGATTGCTGCAGAGGATGAGGTGCTAGGGACACTGGCGGTGGTGGGGGTGGGGCAGGAGGGAAGAAGTGAAGGGTCGGGAGTGCTGTTGGGGGATTAAGGAGGGGTTGGGGACACTGCCGGGAGTTGGGGGGGGGCTAGCGGCTATGGATGCTGATGGTGGATTGAGGGTCTGCTGGGGACAGGGGGGGGGGTGGGGGTGCTGTTGGTGAATTGATGAGGGACTGTGGTAGCTGGTGGTGGATATACACACAGCTGTATGTGTAAGTATTGCACAGTGTGTGTGTTGTATGTATGTCGGTAGGTGTGTGTGTATGGTATGTATGTATGATATGTATTGTAGTGTATGTGTGTGTTACCTGGAAGGCGCATACCCGTGGGAACGTCCCTCCAGTGTCCAGCAGGGTTCCACTGTGGGGGGGGGCAGTGGGGACTGCCAAATCAGAGGCAAACTGAACATAAAAGGTGCGTGGCCTCATTTGCATAAGTCACGCCTAATTTGCATAAGCCACGCCCCCTTTCCGGGCGCTCCCGCGGGTGTCACTCTTCAGCAAATAGAGAGTTGGGGGGTATGCAGGCAGATGGTCTGCAGGAAGATCAGGCGCGGTGCTCCCTGCTGTCAGGGCATGAAGAGGATGTACAGTACTCCGGCTAGTCTCCGGCTGCTCGGGTACTGGGCAGGGGGAGTGGTTGTGGCTGGGGTGGTAACACTGTGCGGGGGGCCGGATCTGTGTATGTGTGTAAGGCAGTCTGTCAATCACCCGGGTGTGGGGGGACGGCCCTTGTACGTGAGTGTGGGCAGGAACTTGGGCGGACATGGGGAGTGGTGGGCGAGGAGGGGGCGGATAGTGTGGGAGTTGTATTGTGTAGGACACAGGGCTGTGTAGAACTTTAGGTCGCAGGTTTTGCAGTGTGGATAACGGTGGACGGGCCTGTCAATCACCCGTGTAACCCCGCCCACCGTTCTCTACACTGCCTTGAGTGACAGATCTGGCTAAATATATAATATATATATATATATATATATACACACAGTATACATATATATATATATATATATATATATATATATATACACACAGTATACATATATATATATATATATATATATATATATATATATATATATATACTAGGTGATTCATCGCGCCCTCCGGGCGCTCTTCACACCGTCGTGAGGGGCTTTGCCCCATTAGAAGTAGGAATATATGTGAGTGTGAAATGTAGTGTAATTTGCTGAATAATGTGCTTAAAGTGCATTTGAGAGCATAAATGTTTTTTAATGAAAGTGCATATAAGGTACGGATGTGTGTGTGTGTGTGTGTAGTTGTGAGTATAGGAGGCATGGAGGGGTGTGTGAGTAGTTGTGAGTAATGGAGGCATGGATGGGTGTGTGTGTATTTTTGAGGCATGGATGGATGGGGGTGTGTGTGTATTTGTTTGTATTAGAGGCATGGCTGTGTGAGTGTGTGTGTGTGTGTGTGTGTGTGTGTGTGTGTGTGTATAGTTGTGAGCATTGGAGACATGGATGGGTGTGTGTATTGGAGGCATGGATGTGTGTGTGTAGTTGTGAGTATTGGAGGCATAAGTGAGTGTGTGGCTAAACTCACACTAAATAGTGTGCAATGAAATGTTTAAGAGAGCAGAGCTGTGTTTGAAAAGGCGTTGGTGGTGTAGTGGTATGGGGTGGTGGGTGGTACTTACATATGGTGTTGGAGAGTGAAGTTTGGTGGCAGCAGGTTGTGGAGAGTGTAAATAGATGTGGGGATGTGTTAGGTGCAGTAGTGCGAGGTGCATGCGTATTGCAGATGTGAGTGTAAAATGTGAGGTTTAGTGAGTGGTGTAGGGTGCTGGAGTTAATAGAGATATAGGGTACGTAGTGTGAAGGCTGTGTCATGTAGGTGGGAGTATTAGAGGCATAGATGTGTGTGTATGTAGTTGGTAGTTTTGTAGGCATGTATGGTTATGGGTGTGTGTGTAGTTGGGAGTATTGGAGCCATGAATGGGTGTGTGTAGTTGGGAGTATTGGAGGCATTGATGGGTGTGTGTGTGTGTGTGTGTGTGTGTGTGTGTGGGTGAGTGAGTTGGTAGTATTGGAGACATGTATGGGAATGTGTGTGTGTGTGTAGTTGTGAGTATTGGAGGCATGAATGGGTGTGTGTGTAGTTGTGAGTATTGGAGGCATTGATGGGTGTGTGTGTGTGTGTGTGTAGTTGTGAGTATTGGAGGCATGAATGGGTGTGTGTGTAGTTGTGAGTATTGGAGGCATTGATGGGGGGTGTGGGTGTGTAGTTGTGAGTGTGTTGGAGAGTGAAGATTGGTGGCAGCACGGCGTACAGAGTGTAAATAGATGTGGGGATGTGTAGTGGTATGGGCTGCTGGGTGGTACTTACATATGGTGTTGGAGAGTGAAGATTGGTGCCAGCACGGGGTGGAGAGTGTAAATAGATGTGGGGATGTGTTAGTTGAAGTAGTGCGAGGTGCATGTGTATTGATATGTGTGTGTTTGTGTGTGTAGTTGTGAGTATTGTAGGCATGGATATGTGTGTGTGTAGAAACCCACACAATATAGTGTGAGCTGAAATGTTGAAGGGGGGAGAGATGTGTTAGAAGAGGCGTTGTTGGTTTAGTGGTATGGGGTGGTGTGTATTACTGACATATGGTGGTGGAGAGTGAAGTTTGGGGGCAGCAGGTTCAGGAGAGTGTAAATAGATGTGGGGATGTGTGAGGTGCATGTATATTGCAGATGTGAGTGTAAAATGTGAGTTTCTGTGTTTTGTGAGTGGTGTAGGGTGCGAATAGAGATACAGTTGTGAGTATTGGAGGCATGGATGGGTGTGTGTGTGTGTGTGTGTGTGTGTGTGTATTTTTGAGGCTTGGAGGGATGGATGGGTGTGTGTTTGTGTGTGTATTTGTTAGTATTGGAGGCATGGCTGGGTGTGTGTGTGTGTGTAGTTGTGAGAATTGGAGGCATGGATGGGTGTGTGTATTGGAGGCATGGATGTGTGTGTGTGTAGTTGTGAGTATTGGAGGCATATATATATATATATATATATATATATATATATGTGTGTGTGTGTGTGGCTAAACACACACAATATAGTGTGCAATGAAATGTTTAAGGGAGGAGAGGTGTGTTAGAAGAGGCGTTGGTGTAGTGGTATGGGGTGGGTGGTACTTACATATGGTGTTGGATAGTGTAGTTTGGTGGCAGCAGGTTGTGGAGAGTGTACATAGATGTGGGGATGTGTTAGGTGAAGTAGTGTGAGGTGCATGTGTATTGCAGATGTGAGTGTAAAATGTGAGGTAGTGTGTTTTGTGAGTGGTGTAGGTTGCTGGAGTTAATAGAGATATAGGATAAGTAGTGTGAAGCCCGTGTCATGTAGTTGGGAGTATTGGAGGCATCAATGGGTGTGTGTGTGTGTGTGTGTGTGTGTGTGTGGGTGAGTGAGTTGGTAGTATTGGAGACATGTATGGGAATGTGTGTGTGTGTGTGTGTGTGTGTAGTTGTGAGTATTGGAGGCATGAATGGGTGTGTGTGTAGTTGTGAGTATTGAAGGCACGGATGGGTGTGTGTGTAGTTGTGAGTATAGGAGGCATGGAGGGGTGTGTGAGTAGTTGTGAGTATTGGAGGTACGGATGTGTGTATGTGTGTAGTTGTGAGTATTGGAGGCATGAATGGGTGTGTGTGTAGTTGTGAGTATTGGAGGCATGGATGGGTGTGGGTGCGTGTGTGTGTGTGTATTTTTGAGTATTGGAGGTACGGGTGTGTGTGTGTGTAGTTTTGAGTATTGTTGGCACGGATGGGTGTGTGTATAGTTGTGAATATAGGAGGCATGGAGGGGTGTGTGAGTAGTTGTGAGTATTGGAGGCATAAGTGTGTGTGTGTGGCTAAACGCACACAATATAGTGTGCGATGAAATGTTTAAGGGAGGTTGTGTTAGAAAAGGCGTTGGTGGTGTAGTGGTATGGGGTGCTGGGTGCCATAAGCCTACCCAAGTAGTACATGGTTAGTGAGAGTGCAGCGTGATCAGGTTATGGAGGGTGGGGCTGGCCGGCACCCCATAGATAGAGAGGCGTTGGTAGTGTAGTGGTATGGGGTGGTGGGTGCCATACGTCTGCTAAAGTAGTAAATGCAGCACGGTAATGTTTAAGGGGTAGCTGCTGTTTTACTACTTTAGCACACATATTATGTCACCCACTACCCCATGGTGGTGTAGTGGCATGGGGTGGATGTCATAGTACTTACAGTCTTGTGCAGTGGTGGTCAGCAGCAATCCGTGGGTCCGGGAGAGTGCTGCTCTGCGTCATCTATGGGCGGCTTGCGGTGTAATTAAGGTGGCAGTGGCGGGCGCACGGCAATGTAGTGTGCGGCTCTGTAGATCCTGGTGGGTGTTGGGAGACGGGTCTTCCTCTGGAGCATGGCAGTGTACGGGCAGCGGCTGGCGCATGGCAATGTCTTGATTTGCCGGGTATGTGGAGACGGCAGTGGGTGGGCAGGGGCGGGTCTTGTGGCGTGCGCACGGCAATGAGCTGTGTGTCTGTGACAGATGCGGGCGGGTGTGGGGGGATGGCTCCTCCGATGGAGCGAAGGCACTGGTTGGCTGGCTGGGTAAAGAAGGTGCCAGCGGCGGGCGCACGGCAATGCTGTGTGTCTGTGAGTGATGCTGGCGGGTGTGGGGGACGGGATCTCCGACAGTGAGGGCAGGGGGGGGGGCAGCTAGTATCAGGGCGTGTAGTGCTGGAAGGGTGGTGAGGACGGGCCGAGGGAGATGCAGGCTTAGTGGTGAAGGGGGTGCGGGTGTGGGCGTGCTGTGCTTCGGTGGGGCGGGGGGTATGGCGGTGTTTGTGCTGAGAGGGGGAGTGGTGCTTGCTGAGGGGGTGGAAGTGTTGTTTGGGGGGCGGTTATGTGCTGGAGCTGGGTGAGGGCTGTGTATAAGGCCCCCGTTGCTGTTCTGTGCTGTTACAGTGTCCTCCTTATGCGCTGCTGCTGGTGCTGCTCCCTCCTCTCCCTGGCAGCAGTGAGAGCGCAGGTTAGGGTGGCCAGCACATGGGAGCCTTCGTGCTGCTGCTGTTGGCGGGGACCGGCGCTGTGCGGAGAGGAGAGCAGGTCTCTCCCACCTGCGCCCCCGTGCTGCTGCTGCTGGCGGGGACCGGCGCTGTGCGGAGAGCAGGTCTCTCCCACCTGCGCCCCCGTGCTGCTGCTGCTGCTGGCGGGGACCGGCGCTGTGCGGAGAGCAGGTCTCTCCCACCTGCGCCCCCGTGCTGCTGCTGGCGGGGACCGGCGCTGTGCGGAGAGCAGGTCTCTCCCACCTGCGTCCCCGTGCTGCTGCCCACCTGCACCCTGCTGACATCTTTCACCCTCCAGCTGCCTCTCTCCCCCCTTGCTCCGGGCGCAGGAGTCCGCACTCCGCCCATATCCCGCCCCCTTTCCCCCGCTCGTTAGCAACTACATCTGTTATGAGAGTGAGGGGGGGGCGCGGTGTGTAGCGGGGGGGGGGGTGGCAGTGTATGGTCGGGGGGAGCACGGTGTGTAGCCTTGGGGCTGCCCGTGTATGGGCGGCCATAGGGGGGGTGTTGGGCTTGGAGGGGGTGGGTAGTGTGGGAGGTTGTGTGCCGGCCGGATGATGTGTGTGTGTGTGTGTGTGGGGGGGCGCGGTGTGTAGCCGTGGGGCGGGGTTGGTGGCCGAGGAGGGGGCGGATTGTGTGTGAGCTGGTGTGGAGAACTGAGGCCAAGGGGGGTGGTGTGTAGAACGGAAGTGGCCAGGTTTTGCAGTGTGGCTGACGGTGGACGGGCCTGTCAATCACCCGTGTAACCCCGCCCACCGTTTGCTACACTGCTTTGACTGACGGATCTGGCTAAATATATAAGAGATATATATATATATATATATATATATATATATATATATACATATATACAAACAGAATATTTTTGTTCAAAGTACACTGTACACAAAGCTTGAAGTTGTGTGCAGGGCAGTAGAGAGCTTGGCCGGGCCCAGGTACTTTTCAAGGGATGTGGCCTAACCATGGAAGGCATGGCCATGCACCCTTAGAATAAAATACAGATAAAATAGTATTTAAAGCACCTCCCTGGCCACACTGCAGCCCAGCACACAGCAGCATGTGTTGGTTTGAGTTAAGCTACTGCAGCCAGTTAATCTTTGGGGCCCCTCCATCAGACCTGGGCCCAGGTAATTAGTACCATCTCCTCTCCTTTCTCACTGGTTGTGTCTGATGAATCCACATACTTTTAATAATAATATGCTCTCTTTATCTCTTTTAGGTGAATTTTTATTTATTCTTTGGGGTGTTTACCTTTGTTATGCGGTACGAACAGTCCCATCTGCATTCCACGAGCCACGCTACATGGCTGTTGCCATTCACAACGAGTTGATTATTTCGGCTATATTCCACACCATAAGGCAAGTGACTGTACATTACATTTCGTCTGGATTGCCTTTGTCTGGATAATCTTCATTTACAGACACAAATCTCTGTTTTCTTTTTATATCCGTCATTTATGAGTCTGAACGCTGCAAAGTTCACACTTAATGGAATTAAGTATTGTACCTTCCCTATAATGACATCATTGTAAGTAACTGGGGATATATTGCAGCTCTACTTCCAACAAGCATTTAAGTGGCAGAGAAAGATATCACGGATGTCAGTGTGGTGAATGCCCCATATTTTATAGCACTGGAACCAGCAACTAACCATTATACCTGCATTCTACTAGGGTTGCCATCAATCTTGTGTTGGTGCATGTAATCACCATTAATGGGATGCTACTGGTGGTAAAACATCAATGGCTCACCAACAATGGTATCTTACCTGTAGTGGAAAACCATTGTCCATTAATGGTCATTCCTACTGTTGACCTTCTAGTAAGCAAAACTATTGTGTGGGTTGATGTAATGTCTGGTCTCTGAGGGGGTTATTCTGGTTGAGTCGGATGGCTCCGAATGCGGACGGACGGCCGATGATTGGTGTTTGCGCATGTGCAGAGGCGTATCTGCACATGTGCGAACGCCGCGCACGTCCGTATACGGCGTGAATTCTGTACAGAAAACGATCGGTCGGAGCAATCTGAACAGGGGGTGGAGAGGGGCTTGAAGGGCTGTTTGGGCTCACTACCATATGCGTACTCCCCGCGTTTCATGGGCGTTCCCATGAAAACGCTGGGCGTACGTATGGTAATGCAGCCGTGCTGCACGTGTGGGGGCAGACATATGACATAGCTGGATGCCAGCTGCCCGGCCATATCCCTGCTTTTGCACAGAGAAATGGCCGAGTGGTCTGGAGCAGTCAGTGCTGCCTGACCACTCGGTCCTGCATTCGATGGTCGTTGACCATCGAATGATGGGGGAGGTTCCCAGAGATGGAGGAGGTGTTCACATGAAAAATCCACACGCGGTCCATTCGGTCGGCGTCTTACCGCATTCGGACGGTGTGAGCGATCCGTACGGAAGGCGGGGCTAAGAACACTCGGTTCCTGTCGGAAATACGCATTCGACCGAATCAACCAGAATAAGGCCCTCTGTGCTTAGACCTAGCAGCTGGAATCGATTGTCCTCGTGAACATTAGCACACAACATGGTCGCACCACTTCATGTAGGTAATTTTTATTTTTTTTAGCTGATAGTATTTGTCCTTAAAGTGGGACAGCAGGATGAATGAGAATAAATGAAATAAAACTCTTGCTTTCTCAGCACCAGAATCAATCAATAGAACCGGATACAAAGCCTGCATCAGAATACATTTGATTCTACTTTGTTCAGAGCTTTCTAGAGCAGCGACTGCCTAGTCTCCAGGGAAATAAAATTGCTGAACAACTCTGCTATATATACCTTGTTCTTTAGAGGCTTATTCAACGGCTTCAGTCAGGTTGTATTTACAGTACAGTAGCTTAGAAACTGGTGCTAAAAATCGTACAGTATAATAAAGTCCCACGTAAGTTTCGGAGCTTTAGAGAAATCCAGAATGGGGGGCCTGATTCAGCTTTTTTAGCAAAACCATGTAGGTGGGGCAGAGACATTTAGATTTGGGTGGGGCATGTTTAAACTGAAATCTAAAATGCAGTATAACCTTATTTGCCCTTCAAAAAAAAAATATGACCCACCCAAATCTAAATCTTTCTGCAATTGTTAGATCACTCCCACCCAGAGTTCTACATGGTTTGGCCCTGTTATTTGCCCCATTGCTTTGTTAACAAAGCGGAATTCAGACCTGTAAGCAATTGCTTGCAGTGACTCCTGCCTGTAATCAGTAGGGGTGCTGCCCCAGCCTTGTTATGTGGGGGGAGAGCTCCTGTTGCACAGACGCAGCCACCACTGATGCCCGGGTCCCGGCACGTGCATAATGAAGCTGACAGGTGCCAGTAGCAGCGCATGTGCAGTCACCCCTGTGCAAATGCACACGTGCAAATACTCGGCTTCTATGGACTGCCCTGAGTGCAGTCCATAGAAGCCAAATTGGGCTACACGGCAAAGCAGAGAGCCTACAGGAAGCCAGCTCTCTGCCTACTGCAGCCCAAACTGGCAGTCCCAGAGGGAGGGAACACCTCCAAATGGGACGACCTGTGGAGTCTGTGACTGACAGGTAGTCATTGCCAGTCACAGTAAAACCAATGCAGTCTCACCGACTGCATATGGCTCCCTCCCACAGTGGCGGAATTTACTGGGGGCTGCAGTCCTGCAGCCCATATATAAGACCCGCCACTGCACATTTCTATTTCCATTGCACCATGGTGTATTCATCAGTTTTTTTCTTGGCATTTGCTCTGCATCTGTGGTATAGTGGAAACCAATGGTTCTTATATTGCGCAGCAGTGAATACTTGCCGATTATGTATTATGAATGATATATCTTTATTGTTCTCTTTTTTTTTATTACAGGTTTGTCCTTGCAGCAAGACTTCAGCCAGATTGGATGCTGATGCTATTTTTTGTGCACACTCATCTCACTGTGACTGTGACTGTGGGGCTATTATTAATACCCAAGGTAATTTATATACTGTACATGTTTCTTTCAAGCTTACATTATTTTAGCCCACCCCCTGAGGTCTTCTACACTCTCCGCTAGCACTTGTCAGGATTTGTGACTTTTCTGTCCTCGGAGCAGGATCCAAGGTCTATATATGACTGGAGGCCATCTAATAAGGTGATTCGGAACAACAAATCTTTACATTGTTAAGTGTGTGCCGGCAATCTGGCATGGTGCGAGGAGAAGCAAAATCACCATTACCATCGCCCCCGATTGCAGTCTGTCTTGGTGTGTACCCATGATTGATATTCACAAGAACCAAAGTTTATTCAATGAACCCTCTGTATTAGAATAGCAGAGCAGCACAACATACAGGAACTTGCTTAGTGTGTGAGGGCTCGGGGCTTAAATTATGCAAATCATGTAATTTTAGCCCCACCCCCTACTCGTAGACACGCAAATGGTCCCCCGGAAAGGTGGGCAAGACTCCCAAATGCCCCAGACCCCCCCCCCCCCCCACACACACACACACATCTCTCCGTTGTCGACGTGGGAGGGCTTGGGGCTTAAATTATGCAAATCATGTTATTTTAGCCCCACCCCCTACTCCTAGACCCGCGAATCACAGTATTTACAGTACTGGGGCGGGGTTTGATGCATACTTGCCTACCCTCCCTGAATGGCTGGGAGGCTCCCGAAAATTGTCATTTTACCCACCCCCTCCATGTACACCTGTAAATTGTGTCAGTTCTAAGGATGGGGCGGGGCTTAATGACATCAGGTTCTGGTCCCGCCCCCAGAAGCACGCTGAAAGTCTGTATGACTTGATGACATTGAGATCAGGTGCCCCCCGAACATTGAGATCAGGCCCCCCGAAGTGCTGTTGATAGTCTCCTCTTGGGGCATCTCCAGGAAAGGAGACACTAAAAGTAGGTAATCCTGGGATACAGCAGTATTTGTACTGGCATGTGCAGAGAATCAGGACTAGGATTAGTATAACAGGCATCAGTTGATCTCAGGCAACATTTCAGCACTCACATCCCAGCGGCTAGGCCACCTGAAAGACATCCCAGGCAGGGAAGAGGAACTGCACGGGTTATGGAAGATGCATGGACACTACTCCTTTCTGTAGCTGCTGGGTGTACAAAGAAAATCTCTGGTCTAAATTCTGAGCAGTGATTGGCTGTATCTATCAGAACCTGATGTCATCAAGCCCCACCCCATCCTTAGAACCAGGTCCGGCTCAATGAGCCCGGGGCTGGTTATGTTCAGGAGGGGGGGGGGGAACCCATGCCATTTTTTTATGAACACAAAATCGCACATTAACTCAAATTCGCACATTTTCATGCCTAAAATTCACACATTATCGCATTTTTCATTCTGGAAAACGCACCTCATTAAATATGCGAATTCGCGGTAAAAATGCCATATTCAAAAAGTGCGATAATGGGCGATTTTAAAAGTGCGATAAAATCGCATTCTATTAAATGTCACCCTCTGTGTAACTTTACTGGAAATAGAGGAGGAAAGTGTGATCTCAGCTTGGAGAGTTTAGCGTGATGGTTATCTCTAATGTCTACCGGTTCTGTATTGCACACAGTGAGGACTATGGAATCTTATGTCATGAATTATATTTTTTTCCCTCTTAGTTTTCACGCTCACATAACAACCCAAGAGATGACATAGCCGCTGAGGCCTATGAGGATGAACTAGACATGGGAAGATCTGGATCCTACCTAAATAGCAGTATCACTTCAGCATGGAGTGAACACAGCTTGGACCCGGAGGATATCAGGGTGAGACTATTTTCGTTCCTGTGCGATAGATTCATCTCTTTTCACAGCTCACAGATCTGAGACCCAAAGGAGAGGAGGGAAGTCAGACATAAGAGTAGCTTTCTTCTTACTTGGGGCCTGATTCTGGTTCACTCGCAAAAGAAAATTCTCTCTCTAACGGACAAAACCATGTGCACTGCAGGGGGGGGGGGGCAGATGTAAGAGTTACGTTTGGCTGTTATTTTGTTACTGTGCAGGGTAAATAGTGGCTGCTTTATTTTTACACTGCAATATAGATATCAGTTTGAAGTACAAACCCCACCCAAATCTAACTCTCTGCACATGTTACATCTGCTCCCCCTGCAGTGCATATGGTTTTGTCCATTAGAGAGAGAATTTGCTTTTGCGAGTGAACCAGAATCAGGGCCTATATGTGTATTGTCCTTTAGGTCAGTAACAGCAGACAACAGGGCCAAGACATTGCTATTTGTTTACAAAAATGATTGTTTTTTTGCATCTTCCATGCAAAGGAACTGATAAACTTATCAGTAATCAAATTATTTTCCCTCTATCCTTGATATGAACAGAATAATCGAACAAGTAAACACTGCAAGCCGGCGACTGAACACCGTCCCTCCGGCTCCTGAATCCCCTCTCTAGTATTCAAGCACATGCAGCCGAACGGTGAATCCTTTGGTCCCAGCTCCCCGCCGCCTTGCTGATGGGGGTGCCAATGGCTAACGGCGGCTCCATCTGTATATAGCCAATGACCTGCATGTTCTGCAGGTCCCGGTGATGCCACTGAACAATATTGTTTACCAATATCGTTCAGTGTGTACACTCAAACAACCACCAGAGGCCATGATCGCCTTATATGTATGGTGCTTTAGTCCCTTATACACGGGAGACAACCAGCACAAACAGGCCAATACAGCTACCTCAATACATGTAATGACCCCATTGGTACATGAGCCATGTCAGTTTGGTTTTTATTATTGCAGACACACGATGAAACTGACCAGGGCCGATCTAGCAGCAGTGATTGTGGTATCAGTGTTGGGGGCAGACATACTCAAGTGAGCAAAGAATGCACTGTGTATCACTTGCACACCTCACATAATGAAACATTGTTGCAAACCTTATTGCTGAGCAATGTTACATAGGTACTAGGGGCCTCATTTAAAGTTGGGTGCACATAGCATTCTGAATGTAACGTATGCGCAAATCTTTTGTTGCAAAAATGGTGTCTTTGTTGATCTCAGGTATAATACACATCCAACTCAACACGTGCAGTAGTTCTACATATCGGCCCTTATTCTGGTTCACTCGCAAAGGCAAATTTCTCCTCAAATGGACAAAACCATGTGCACTGCAGGTGGAGCAGATGTAACTTGTGCAGAGAGAATTAGATTTGTGTGGGGCATTTACTTCAAAGTGAGATCTACTGTATAGTGCAGTGTAAAAATAAAGCAGTCAGTATTTTCCCTGCACAGAAACAAAATAACCCACCCAATTCTAAATCTCTCTGCCCATGTTACATCTGCCCCCCCCCCCCTGCAGTGCACATGGTTTTGTCCATTTAAGAAGGAATTTGCTTTTGAGAGTGAACCAGAATAAGGGCCCTTGTGTAAGTCTTAAAAATGAACAACAAATTTAAATATATACACATTATTGCGTACATGCGCAGTACAGTTGTGTATTTTACACCACACATATATACTCATGTCAAGCTCTAAATAAGGCCCTTGATGTTATTTCTAGATCACAATCTGGTCTCATCATCACAGCTTTTTTGTCCTTTTATTGTGTTTCTCACCCTATTTTAGACCACATTGTAATAAGTGAATGCACAGATTAGTTGTAGATTACCAACACTGTACACCGTGATAAACAGAAGTAATGCATGCATTATTTCACATGAAACATAAAGAACATTCCAAAATGTAAATATGAATTTAAGTTTAGACAATAAATATTACAATTATGAAACTATTTATTGTTCTTATTTAGTATGTGAGTATGCCTCATATACTGTACTGTAGGTGTTTTGTGTGACATTACAGAGGTATTACATACTGTACATACTGTACATAGGATTACGATACTACTGTATGCTTTTAAACCAGGACACTCATGAATTGTACAGGTTCTGTTGCTGGTATAATTCAAGAATGCATTTCCCCTGTTTTTAATCAGTCACAGACCCAGTGAAATTGAGTAACCCAGTTTAAAGGAATAGTATGGTACAGCTGGCGCCTTCTTCAACTAGCCTTCTCTGGATAGCCATGGCTCACCAAGGCCTGTTGTTCTCAGCTGCAATACAATACATAGAACAATACAGTAGGGGATTAGCATAGGATTAAGTATGACAGCTCTGGCTCACTTAATCCTATTAAAGGGCTAGATGAGGTTGGCTCTATTTGTAAATCTACACATACTGTACACGATTAACATAACGATGAGATAATTTCCTACGTTTTTATATTGTAGTACATGTCTTTTCCTACAGGCTTTCCTAACATTCTCATACTGTCCCTCCCCACCTTGCAAACCGTGTAGTTGACACACATTGTGAACACTTTTAACAGTCCTTGGAAGAGTTGCATCACTCCTTCTAAAGCATATAAGAGGAGAAGTTGCCCATAGCACAGGATCAACTTTTAGTAAAATTTACTAGATACAGTAAGGGTTTCTCAAAAATGGGGCCAGATGTACAGGGAGATAGAGATAAACTACTAACCAGGTGGTCTAGGTCTTCTTGTGGGAGACTATTTTTTTTTGCAAAGTGCTGACATGTTGTTCATTTGCTCACATCACAGCTGATGACAGCCAAACATTTTTAATCTTCTTGTGCTGGTCTATGAGTTGTAAGGGAAAAATAGTTAGGTTATGGCTCGCAAAGTGCAAAGAGGATGTTTGCAGTGATTGCACCTGAGTCAGAAGTGGTTCCAATGCCGACACAGCAGAAGTATTTTTCAATAGTGGAAGTACGAGGCATTGCATGTGTAGCAAACGCCCATAAGACCATCGAAACATGGGAAATCTCATCTGCTGGATGTTTGATAATAAATTGCAGGGTGATACATAAACGGACACCTTCTGACTGTTTGTTTTTGTAAAAGTGGGGCAGATGTATTAAGCCTTAACAAGAGATAAATGCAAGGGTGATAAAGAGAGATAAACGTCCAGCCAATCACCTGCTAACTGCCATGTTACAGGCTGTGTTTGAAAAAAGTCAGTTAGGATGTGATTGGCTGGACGTTTATCTCTCTTTATAAAGCCCGCCCTCCCCCAACCCTACCTTACCCTTGTCTGCGGTCATGGCTAGCTCCTGATAATGGCAAAACTAGCTTTCACAAAATGTCCGCCCCCTTACAGCAGACATTATTTGAGGATGCTAGAGGAGCCTCCTCTAGCATTCTCAAAAATGCCTGCTGTAAGGGGGCGGACATTTTATGAAAGCTATTTTTGCCATTATCAGGAGCCAGCCAGAAGGAGAGCCGGGACCGCAGGCAACTTGAAGTAGATCTGCGGGTCCCGGCCACACACCCGGTGGCGGCAACAGCAAGCAGCACCAGCGGGGTAAGGCAGAGCTAGGAAAGCGCATCAATAGCCCCACAGACCACCCCTGCCCACACATGCTCAACGCCTCCACGCGACCACGGGGTCTGTGGGGCTATTGTTACGCCACTGCTTAATACATCTGCCCCAGTGTGTGAAGCAATTTACGGCTTTCTCGTAAGCTCTCTTCCTACGTGCCAGAATACATTGCGGGGATGGACTGGGGCATGAAGGGCCAACCTGGGACATTTATTGGTAGGGGCCCATGAATAGGGGTTTGGTTAGCCACCACAGAGGCTTGGCTGACCATTGAAGAGTGCATGCTCTGGGCACATTTATAAATATATACAGTAAGTACTGCTAGTGCATTCATAATAATGTACCATATTAAAAACAGCAGTGCACTGTAGAGATACATCAAAGTTCTTTGCAGGATGAGATAACATATGTAGGGAAGACATAAGGGAGGGCTGCTGGGACCAAGACAGAAATGGGGATGGGAATGGAGTCTAACAAGTATAATTTGTCATAAACAAAGTTCACATTTCCCTTGAAGCAATGTAAAGGTAGAGTAGTGCAGCCACTGGAGGCCTCAACAGGCATGCTGGGGGTTCGAGAAGGCGCCTTGCCCATTTTGTCAGCCCCAGGCCTCACAATTTCTGATGGCAGCCCTGAGCATATGTATGATATATCATTACATTTCACAGTCTGGAACCTCATCATTAGAGGAGGAAGTGGGGTCCAATGGGGGTTGCCCCTGTACCTCTGTGGGTCACTCCAACCATGTGCATCTGAGATATAGATTGTGATAAATATGTGGGTAAAAAGGAGGGTACTAAGCTGAATACCTCCTTCTATGTACCTTATCTTTGTACCATGTCACCTTCTCCTGTAAGATAAAAGTAGAAACTTTGCTGATACCAAACTTAACCTAAACAGAAAATTCATGAAAAAAAAAAAATATTTTCAGAATATTTTTGTCTAAGAGTTTAGCCTAATAGTTCAAATTTAAATCAATTGAAAAATTATTTTATTCGATAAAAAATGGCATCTATAGTGTTTCATTTGTCATTCTATATGTTTTGTCTGTGTCCAATTGCAGGATGAGTTGAAGAAACTTTATACCCAGTTGGAGATCTACAAGCGGAAAAAGATGATTGCAAATAATCCACATCTTCAGAAAAAGAGGTGTTCCAAGAAAGGACTGGGACGATCAATTATGAGACGGATAACAGAAATCCCAGAGTCAGTCAGCAGGCAGTGCTCCCGGGAAGATAAAGAAGGTGCAGATCATAGTCATCATCAAAAAAGTAACAGTACTAACACCAAAAAAAGCCACCAGGATTCAAATGTACATAACACAAAATCGAAAGAAGACCCTTCAAAGCACAGAACATTTTCCCTGAAAAAGTCCCATAGCACATATGATCATTTAAGGGGACAGAGTGAAAAACTTAATGGAATATCTACAGAAAAGATTGATATTTGCGAAAATTCCATACAGAACTCTGTGAATGGGAAAAAGCCTGGCTACCAGGAGGCTGAAAACTTGGAAGCCGTGTCTGCTGAATCAATCCTCTTGGTCTGCAAGTCTGCGAGCGCTCACAACCTCAGCCTGGATAAGAAACCGTTGCACCCTAGTTTGTCAGTTATACAAAAGTCACTTAGTGCCATTGCTAACTCTAAAGATAAAAGCCTAGGGCTAAGTGAAAAGACCAAAAGTTTAGAAGATCCTGATAAATATCAAAGAGAAGACTTAAATGACAAGGTAGGTAAGAAATGTGATCCTTGTTCAGACAAGGAGGAAAAATTAGAACAACAGCATAGAACATCAAGCCCTGTTGAGGACACTCAAAGAGTCCACAAAATCGGAATAATGAAGCAACATCCAATTAATCTTTCACTGGGGGATTCTGAAAAAGCAATAGGTGCCCTTGGGTTTAAAGACAAATTTGATATAGAAGAAGTATGTCCTTGGGAAATGTACGATCTTACACCCACTGCTGTGCCTTCTGAAAGCAAAGTTCAGAAACATGTTTCAATTGCTCCCTTGGACTCTGAAAAGAACCAAACATCACGTTCTAAGAGCAAATCCCACAATCGATCAAAGACAACTGAACAAGGACACCATCAATCAAAGCAGAAGAGCCCAGGTAAATCTGACCTCAATGAAAAGGACTACCATGAACAGGCCATGAGAGATGAAAGTGCAAAAAAAACTCAACTTGTTGATCCTGGAAAGACAGATCAAGGAGTGATAATAAAACAGACTGCTTCTAGCTCACAAGAAAAAGAGCACAAAATAAATCCTCCTGTCATTGAGGGAAAATTACCACCACCAGATGGCCACTATAATTCTAATAACAATGTGCCACACACTTTAGCTCTTCAGGCAGAAATATGTCCATGGGAGTTTGAATCAGAGGATGCATTAAGTGTAAACAGAGGTAAATCCTCACCTACCAGCTTTTCTTTAAGCCCCTTATCACCTAAAGACATGCCAAAATCTCCTTCTAAAAAGATGACAACAGAAATGCCAGTAAAACGTATTGCAGCATCTGCAAAAAAAGACGATGCTACTGAAAGGGACAAAGGTCAAAACAAAGGAAATGAAAAAGAGTTTGATCCAAAAAGTTTAATTGTTAAGATGGATAAGTCAAAAAGTGCAGAAGTTTGTTCCATGGTTGGAGACAATATGTTGGCGGTATCAGTAAACAAAGGCAAAAGTACCTCAAACCAACATGGCATTGATAAATGCAAAATAGTAGAAGTTTGCCCTTGGGAAAGTCTATCTACTTCACAATCAGAACAAGATACTGAAGTATCTGATAGTAAAACCCACAAAGTAGTGCAAACATCAAATATGGTGGACATCTGTCCTTGGGACTATAATGATAACAGTGATGGAAAATAAAGATGTCAAAATAGAAGACCTTCAGTTTTTATCAAAAACTCTGAGAGAGAGAGACAGTCGATGGGATACATCACTTGTCATATTTAAACCTAATACCACTGCTATCTTAATGCATCCCCAAAAATACATTTTATAAAATGACTGCTCTCATTTTCTTATTAGTGTATATGTTTCTTGTACACAGTTGTGTCCCATGTTAAAGCATTCCAGATTGTATCATATTTGAAGATAACTTTGATATATTGTGACACAAAACATTTATGCAAGTTTGCAGATATTGTATTGATATTGCAACCAAAATACCTACTATAACTTATGTTTATAGAGTTTCTGTAACTTTTCACTTGGCTTTGGAAGCCACCTATTGTATGAGAACTATTTTTGTTTGATGTAGTTTATATTGTGATTTTATTTATTTATTAATTTTCTTGTTCACCTCTGTATTTTATTCAGCATTCTAGTTTGATACTGTTTATTCAGGGTTTTCTTATTTTTAACAAAAGGAATGTTAAAGTACCTGTTCAGCTTATATATACATATAGAAATATATATATCTAGTGTTTAGAGCCTTAGATTTAGTAGAAATCAAATGGTCCTTCTCAAAAATTATTTTTTTGTTACTCAGAGGACAACTTATTTATTGTTTGCAGTTTTAAATATGTTTTGTTACTATGCTAGTATATCTTGGGTAGTTCTTGCCCCCATTACTGTACCTTTTATTTATTTTTTTACTTTCCTTAGTGTACTTTGTCCGTCGTTGCGCCCTTTACTGTACTTTCTTTTCTTTTTTTACATTACCTTATTTTATGTGATATTTATTGGGCCTACCTAAACATGTGTGCACTATTCATTTTTTCTCATTAATCTCATGGGGAAAAATGGCATGAATGTTGATCCTTTGTGATGGAAATAATTGCACTTTTTAATGGTAACAGTTTAATAATGTGGGTGACTTATGCACATTTATTAAGTATATATGTTACTGTATGTCTGTTTGTACTGTATGGTGTTACCAGCCATCCAAAGTCTGCTGCATGCTCTTTATTTACATTTTATTAAGAATAATATTTTTGCTATCCTCGGTATCATCCAAAGACAGATGTCCATGATATTTAGACTAATGCAGATACTCTGCCCAACTAAAGAATATTCTAATTTAATTATCATGAGATCAAAATATTTTTCCTTTAGAAATCAAGAAATTGAACTAGGTATAGGAAATACTTAGAAATTGTAGTCTTATTGTTCATTGATTTTTTTTATATATTTAGATGCCATCTTACATTTACTTCTGACTCTTTGTTCTATAACATATGTGCAATATTTTTGTTTATATTGTATAGCTATGCCATTAAGAAAGACCCATCATCTGGAGATTTAGCAATAGTCATAGAGTAACTATTGAACACATAAGGCATGATTGGGGGAATATGGCAGCACAATGCACCAGATAAGTATGCATTTTGGGCAGTTTACAAAGCTCTATGGATCCCCAAATGGGTCCAGCTCTATAAAGGAGGTAGCATGTGCACCTGTTATACTTTATGCCACAAGAAAACAGTATTATATGGGCCAGTTGATGCTAGGATAAAAAAAGTAGCGTATGGGCCTAGTTTACTTTAGGAGGTACGACTTGACAGTGTTAGTAGTAAATGCTCGTTACAGAACACAATTTCTACATAATATACTACTAATGGAACATTACATACATACTGACAGTATTATTAATTAAACTCAAAGTTGCATTTACCATGCAAGTTACATTCAAATACTGATACGAATCCAAATAAAAGTATTAATCATGTCCAATTAAATAACACAAACATCCGTGGTCTTTCCTTTTAAAACATCTAATAGAAATCTCGTATTCCAATTGATAAATGGAAATATTATACAGAAGCTGCAGCTGATGGTCATCATCATCCGGGTATGTTTTGCCCCAGAGATTAAACACTGGCACGTTATAGGCCTCCTGGCAGATGCACTTTGGTTGTGGGCTGGATAAGCGTAAGAAGTCCAAAGCACAAAATTCCACAGAATCTATATATGAAGAAGTGTACGTATTTATGTATCCATGTATAGTACATTATATAGTACAGTATGTATACTTTGCACATTAAAGGATTATCACGTCCAACTCTACATAAACCCTATAGAGATTTATCTGGTGGGTATACTGGAAGGAGGGAGGATATGCTATTATCCTAATATTATCTATCTTATATCTATATAACTTATATATCTCTCTAATATCAAATCTATCTATCTATCTATCTATCTATCTATCTATCTAATCTTTATTTCTGATGGAACTAACAGGAACTCCCGAGCCTCTCATTAAATATGACATAATCAGGAACTGGATTCCTGAACCTGTCCTGGGCCAAAATGTACTTTCCATAAAAAAAGTTTTGTGTGAGTGCCTTCATTTCTAAATTCTATATTATATATCAAATATATATTTATCTATATATCAATATGTTTTTGTTTTTTAAATATCTCCACCCCCAGACCTGGAGCACCTTAACCTATTTTTCCCCAGAAAAATAGTAATCTATCTATCTATCTATCTATCTATCTATCTATCTATCTATCTATCTATCTATCTATCTATCTATCTATCTATCTATCGGTTTATTTATGAAGCGCCTGGTTCTAAAACCTGGCTCTTCTTGTATTTATGCCCGGAATTTGAATAGGCAATGCTTTTACTTGCATAACATGGCTAGTGAACAATTGCCCTTTAAAATGTCAGTCCTAGCCATGAATAGAAGCACCAGATTTTACAACCCGATGCTTAGTAAATAAATCTAATACTACGTTCTCATTGCCGAGCAAATCAAGAATGTCAACCCGGTAATTTGCCTTTCAACACAGGTTTTTTTTTTTAGTGTGAACAGCACACCCCGGGTTGAAATTCCCGGGTCTCCAACCCTGCTTTTTACCCGAGTTGACCTGTTCAAACTGCAAAAGGACCCGTGTTGAAAGGCAAATTACCTGGTAGAACTGCTTCACCCGGTAATTTGCCTAGCAACGAGAAAAGGGGTCCGGCACTGCAGTCCCTGGCATTTAAATGCCGGGAAAAAGTCGTGTTGTTCACACTGGCAGTGAGAAAGCAGTATACGTATTTATTTTTCTTACTAAGATTGGTTCCAGATTTTTTTCATCTCCTGTTCCAAATTCATTGTTGTACCAGTCTCTCATATAATGTAATTTGCCGAAATTCTAAAATCTATGATTAAAGCACAAAATTGAATACTTAAATTGTATCAATTTCCTAGCTAATGTACAGATTTTTGTACAGGTTATTTTCTTATTTAACTTTTTGTGAGTTTGTATGTTGCCCACAGTCCACAAACATTCTCTTTGTTTTGTATTTGTGTGGGAGAATTTAGATTGTAAGCACCACTGGGGTAGGTACTGAGTATAAACATTCCGTGCACAGCTCAAAGTTGTCTCTTAGCAGTAGTATAAATCCCATAAGTCTAATGGTGTGTCCACACAGGCCGATCTGATGGCCGCCGATATCGATTCAATATCATCGACCGACAGGACCCAGCAGGGTGTCAGCATTTGCTGGAACGGAGGGACGGTGGGGGGAGTGGGAGTCATGCTGCACTGAGCAGAATAGCCTTCGTTCTGACATAGTAGAAATAGACTGAGCTGCACATCGAATAGTGCAAATCACACCATGCAAAACGATAGTGCAAATTCAATATTGCAAATCTGTCAGTTGTAAATGGCAATTTTACAAACACTTGCTAAGTTGTCCTCTGAATGCATGCATCAAACGCACTTCACTGTTTGTATATATAATTTACAAAATTGTTTCAGGGTAAGCTATATATATATATATATATATATATATATATATATATATATATATATATATATATATATATATATATATTATATATGTAATTTTTTTTACTTCATCTTATATGCAGTAAACGACGTATATTCAGTCATTCTCAGTGTCATTATTTGCATAAAATCTTACGGTAGTTTAGTTTGGTTGCCTAGGTTTCTGCATGTAAATGGTAGAAAGGACCAATGAATACACTGCCTTCTGACTTTTAGTAATCCTCTAGGAAAATTATGCATAATCAATGAAACTGTAAGAAATGTCACCCTAATCTGTGTTATTAATAATATATTATATAATGGTATTTACTGTACAGTATCCACCGTTCCAAAAAAAAAGAAGAAAAAAGAAAAATGATTTGATAGACCTATGTTGTGATGTCTCACAGCATGTAGATATTATAATAAATGCAATAAAACACATTTGTAAGGAAACTGGTTTGCGTTTTATCACATGAAGTTTACAATCTTATGGATACATTATTGTTTTTAACTAAATGTATTAACAGTACTTTCATTTTCAAGTAGAACTTTAACTGAGCATTGTACAGTATATAGCTAGGCAGCAGTGATCAGCACGTGCCGGGCAGCTGGCAGAGGCAGGTGTCGGGTGGGAAGCGGCAGCAGAATTTAAAATAAACAAGTCAAAAGACTGGCCAGCCGTTGATTGGCTGAGAGCATTCTCCGCCAATCAGCAGCCTCCCATCTGTGTGGCCACTGATTGGCTGAGAGAATTTAGTCTTTTGAAAGTGCTTTTTTAAATTCTGCTGCCAATTCCCGCCCCACCGCCTGGCACCTACCGCTCCCTGCTACCTGGCATCCGCCGATGCCCACCTCGCCGCTCACCGATGTCAGCCCCTGCACACAGGTGTGTGTCAGCAGTGCTTCATCGCTGACACACACCAACAGAATTGAACCCAATATATTGTGGGTGCTAAAAAGTACCTGTGATGTGCCGCTGGAGGGGCTGGTCCAATTTTTTGTGCAGGCAGATCAATCTCCAGGGTCCGACCTACTGTATTACGCACGGGACTGCGCATCGAGTCAGATGGGATGTCAAACACATCGGATTTGGGCTGATTTCTCGGTGAGATCCATCAGGTTTGGGTGAAATTGGCCCAAATCGTACTAATGTATGGGCACCTTTAGATTAGAGTCACACATAGTGGCCATTTAATGGGACGCGCTTGGCCGCAAGGAGCCTGCACACAGGCTCCTATGCGGCCGCACACACATTATCAGCGGGGCCACAGCCTCGTTGATTGGGACTTGCTTGGCTGCTATGTGTGGCCCAGCACTTACTGTAACTTTTTTGACAAAAGTTTAATCAGGAACTAGTCAGAAGTCTGCATGGGTGGAAGAGGCATAAAGTCTTTCTGGCAATGGGGACGGGGAGGAGCTGGACGAGGCAGGAGGGACTATTGCTGGAGTCACTCACCAGTGATGTAACTGTTGCATTGCCAGGGCCCCCTAAAAGCAGATAGGATCACAATGATCTGCAGCAATAGCAGCAAGAGAAGATTAACCATGGGCTGCGGCCATGGCACGGATAATCCAATCCATTAACAAATCGGATTTGAGAACTTCCTGCTGGCTGGCCCCTCCCTCCTCTGGACCAGCCAAATTACCATGTGCAGCACCGCACTGCATATAGCCATATCCCTCTCTCCTTTCTATACCTCCAAACTTTGAGATGACAGGGAGCAGGACCTGCCGCGCATGTCCCGACAAAAGAGGTGGATCGATGGCAGAGCAAAGTGCTGCAACTCCTGCTTTTGTCATTATGGGGGCATGCCCTGCCTCCCCTCGCTGCACTGAATAGATGATGTGCCCACGCCCACAGCACCTATTCAGTGATCACTGGCTTCCCCAACTGTCCCCCCTGCCTGCATGTAACTGAGACTATGACAGGGAGGGACAACAGGACAGTCTCCTATTAGTGGGAATGTCCCACTCGAATCGGGACAGTTGTGAGGTTTTCCTTAGTTCAGCATTATTTCCCAGCAGCCATGATGCCGTTGGTCAAAATCCCAAGAGCGGGATCCCAGCCGCAGGAATGTCGGCAAGGGGGAACACATTGAAACACCTTGGGGGCTTGCTGAGCTCACCATGTTACTTGTACGGTGGCTTGCTTGGCTTGGCACAAGGTTCTATTCACACTCCGCAACGGCATCCTGACCACCGGGATCCCAACTCTGAGCAAGTTAACTACATCCCGTAAGCATTTCAACCCAGCACTCTTATCCTGCATGGTGTGCATCCAGGAATCCTCCCCTTGTCGAAATGGTGAACTTGCTGGAACAGAATGCTCAACCAGTCAGACTTTTACACAGGCTTGCCTACCCTCCCGGAATGGCCGGGAGCCTCCCGGAAATTGTGTCCACCTCCCGGCCCCCCGGAAGGTGGGCAAGTCTCCGGCATTCTGGTAATTGCCCCCGCTCCCTCCTTGCCCGCTGGTTTAATTACCTGAAATCGCGGGTCTGCGGAGAGGGGACAGGGCTAAAATTACGCGATCGCTGCATTTCGCGTCATTTAAGCTCCGCATCCTCTCCGCGGCCCGCGAATCACTGAGTTTTCCGGTATGGTGGCAGGGCCAAGTGATGTCAGCCTTGCTCCCGCCCCCCTGACGTGTTGCCTCTCCGGGCTTCTCCCGGAGAGGTGAAATTGAAAGTAGGCAAGTATGCGTTTACATCTGCTGGGACTTGTAGTTCCACATCAAAATGATAATCAATCAGGTTACATAGAGGGGAATGTGGTGGGTTTCACTTAGAGGCAGAGTGGAGGGGGATCACACTGACTCCCAGAGGACAATATGTGTGTGTGTGACACATAGAGGTGAATGTGTGTGTGTGTGTGTGTGTGTGTGTGTGTGTGTGTGAGAGACAAACAGGGATATGAGGGAGGTTGGGGGTCATTGACAAACAGATTGGCATGTGAGGGGGGTCACTGCCAGCAAGAGTGAAATGTGGGAGGGGGAACCACAGATGTGCATGTGTGAGTGGGTCACTGACACATAGGGGAATGTGGGTAAGGGTTCATTAACAGAGGGGAATCTTAAGAATGTGTTTGGGTGGGTCATTGATTCACAGAGGGTAATAGGAGGATGGAATGTGTGTGGGGGGGAGAGGAGGGGTGACTGACAAATAGAGTAGGGTGTGGGGGGTCACTTTTGATGGTACTTGTGTAGTTTCATATTTCCAAAACCAGCATCAGAACCAGGCTCTTGGACCGGTCCTGGTTACAAAAATGCAGGGACAAAAAAAGTAGGGGGTCACCCATATTTCTGAAACCAGCACCAGGCTCCAACAGCCATCGGTGCAATGCCACAGCCATGGGCGACATTTTACACATGCTCTCCTAGTCCAGTGTCACAAGGACATGCACTGAAACTGGAGGGAGGTGGGTTCAGGGGAAATGTTAGAAAAAATTACTTCACAGAAAGGGTAGTGGATAAGTGGAATAGCCTCCCATCAGAGGTGGTAGAGGCTAAGACAGTAGAACAATTTAAACATGTTTGGGATAGGCATATGAATATCCTTACAAAGAAATAAGGAACAAAAAGGGTTTAGATTACCTGAAGAATAAAAAAGGGGCAGACTAGATGGGATAAATGGTTCTTATCTGCCGTCAAATTCTATGTTTCTATGTCCTCTTTGGTCCAAAGTAGGCAATTCAAGGGTTAAAATAAATCGATGGTCCTGTACCAATGGACTGAGGAGTTGAATGTGTATACATGTGCAGCTCCTCCCTGGGAATGAAGGGAATCACATTGATGTTAGTCAATGGGATTTCCCCTCTGTTAATCAGGGCGGCTGATTGGCTCTTTGCATCTCCATAGACTTCCATGTTAATTTTATGGGCGATTCTTACCATAGGAGCTCATGTTATGAGTGCAACACGGATGCCGAAAATGGGAACTGGCAAATCACCCACAAAGGTGACCCCAATTAACTTTATGGTCAGAGGAATTGCTGGTGAGTGCTGATGATTCGGCAGTGTGAAGGTGCTGGTGGTGCCTGCTGTGTGGTGGCTCCTGTGGTTTGGTAGTGCTAGCGGTATTGGCAATGCGGGCAGTGGTGTCCACAGTGCAGGGGAGGTGGTGCAATCTCCTGTGCATATGCCCCCTTAAAGTCTATGGGTAACATCTTATTGGCTGAGAGCCGTGACAGAGAGCTCTCTCAGCCAGTCAGTGGACAGCTCATTGAACTAAATGGGACTTTTTAAAGTGTTGTTTAAGGAAAAACTGCACGATCTAACAGCAGGATCTCAAGGTTTCGTCTCGGATAGGGATCTAAAACAGAAAGGGAGACCTAAACGGTAGCCCAAATTGATTTGGATCTCCTGACTTCGAGCTGGCAAGGATTTTAGGAAATCCAAACAATTCATCTCTACCACATAGGCATATTAAAAAAATTAAACTAAGGGGCTATAATGTGTACAGCATTGGTGCACATGTTACTGTGGTAATTATGTGCAATTGCATTGTCACTTCCCCAAAACACCCAATTTCACAGAATGACAAAACCGACCATGATGAATATGTAAAGACGTGTAAATACTGTTCATGCTAAAACTTTTAATTTGCATCCATGGTTCAAAATTAGCCCCTTTGTGTAAAGTAGTAATTATTTTAAAGGAATGATGAGCACATCTGACAAATTACTGTCAATCAATATTAAATCCAATTTAAGCATTGTTTCCTGATGTCAGATCCTAAATGCAAGAAGTGTGCCGATCAGCTGGCTTACTCCTGGTGTATTATATGCTTTTAAGTTATTAAATACGGCTCTGCAAGCCAATTTTTTGAGCATCTTGAATGCTGCTTATTCCCGATACCTTCAATCAAGGCCTTAACAGGTCATTCTAAATACTGTACACAGGGGCGTAGCGCGGGCAGAGCCGGCGGAGCACGAGCTCCGGCAGATAACAGGGTGTTGGATCGGTGCCTGCACCGCCAGCTTGCCCGCTCTCCTGCCCACTCCCCCGCCCGCTCCTGGCTTCCCGCTGTGTCCGAGAGTAGTGCTGCTATTTTCAATTCACGTCTTCCGCTGGACCGCTAGCCAATAGGCGCTTGTGGTCCAGCAGCCAATCAATTGGTGGCTGCTAGACTGCGAGCACCTATTGGCTAGCGGTCCAGTGGGAGACATGAATTGAAAATAGCGGCGGGGAGCCGGGAGCAGGCTGCTGTAGAGTTCTGTCCTGCTCTGCACAGCCTGCAACAAGGTCCCCCGTGGGGGGGGGCTATCGCTGCAGTGCAGGAGGATGAGCGGCACCGCGGTCTGGGAATCACCGCTGCCTCCAGTACATAGTGTGCAGGGGGAGGGTGCCTGTCTGCGGGAGTGAGAGGCCATATTACTCAGGACAAGACGGGATAGGAACCAGGAGCATAGAAGGAGACAGATAAGAAAGAAAAGAGTCAGAAATAATAGTAAATAGGTGAGAACTCCCAGTTCATCAAACGAGCAATTTTAGTCCCCCTTGGCAACAAGCAATTTCAGTCCCCCTTGGCAACAGTCAATTTTAGTCCCCCTTGGCAATGAGCAATTTCAGTCCCCCTTGGCAATGAGCAATTTCAGTCCCCCTTGGCAACGACCAATTTCAGTCCCCCTTAGCAACGAGCAAGTTTAGTCCCCCTTGACAACAAGCAATTTCCATCCCCCTTGGCATCGAGCATGAAGCCCCTTGGCATTGAGCATGAAGCCCCTGAGCATGTAGGTAAGTGGCACTTATGTCTCAAATGTGTAATGGGCATTACAGTTTCTTATATAGTATGTAATGGGCATCATGTGTGGCCTTATGTGTAATTGGCGTTACGGCATGTGGCTTTATGTGTAATTGGTATTACAAAGTTCACTAAAATGGGCAATAGGCATTATGGTGTGTGGTATAATGTTAGGCTGTGCACCCTTTTCACTGCGCAAGAGCCTCGCCTACTACAAATCGGGGGATGGGGGGGCGTGAAACATGCCTTTGCTCTGGGCACCGTGGCAGCTAACTAAACTACTGACTGTGCCTCCATGCAGCTCTGTAGGCTGCTGTCTGTATACCCTTGATACCATTTTGTGAATCCCTGAACTGCCATTCCATAATACACAGAAAGGTTTTTGCTTACTCAAATAATTTCAATTGTCTATCACAGGCAGTGGCGGAACTTATAAAGGTGTATGCCCATATGCAAAAATATTCTCTGGGCCCTCTCTCTTCTGCCTAATGATGACAGTGGGTGAAACAGTAGGTAGTGGCAAGGCATGTGGTGACTGGGAAGTCAGTGGGTACTGGGTATAGGTGGCTTTGAGAGGGTGCCATGGAGAGGTATAGTATAGTAAGGAATGGCAGGGGGTTATGGCAATAGGCAGAGGGTGGCAATGAGTAGCAGGTGGTGATTGGGTAGTCAGTGGGTGACATGGGGAGGCAGCGAATGACCAAGGGAGAGACTGAGGGTGATTGGAGAGTCACTGGGGGACAGGGAAATGTAAAGAGTGACAGGGGAGGCAGAAGGTGAAAGTGAGAACTAGATAGTGAAAGGCAGTGGGTGATTATGGAGGCAGTGGGTGATGGGGGGTGGCTGTAGGTGATGATATGGCAGTGAAAGGATAATATAGATGTAGTAGGTGAAAGGGCAAAGGAAGTTGGGGGAGGCAGTGGGTGACTAGGAGATATAGAATGTGCCAAGGAGAAGCAGTAGGTGACAGAGAGAGATAGTGGGTGATGGGAAGATAGTGGATGATGGGGAGATAGTTAGAGATTACAGGAAGGGGTACAGGGGGACAAGGAAAGCCACAGATTGACAGAGAAAGGCAGTTGAGGCAGAGGGTGAGAGAAAAGGTGACAGGGTGGGGATGGGTGATGGGGAGACAGGGGGTGACAGGGGCATAGTGGGTGATGGTGAGAGTAAGAGGGCGACGTGGAGATTGTGGCAATGGCTGATTTGTAGAGGCAATGCATGACACAAGAAGGAAGAGAAAGACCGGAAAACATAGTGGCAGATGAGAAGAGGCAAAAGTGTGACAGAGGGATATACAGTAGGGTGGTGGGAAGTCAGTGGGTGACAGTTGTGAGGTGGCATAGTTTAGCTACTGCTGGGACTGGTGCCCATGCCAGAGTAACTTGCCTGGTTAGTGAGATAGGAAGGCAGTGCAGGCAGGGGAGCTCCTTCTATCCTGGTTGCCCCACCTCTAAGTACCTAGCCAGTCCCAGTCACTCAGAAGCTAGAGATAAGAAGTTGAGGAGAGGTGAGTAGGCAGTCCTCCATTATCATGCCACAGTCTGTAGGCCCCTTAATGACAGTGAGCCATGATGCTGCAGTGCTGCTAGTTCTGCCACTGATCACAGGTGCATGTAAGGGAGGGGTTAATCTAGACTATAATAGACTAATTTACACAGCAAGTGAGGTTTATATAACATGCTAACAGCATACATTTACATACATACATTTACAAAAATATGGCAAGCCAAAAGACTCAGCAAGGAGCCTCTGTTCTGGTGGTCCTATGGCTACAGCCTGCCCAGGGGTGGGGGCTTACGCCATCATTCGGTGATAAACAGAATGGTAGTTGCACTAACCAATGTATCAGTCCATCAAGGGTCATGTAAGGGAGAGGTTAGACTGGGGGGAAAAAAAAAACATATTTTCACAGGAAACAATAATGGATCAATGGCAAATAAGACATCCTACCTTGTACATGATAATAACAATGTAGCATCTCAGTTACAAGGTGTGTCAGCTCTGGTGGTCCTATCTACATGACTATAGCACCACCTTGGGTCACATATATACTGTATGTATTCCTGCATTGTGATACAACTCACCGGGAGGGACCCACAACATTATCCACTACATAGTAGCACCACAAGGTTATGCATACTCTCCAAATACTTATCCCATCTATACCCCCCTCAGAACCGTTATACACAGAATTGTAGTTGCTTAAATCAATATATTGGTATATCACACATGCTTGTAAGGAAAGGGCGAATCGTCATCAAATGCGGCTGAAAGTAGTTCTACTGTATGTCAATCCAATTTGGTTTACATTTTAACTGTATAGTCAAAATCGAATCGAAACCTATCCCTAATCGCGCCACATGTACAGGGCATTAGTATAATCCTAATAGCCAATAAATAAATGTTGGCAAATAACTAAATAATGATGTTAGAAAAGGAGCAAACGCCTTGAGTCCTGTTGGAGAAAGTGCGCTATATAAATTAAACTTACTTACTATTAATAGCAGAAATACCGTCATCCTGGCTAACTTGAATTCAATGTCAATGAAAACTAGGGATGTGCACCGGGCACTTTTCGTGTTCCGTGAAACGCGTTTTGGGTCTGTATCTCGGGCAGTGTTTTGGATCTGGATCTGTTCCAAAACATCACCATTTTCGTGTTTTGGGTTCTGATTTATTTTTTTAAAGCGTAAAAACTGATAAAATCGCATATTTTTTTTCCCTCCTATGCTATTATTAACCTCAATATCACTCATTTCCAGTCTATTCTAAACGCCTCACACCTCACAATATTGTTTTTAGGGCAAAAGGTTGCACAGAGGTAGCTGGATAACTATGCTAAGCCACATAAGTGGGCGGCACAAACGTGTCTCATCTAGGAGCGGCACTGCAGCGGCAGACAGGATGGCTGTTTGAAAAACTAGGTCTCAAAAAGCACATAATGGCAAAAAAAGAGGTGCAAGATGGAATTGTCCCTGGGCCCACCCGGGGGGGGGGGGGGGGGGGGGGGGGGCTACAGCTAATGACTGACTCGACTCAGCAATCAGTGAGTGATTGGAATCATTCGCTCATTCTGCTGATTCGAGTTACTGTGGCGAGACAACGGGTCAGTAGCCATCTCTAAGTGGAACCCGCTGGTATATTCAGCTTAGAGCCACTAAGTACTGCATGCTGGGAGCAAAGTGCTGGAACTCAGCTCAGTGCTGCCTTCCTGCATGCTGTGAGTGGGAGGCTGGTGTCCAGCATGAAATCACATTTTGTGACACTGAGAGTGGGAGGCTGGTACAGCCCTCAGCAGTGTAGGGAGAGATTCACTGCTGGCAATGTCCACATTTTAATTTCACAGAATTGGGAGCGCTTCAAGTATGGATCAAAAAAGTGGTAAGGAGCTCAAGAATATGTATCATCTAGCCGGGTATCCTGCACAATGCCCTCACATTTTAGATCTGTTTTGATTAACACTAAGTAACTTATTCTGGTCCATGAGCACCCGTGCGAATTTGAACAGGTGCGCAATGTTTTACAACTGCCTATGAGCTCATTTCTGCGCATGTGCATGTACTGTGTGCGAGCAGCCATGGCACACAGTGTTTGCCAGACGCTCGCACACAACACTGCAGGCGGGGGGGGGGGGGGGGGCGTGGGGAGGCAGGCCAGGGGATGTGGCCATGAAAGGCCCAGCATTTCATGGGAGTTCCATTGAAAACACTGGGCTTTCCCATTGTAGTGATGTGGGGCAGCCAGTGGTGTAGCTAGGTGCCACGGTGCCCAGATCAAGGGCATGTTTCGCGCCCCCATCTGCCACCCCCCCTTCCCCTTCCCCCATTACAGACAGTGCACACACCATTACTTTTCATTATACACAGGCACCCCCCAATTACACATAATACACACAGCATTCTATGCACCCCCCACCCCCATTACATACACATAATATGCACATAATACACCCCCCACCCCCATTACATACAGTGTACACACCATTTACATTATACACAGCATACCCTCCAACTGGACCGATTTACCCGGTACAGTACCGTTTTTTTACGGTCTGTACCGGCTAAATCAAAGTGTACCGAATGTACCGGTTTTGGGCAATCACGGGCGCAAGGTGCTTGTATGGCTTTTCTTGCCTCACATGCTGCGGCATGAAAGGAGGAGAGGAGGCTGAGCGAGGAAGCCCGGAGAGCGAAGCTGGAAGCAGGCGGCTGCACAGACCGCGATCAGCCACAGCCAGCTGTCCGCCGCTGCCCCACGTGACCCAGCCCGGCCATTCACAGCAGGATGCACATGGCTGAGTCGGACGGTGGGTCACTGGTGACAGCAGCAGCATGGGATGAGGAGGAGAAGGGCAGCAGCCGGGGCAGTGAGAGGACTTTGCGGGGGCTGGGGGAGAATGGCCTATGTGTGTGCGCCATGTGCGATTATCATGCTGCTGTGTTATGGCCAGCACACGGGGGCACAGCGGGGAGGTGCTGAGCAGTGGTGCTGGTATTTTTATATATTTTTTAAATACATATATCTGAAAAAATGGCCGGTATACATTCGTAAAAGGGTCATGACCACGCCCCTTTCCGTATGTGTACTGATTTCTGCCCTGCAAATGTTGGAGGGTATGTACACAGGCACCACCCACCCTCCAATTACACATAATACACACAGCATTATATTACATTATACCCCCCTCCCCCATTACATACGCACAGGTCTTCAACCTGAGGCCCTCCAGATGTTGTGGAACTACATGTCCCAGCATGCCCTGACAGTTTTGGCATGCTCTTATAGGATTTTTTTTTAGCAATGCATGTTGGAACATGTAAGTTTCACAACATCTGGAGGGCCACAGGTTGAAAAACCATGACATACAGTATACACAGCATTCTATGACATTATACACCCCCCAATTACATTCAGTATACACAGCACAGCTGCCATAGCATATTACATTATACCCCCCCCCCCAGGGGCGGATTTAGGGATGAGGGCGCCCCTAGGCCCAACAATAATGTTTACTAAGTAGGACAGTTTATAGGGGCAGTATCTGCATGTCCTATCCATTTACACTCTATTTAAGATGAAATATAGTACAGTACAGTGGATATTTTGCAGTTATTGGTACATTTTGGGCTGACAGTACTATCACAGGCATCCAAGTGCCGCCCCCAAACATGTGCCGCCCCTAGGCCGGTGCCTCACGTGCCTAATGGGAAATTCGGCTCTGCCCCCCCCCCATTACATACAGTATACACAGCATTCTATGACAATTTACCCCCCACAATTACAGATGGAGCCGGGCTCCCTCTTGCTCGTGAATCACCAGAACGTCACAGCTGGCAATCCGCCAGCAGCCCAGCTCTCATCTGACTGAGACGCACGTCTCAGTGTCCGTGCGCCGGGGCGACGGGACCCTGTCCGTCTCCCCTTCAGGGAGACGGACAGGGTTGGGAAGGGGGTGCGGGGAGGCAGTGGGGTCCCAGGGTGACCGCCGACAAGCCGGCGGGGACCCGGGGGAAGCCGCCTCTCACAAATACAGATGGCGGGTGGCGGGGGATGGCGTTGCCATCCCCTGCAAAGAAGAGCCCGGCTCCATCTGTACATACAGTAAATATAGCCAATTCCCCATAATGCAGCCAGTCCCACATTATAAACAGCCCCCAATCTCCAGCACTCACCTGGCTGGGTTGCTTCTTCCAGGGACGTGCAGGGAGCTGGCAGTGGGCGGTGGGGCCGAGGAGGCATCAATAAGATGCTGCCTGAGGTTACAGAAGCAGAAAGAGCCAGGGCTGATGAACAAAGTCCATTAACTGTGGGCGGGGCTAGCATCCGGAAATCATCAGAGCCCTGGCTGCCGGGTTGTTTGCTCTTCAGTCACTTCCTCTGTATGCAGACTGAGAAGCTCGGCCACCGCTATGCACCCATGCAGAGCAGGGAGCATCGGGGGAGCAGCGGGGAGCGGGTGAGCTGGGGTGGGGGCAGCCGGTGGTGCACGGCTCCGGCGCCATTTGATCTCTCTGCGTCCGGAGCGCGTGCTCCACTGACTCCGCCTTCCCTATGCCCCTGGCGGCAGCTGACATCACCGGATGTCATCTGCCCGCCATGTTCCCCTCCAAAACACATGCAAAGCTATGACACCTGAGAGTGTCTTAGTTTTGCGTGTCACTTCCACATTATACGATGGTCGGCGACCATTGAATGATGTGGGTTTGGCCCCGTAGGTTGTGAATGGATGTTTATGCAAAACATCCATTCACAACCATGCGGGGATACCTGCGTGCGAGGGGGTGGCGGACATTTTTGCGAGCGGTGGGCCGGATTTTAAAGACACGCAGCGCTGTGAACTTTGCATGTCAACCAGAATCACCCCCATATTCCGTTACATTGGGCCGAATTTAGACCTGATTGCAGGACCAAATTTGTTCTCAAAGTGGACAAAAACCATGTGCAATGCAGATGGGGAAAATGTAAGAGTTACATTTGGGTGGGGTGTGTTCAAACGGAAATCTAAATTACAGTGTAATAATAAAGCAGCCAGTAGTTACCCTGCACAAAAACAAAATAACCCACCCAAATTTAACTGCTTTTGTAAATTGAATGAAAATAAGCGGTAAATACAACAAAAACTCAAAAACAACCTTTATTAAATAAACCCGTATGATTTAGAATATTTATTGAGATAAATAATGCCACTCTGGTCCCTTGAATTGTGGTACATATAAGCACAGGTGATTAACGGATAATGAATTTTTTTATTTAAAGAAATTGTATATCTTACTCTATTCATAATGAGATATCTCAATAAAAGTAAAATATTAATTATAAATGAACTGAAATAATAGAGGGTGCACCTAACAAAGAGTCTTTCTACCGATTTATGAATGTGATTATCATCATATAATAAGTCATATATTAAACCCCCATCTCTAACTGCTAATGTAATAAGGGTTTATCACCTGTGTGGATGTAATATGTGCATGTATCACCTGTGTGGATGTAATATGTGCATGTATCACCTGTGTGGATGTAATATGTGCATGTATCACCTGTGTGGATGTAATATGTGCATGTGCATGTATCACCTGTGTGGATGTAATATGTGCATGTATCACCTGTGTGGATGTAATATGTGCATGTATCACCTGTGTGGATGTAATATGTGCATGTATCACCTGTGTGGATGTAATATGTGCATGTATCACCTGTGTGGATGTAATATGTGCATGTATCACCTGTGTGGATGTAATATGTGCATGTATCACCTGTGTGGATGTAATATGTGCATGCGCATGTATCACCTGTGTGGATGTAACATGTGCATGTATCACCTGTGTGGATGTAATATGTGCATGTATCACCTGTGTGGATGTAATATGTGCAGGACAGGATGGGTTAGCATGCTAATAAAGCAGCTTTTGCACTGCCTACATTTGTATGGTATATATTTAGCGATCATTATGAGGATTATATAGAAAGCTGTACTAGCATTAGCACGTTTCATAAGCAGCTTAATATGACCACACTATAGCTGAGTACATTACACTCAACAATCTATAACGCTATAATCTATAGAACTAACAAAAAGCTTATTTCCACCCCTCCTGGAAGAATGTCCTTGCTGATATTGTTTCAGATATACACAAATGGGGTTATTCTGGTTGAGTCGCAAGGGTGTGAATTCGCAGCCTTGCGAGTCCCCCTCGCAGCATGTGTTTGCAAGCACTGACTGCGATTGGATGTTTAACATAGGCCAGTCCCCCGGCTATGAGTTTTGGGGAAAGGGGACGTGGGGCAATCAGTCGCACAGGATTTATCAAAGCACTATTGTTCTCATTTACCCTCAGTGTATATGTACATCGGTTGGTTAACCGTGAGTAGGGAGGGTGTGCTGCCACTGGACACAGGTTTGACAATTTTTGGAAAGAAGAGAAAGTATGTCTCTGTGGTGCACAGGTTATTAAGAAGGTAAAAAGTAACTTTTATTTGGATACGTTTAAAAGAATGTAGCGAAATATAGACAGACAGTGATACATAAAGACACACACAGTGTAGGTTTAAAAAGGATAAAAATCCTTACTCAGTGTGATCCAACTCAATATCCTCCTAGATGTTAGTTAGATTCTTATGTATTAGTAATAATGGTTTATTGTACAATTTTCCACAGTGGATTTTCTGTGCGGCGACTTAAACGCACAGAAAATCCACTGTGGAAAATTGTACAATAAACCATTATTACTAATACATAAGAATCTAACTAACATCTAGGAGGATATTGAGTTGGATCACACTGAGTAATGCTGGGTACACACCAGGACGACTAGGGCCCGATCAGCACAATCTAGATCCGATTCCGATCAATTGGATGCAGATTGTGTGCTGATTGGGCCCTTTTCTGAGCTGGTGTGGAGCGATTCCGATCCGATGCGCGGTCCCGCGGGTCGGTCGGTCGTTATTGAGATCCTACCTGCTGCAGGTAGGATCTCAATGACGACCATACAACCGGGTGCGGGTCGCCATCGGATCGGACCCGCTCACGGTGCACATCGTGAGCGGGTCGTGCCCTCCCGCGTCATCGTGAGCGGGTCGGACGAGACACTGACGACCCGCTCACGATGTGCATCGTGAGCAGGTCGTCCTGGTGTGTACCCTACATAAGGATTTTTATCCTTTTTAAACCTACACTGTGTGTGTCTTTATGTATCACTGTCTGTCTATATTTTGCTACATTCTTTTAAACGTATCCAAATAAAAGTTACTTTTTACCTTCTTAATAACCTGTGCACCACACAGAGACATACTTTCTCTTCTTTCCAAAAACAGTCCCCCGGCTAGTCTCCCCACAGCCCCCTGCCCTCAATGTTGGGTGCGTGCACCCGGCGAAAAGTTGGTTCGCTGTGGCCACACGCACCCTGTGCATACACATGCGCAGAAATGCGCATGGGCATTGCACAAACATTGAGCTTGCATGCAAATTCGCATGTGAGCGTACAGACACGAATAAGGTCCAAAGTCCTGAGAACAGGAGGCCTAGTATATAGTTTAATGCAATGTTGAGGTTGTACGCAGGAACAAAAGTTGCATTGCCCACACACAGGGGCGCCAACAAGTCTGCCGTGCCCCAGTACAAAGAAAGGAGCTTGGCCAATAGGGGGAGGTGGGACCTGACCTCCTTTAAAAATATAAAAAATGGGATGCAGTCAATTTACCAAAAATCTAAATACTGGCGCTAAAAGTACCGACCACCATTGACCGATGGTGAAAATACCAACACGTTCAAAATGCCGGCATTCAATTTGCGGGCATGGTCAAAATACTAACACGATCAAAAAGTCGACATTTGTGTTAATGCTTTTTTCTTAGGTTTGGATTAGGCTATGGGGAGGGAGGATTGGGGCTAGTGGATGCAGGGGGACAGTAAGCATGGCCACCGAGAGGGGGGAGGGTGGGTACAGTTTACCAGGGCCCAGGCCTGTCATGGGGGCCCAGGTCCAGATACACACACTTTCTTTTTTAATTTTATTTACTTGGGTGGAGCATGTGTCAGCTGGGCGCCGGGTCTGAGAGCAGCTGTGTAGCGGCGGCGTGTATGAAGGATCTGGAGATCAGCTGTGGCAGCAGCAGTCAGTCCACCGCTGCAGAGCTCTGGACACTCTCGCGAGATGATGATTTACAGCTGAAGGGGGCCCATCTTCTTTACTGTCTAAGTAATGTGTTTTACATACATTTGTCACCATCAGATGCTAAATAGGGGGCCCTTACAAACCTTTGCTATGGGGCATACGAATATCTAGTTACGCCACTGTATATATACAGACAAAAGGCTAACTACTCCTCATACTGAAGGCCTAAAACAGGGGTGGCCAAACTGGTCCTCGAGATCTACCAACGGTCCATGTTTTCCAGATCACCTAGCTGGTGCACAGCTGTAATATAGATCCACAGGTTGCCTGGAAAACATGCACCGTTGGTAGATCTTGAGGACAGGTTTGGCCAGCCCTGGCCTAAAAGATGACATAACAGAAAGTGAAATCTATTTTTGCAGGGACACTAATCTGTTTCAAGCTTGCTGGATATGGAGAGAGGGAGCTGTGAAGACAGAGATGGGAGGTAGGAGCAGACAGGGACTGGGGGTGGGGTGGAGAGTCTGTGGACTAAGCTCAAGTCACAGCTTGTGGACTGTGGACTAAGCTCAAGTCACAGCTCAAATTGAAAGTATATTGGAGAAGCCGCTATTTTGACGGACTTTTAACTGTTATATTCATAATTTTTCACCTATTAAAGAAGCAATAGCTGTACTAAATAAAAGGATTTAGATTTAACAACTTAATATAATAATTGATTACTACAGCAAAATCGGTAAGGGATCAGACACTCATTAACCCTTTGACTGCCAAGTGAATATGTCAAAATAGTTCTGAGAATTGCCAAACATTTGTATTCAGCATTATGACATGTATTGTTTACCTGATCTAGGAAATATAATCTCTTTTTACAAAACAGTTTTTATTTGAATTTATATAACACATATAAGCGACACTGGCATTTTTAGTTGATATTTCGCACGTCTCATAGAGATTTTGGCACTCAAAAGGTTAATAATGGCTGAGGTTTAAACCGTACATCATGCATCATCTTCCAGCTTAAACACTGATACATTGCATTATGTTTCTATCCCTTGTGCTCTGTGATGAAAGATCTTCATTTTCATAATTATATTACAGTATGGATGTACAGTAGGTGATGTATTGGCTGGTAGCTATAAGGGAATACACAAGAATTCTATTTTATAGAATTTTAAACCACTATAAATGACAGCACTATGTTTTGAAATATTATATTGGACATCAGATTTCAACTGAGCAAAAAAAAAAAAAAAAATATATATATATATATATATATATATATATATATATATATATATATATATATATATATATATATATATATATACATACATATATATATATATATATATATATATATATATATATATATATATATATATATATAACATTTTTGTAAGCAATTAGATTAATTTACAAAACATCTTTTTGCTTTAAAAAAAAAATGTATTCCACCTTGGAAGTTCTTTAGCAATGTAATGTACTACACAGTAAATGTCCTAATTTTCAAGATTACTTAATAATACCGTAACAGTGATACACTAGTGCCCTCTCCTGTTTGTTATAAATATTACATCAAAGGTTTTATTTTATTGCTTCCAGAAAGGGCTCATATAATGGTGCAGTAAAATATAAATATGGAGTGCAGGATATATACATTTGTGCTCATAAGTTTATACACCCTAGCAGAATTTGTGATTTCCTGGCCATTTGTTAGAGAATATGAATGATAACTCACAAACTTTTCTTTCACTCGTGGTTAGTGGTTGGGTGAAGCCATTTATTGTCAAACAACTGTGTTCACTCTTTTTAAATCATAATGACAACAGAAACTACCCAAATGACCCTAACCTAAAGTTTACATACCCCAGTTCTTAATACCGTGTATTGCCCCCTTTAACATCAATGACAGCTTGAAGTTTTTTATGGTAGTTGTGGATGAGGCTCATTATTTTCTCAGATGGTAAAGCTGCCCATTCTTCTTGGCAAAAAGCCTCCAGTTCCTGTAAATTCTTGGGCTGTCTTGCATGAACTGCACGTTGAGATCTCTCCAGAGGTTGCCTGACAGTTCCTTATATTGGCCCCTATATATTATATACAGTACATTCCTTTGCTCACATGCCCCTCCTATAGAATATATTCAATCCTATGCTCACATGCAACCCCTATATACAGCCCTGTGCTGACATGCACACCTTATATACTATACACCCTCTATATCATATATGCTTATATGCTCCCCCTATAAATTAGATACAGCCCTGTGATCACATGCTTTAAGGCTTTGCACCTTCCCCCACCCACGGCAACCTTGCACCTAACCCTCACCCACCCACCAATGCCACCACAGCACACACCCGCAACACCACCGCACCTGCCCCTCCACCACCCGTGGCACCCCCGCATCCACTTGCGGAAACACCACAACCACACCTCCACCACCCCCAGGCCATCCACACCTGCACCTCCCGCTCGCCACACTATAGAAAATCAACTCCACGGCGACGTGGATAGTGAGATAATGAAAAAAGTCGAAGGACACGTTCCGCCGCCCCTCGCCAAGCTTCGGGGTGGCGTGGATATTGGGGGGGGGGGCATCCTATCTTTTACATGTATTCACTGACTTAGCCCATTAAAAAGATAGGGTGAGATAAAAAAATCGCATCACATCACATCTCATGCCACTAATGGCATGCGATGCGATGCGATTTTTTATCGCATCCTATCTTTTTAATGGGCTAAGTCAGTGAATACATTAAAAAGATAGGATGCGATAAAAAATCGCATTGCATCGCATCGCATGCCATTAATGGCATGCGATGCGATTTCCTTACCCTGAATAGCCCACTACGTAAATGGAGTAGTGGGCGCCGTGCTAGGAAACAAGTACTGTACCGTGGCTTCTTTGCTGAACTTCTTGACACTAGGCCATCCTCCAAAGTCTTATCCTCACTGTGCTTGCATTCAACACCTGTCTGCACTGGTGGTGCCCAGGTCCAGAATGTTCTTGGTGTCCTATAGCCTTCTTCACAACTATTGAATCTCTCTGCTTGAAGTTCTTGATGATCTGATAAATGTTTGATTTAAGGTGAAAACTTACTAGCAGCAATATCCTTGCATTTAAAAGCATTTTGTGCCAAACAATGATGACTCACCACCCTCCTTTTAAAGTTTCAAGTGTGTTATTCAAACTCAACCAGCATGACAGTGTGATCTCCAGCCTTGTCCTTGTCAACACTCTCACCTGTGTTAATGAGAGAATCACTGACATGATATCAACTGGTCTTTTTGTGTCAGGCCTGAAATGCTGTGAAAATGTTGTTTTAGAGATGAAGTTCTGTGCATTAAGATACTGTGGCAGGAAAGGTACTTTGCCACCTGGAAACAAAGGACATATAGTGGCCTGTGCCACTGATAGAGTGGCTGGTGGAAGCTACTCACAGGGTCCCAGGGGTAGATGGGAAGTGTGCATTGACCGGCTTCCCATCCATTGGGCCCAGATCAGGTTTTATAGTCTTCTTCGCACAAGAAGCTGCTTCAATCAGCTAGCACCTGGCTGCTGGGTTTAATGCAGAATCTCTGCTATTAAGGTGCCCATACACTAGTAAGATTTATCTTCAGATCTGGCTGGTTGGAACAAACACCTGGTTATGGATGAGTGACAGTTTGTCTGTTTTCCAGCATTTCCAAGCAAATGGTCAACTGTCATTTGCTCTCATCCATAACCATGTTTTTGTTCCAACCAGCCAGATCAGAAGATAAATCTGCGTGTGTATGGCCACCTTTATTCATGGCTCCTGATGCTATCAAGGGTTATAACAAGGTACAGGTGGGAGACATTCTTCACAGGAAGAGGAGGAGCAGCAGAACACGAGGACATGCACTGACACTAGGGGGAGGAAGGTACAGGTGGGAGACATTCTTCACAGGAAGAGGAGCAGCAGAACATGAGGACATGCACTGACACTAGGGGGAGGAAGGTACAGGTGGGAGACATTCTTCACAGGAAGAGGAGGAGCAGCAGAACACGAGGACATGCACTGACTCTGGGGGGAGGAAGATTCAGGGGAAATGTGAGGAAGAACTACTTCACAGAAAGAGTAGTAGATAAGTGGAGTAGCCTCCCATCGGAGGTGGTAGACGCAAATACATTAGAGCAATGTAAACATGCTTGGGATAGGCATATTGATATCCTTACAAAGACATAAGGATCAATATTTGTTTGAGGTAACATGTTTAAAAAAGGGGCAGACTAGATGGGCCAAGTGGTTCTTATCTGCCGTCAAATTCTATGTTTCTATGTTTCTATGGCAGTTAATATAGAAACATAGAATTTGATGGTAGATAAGAACAACTTGGCCCATCTAGTCTGCCCCTTTTCAAACATGTTACCTCAAACCATATTTTATCTTTATTTCTTTGTAAGGTGTCCAGGTGATAGGGCTGCTAGGGAAAGTGGGATCCAGAAGACTGGGGCACTAGTGTCAGGATGCCGGGACCTGCGGGATTCCTGATCGAGTAAAGGGGAGTAAGTCAGGGCCTAACTTCCTCGGTTGTTTATTTATATCTTTGTATCTTTTGAGCAACTTGAATAAAAGGTATTTGTTTTTTGAACAAGCCAGGAGTCAGTCGCTGGTGGAAGTTTTGTAAGAGAGCACAATCTTGCAAGAAACCTGTTACAATACCACTAGGTGATTCATCGCGCCCTTCACACCGTCGTAAGGGGTTGCACCCCCTTAATTTGTGAACGTTTGTATTGTGAGAAATATGGTTAAAATTGTATGAAAGATGCCTGTATTGCAACTTGAGTTATAGGTGAAATGTGTTAAATAGAGAGCATATCATGTGGAAGGGGGTGTGTATTGATTTATTTAATTAAAAAGCAGTTACAGAGTAAGATGTACATTGATAGTGTGGATGGTACAGTGACATTTGTGGGTGTGTGTGCGTGTGTGCAATAGTATAGTAGGGTGTTTTTGAGTCAGCGGCTCCCCACTGGCGGAGGTCACTCACAACACAGGAAAACAGGAGGCTGGGTAGTGATAGGGGTGTGTGCAGGGCTGCCAAGAGAAATCATGGGCCCCGGTACAACAACTTTCCAGGGCCCCCATGGAGGGCGCTCCCCGCAGACTCCGCCGGCGCTGGTTCCCCCAACCCGTTGTTTCGCCACTGCTTCCAAGGTTGGTGCTTACTGAGTGGCAGTTATTGCATTGATAGCGATATCTCTCTCCCTCTCTCTCTATACAGGTCGAGTATCCCGTATCCGAATATCCGTTATCCGAATTATTCCGAAATACGGACATTCCAGAAAGTGCAAAAAATTTTTTTTTTTGCTAAAAACTCACTGGGGACATATGTAACAGCATCACTGGGGACATGATATGTAACTGGCACTATATATGTGCAAGACAATGATTGCTTGGCATTCAAATTCAGTGCTGAGATAGTACACACATTTTGTTTCACGTTTTGAAACCTTGTTTTTTGAACAATTAAAATATGTTTGTGTGTATTTTATGTGGTAATAAAATATATTTGTGTGTATATTATGTGTTTATACAGCATAAATGCAAGATACTTCAAAATACATCATTGAAATATTAAAATATTCCGAAATACGGAATAATCCGTTATCCAAAATTCTCCTGGTCCCGAGCATTTTGGATACGGGATACTCAACCTGTATATATATACATACACACTATACTAAAGGTGCTGCACGCAAGAAACTTTTCAAATATGCGCAAATAAGACCACAGAGTCTGAGCTGATGCATCAAAAGTACCAAGGGCAGACAAATTTACTTGCAGAACAGACAGCGTTAATGGATCAGTTTGAGCAACGAGCTTAGGCTCCCTGAGCTCCTCCACCGCACCTTCCCTCCCACGTGCAGGCTGCCAGCAGCATCCGGTCATAGCAGGGGCAGGCTGGCAACTTTTAGCCTGGGGGTCCAGAGCACTGGCCCATAATTAACATTGCATCCTTAAGCACCTTACAAGTACAGATTTTCTGTGTGATCTATCTGGTAGAAACAAAAGTCTGGAAATTTTTGATTGTCAGTTGCTCCCATAACATTTCAGGTTTTTGTTCCCACCAGATAGATCAGACAGAAAATCTGTACGTGTGTACGCACCATTATATGGAGGTTTTTCGTCTTGAATGGGGTGGGATTTCACTGGCCAGCATATAATTGATTGCAGGGCTCTGCAAATTAGTAGCCCACCGACCAGGTCTGAATAACCCTGAAAGTTCAGTATAGAGAGAGTGTAAAGCGATGTACACAGCTCAATTTAAACCTAAAATCCATATTTTAAGAAAAAACTGTCAGCAATTGCTCTGCAATGTAATTAACAACTAATTACGCAATTGGAAGTTTCCAGTTAAACTAATTAGTCCTTAATAGCTCACCTGCAGCTCTATCCAGGCACAGGATCGGTGCTATAAAGGCCCCCATACATTAGGCCGACTTGTCCTTAGGACAAGTCGGACCCAATTCTCCTGTGAGCCGCCCGGCAGCTCCCCGGGAGGCTCACATACAATTTGGCACTTGATGAGCCAGTTTTTACATGTGATAAATCGCTTGCGATTCATCACATGTAAAACAAATGGGGAGCTGCAGGGCGGTGAGGAGCAGTGGGGCGGGCAGCGGCAGTAGTGGGGGCGGGCAGCGGCAGTAGTGGGGGCGGGCGGCGGCAGTAGTGCCTGGCCGGCATGCTGTGATCACAAATAGCAGCGCTGCCGCTGCAGGACGGGACGCACAGTGGCGGCTATTAGATTTTCAAAATACCTGTCAAATGACCGGCCGTTCTGTGATTGGCTGAGAGAGCTCTCAGCCAATCACAGAACGGCCGGTCATTTGACAGGTATTTTGAAAATCTAATAGCCGCCACTGTGCGTCCCGTCCCGCAGCGGCAACGCTGCTATTTGTGATCACAGCATGCCGGCCAGGTCAGAATCACTCGCCGCACCCGGCACCCGCCGGGAACTCATTTGTGAGCCGCCGCCCGCCCCCACTACTGCCGCTGCTATTTGTTATCACAGCATGCCGGCCAGGTCAGTGTGTCTGCCCGCCGTGCCCCCCCGCCCCCCGGTGTCTGCATGCATATGCCTGACAGGTGGGCAGGCATATGCATAGCATACAGGGATGTCGGATGATCTTATGTGCTGACCGTCCGACCTCCCTGATCCGGTCCGATGCGCACGGGACCGCGCATCGGATCGGATCATATATCACACACCTGCGATTTTGGGGCGATTTCATCCGGTTATCGGCCCAAAGTGCCGAAATCGGATGAAATCGTCCCAAAATCGTATAGTGTATGGGGGCCTTAACTCTTTACCTCTAAAACTGCACTTGCTCCCCACACATTACCTTAACTATAGTACCATACCTCCCAACAGTCACGCTTTCAGCGGGACAGTCACGATTTTCAGGTCCTGTCCTGCTGTCCCACCCGCGGCCGGCATTGTCCCGCTGCGGGGGGGGGGGGGGGGGGCAGTTTGGAGTCCCCCCAATCTGGTAGAATAGACGCTATTTACGGCCAAAAATGGGGTTGCGGCTAATTTGCATAAGCCACACCCTCATTTGTATATGCCCCACCCCCTTTTCGGACGCTGCGAGTGTCCCTCTTTCATTATGCAGAATGTTGGGAGGTATGTAGTACCACTAACCCTGCACCAGCTTTCCTCACGCACTACACTACCCTTAACCCTGCTTCTTTCGCACACTACCCCTAAACCTGCACCTGTTTCCCACACACACACTATACTGCCACTAACCCTGCACACTATACTATCACTGCTATCCCTGCACCTGCTCCCCCCACACTATACTATCACCGCTAACCCTGCACCCTCTCCCCACACACACTATACTGCCACTAACCCTTCACCAACTCCCAACGCACACTATTCTATCACTGCTAACCCTGCACCCGCTCCTCATGCACACTATACTATCACCGCTAACCCTGCACCTGCTCCCCACACACTATACTATCGCTGCTAACCCTACACCAGCTCCCCACACACTATACTACCACCGCTAACCCTGCACCTGCTCCCCACACACTATACTATCGCTGCTAACCCTACACCCGCTCCCCACACACACTATACTACCACCGCTAACCCTGCACTTGCTTCCCACACACTATACTATCACTGCTAACTCTGCACCTGCTCCCCACACACTATACTATCACCTCTAACCCTGCACCCGCTCCCCACACACTATACTATCACCGCTAACTCTGCACCCGCTCCCCACACTCTATACTATCACCGCTAACCCTGCACCTGCTCCCCACACACACTATACTATCACCGCTAACCCTGCACCTGCTCCCCACACACTATACTATCACCGCTAACCCTGCACCCGCTCCCCACACACTATACTATCACCGCTAACTCTGCACCCGCTCCCCACACACTATACTATCACCGCTAACCCTGCACCTGCTCCCCACACACACTATACTATCACCGCTAACCCTGCACCCCATACACACACACTATACTATCACCGCTACCCCGCACCCGCTCCCCACACACACTATACTATCACCGCTAACCCTGCACCCCATACACACACTATACTATCACCACTAACCCTGCACCCGCTCCCCACACACACTATACTGCCGCTAACTCTGCACCCGCTCCCCACACACACTATACTATCACCGCTAACCCTGCACCCGCTCCCCACACACTATACTATCACCGTTAACCCTGCACCCGCTCCCCACACACTATACTATTACCTCTAACCCTGCACCTGCTCCCCACACACTATACTATCACCGCTAACCCTGCACCCGCTCCCCACACTATACTATCACCGCTAACTCTGCACCCCATACACACACACTATACTATCACCGCTACCCCTGCACCCGCTCCCCACACACACTATACTATCACCGCTAACCCTGCACCCCATACACACACTATACTATCACCGCTAACCCTGCACCCGCTCCCCACACACACTATACTGCCGCTAACCCTGCACCCGCTACCCACACACACTATACTATCACCGCTAACCCTGCACCCGCTCCCCACACACTATACTATTACCTCTAACCCTGCACCTGCTCCCCACACACTATACTATCACCGCTAACCCTGCACCCGCTCCCCACACTATACTATCACCGCTAACCCTGCACCTGCTTCCCACACACACTATACTATCACCGCTAACCCTGCACCTGCTCCCCACACACACACTATACTATCACCGCTAACACTGCACCCGCTCCCCATGCACACTATACTATCACCGCTAACCATGCACCCGCTCCCCATGCACACACAGTATTCTGTCACCGCTAACCCTGCACCTGCTCCCCACACACTATACTATCACCGCTAACCCTGCACCTGCTCCCCACACACACACTATACTATCACCGCTAACCCTGCACCCGCTCCCCACACTATACTATCACCGCTAACCCTGCACCTGCTTCCCACACACACTATACTATCACCGCTAACCCTGCACCCGCTCCCCACACTATACTATCACCACTAAGCCTGCACCCGCTCCCCACACACACACTATACTATCACCGCTAACCATGCACCCGCTCCCCATGCACACACAGTATTCTGTCACCGCTAACCCTGCACCTGCTCCCCACACACTATACTATCACCGCTAACCCTGCACCTGCTCCCCACACACACACTATACTATCACCGCTAACCCTGCACCCGCTCCCCACACTATACTATCACCGCTAACCCTGCACCTGCTTCCCACACACACTATACTATCACCGCTAACCCTGCACCCGCTCCCCACACTATACTATCACCGCTAACCCTGCACCTGCTCCCCACACACTATACTATCACCACTAAGCCTGCACCCGCTCCCCACACACACACTATACTATCACTGCTAACCTGGACACACTCCCTTCATACATTACACTATCTCCTGCACTCACACACAGCATCGACAATCATCCACAGGCTAATTAAAAAAAAAATCCTCATGTAGGATTTTGCTTGCCAAAAATCTGGCAGCAATTTTTTTTTCACATAATTTGTAATCACAACAATCAATAGATACATATATTTTTGTGTGTGTATGCAAGAGTAGGGTAGCAGGCACTCCCTCTCTACCTTTCTGTCTCTCTCCTCCAATCCATGGGTCAGTCTCTCTTCATGATCAGGAGGATGCAGCTTCTCTTCTACCATCAAATGCAGCAGCCCCGATAAGCCCCGCCCCCTATGTCACTCTTGTGCTGGAAAGGAAAGCTGTATCCCTATTGGTAAACGGTGGCCATCTTTTTGTAGCCCGGCATGTGGACAGTAATTTTATGTAAGTTATCCCCAACCTGCAACATCTTCCTATCGCCTAGCTGAGCTGCGCAGAGGACGTAGTCAGGACTCAGGACAGAAGGAGCAACATTCTCCTGCCTGCACTGAAGATCTGTAGCGGTGGCCGACTGCTGCCGCTGGCTGCTGCCACTGCACACACTGTGAGTGACAGCTGACCTCTCTCTCCTACTCTATTATACCCAACGCCCGCCCCCTCTCCCACCCCCACCAGCACTCCCGTCCCCTCTCACGCCACTACACATGCTCTGCCAAAAAATAAACTGTTTGTTTGTGCCCCTGGACCAGGGACCCCCTGACAGGCCCGGGCCCCGGTAAAATGTACCCGCCCCCCCTGCTCTCGGCGGCCCTGGGTGTGTGGGCATAAGGGGGACTAAAGAGGAGGGTGGGAGACACAGTGCAGCTTCTGCAAGTGGGTGAGGGTCCAGCATGGCAGTACAGGAGTACAGGACGGTGGCCCTGAGTCAGTTTCTCCTCCTACTGGGTGCATGAGAGCAGGAGGCTGGGCTATGAGGCATGATAGGGGTATGTGGGCAACACAGCATCAGCGACTCCCCAGTGGTGGAAGTTATGGTTCAGGAGAGCAGGAAGCTGGGTAGTGATAGGGGTTTGTGGGCATACGGGGGACTAAAGAGGGGAGCAGGGGTGCCGTGAATTGGGGGAGGGGCGCGGGGGTGCCGTGAATCGAGGGAGGGGGCAGAATTGCGGGAGGGGGTCGCAGGTGTCGGTTAATCTCGGGAGGGGGCGGGGGTCCGCAAAGCGCAGGAGTGGGGCGTGAATCGTGCAAGGGGGGTTGCGAATTGCGGGAGGGGGGGTCGCGGGGGTGCCGTGAATTGCGGGAGGGGGGGGGTCGCGGGGGTTGGGGGGTGGGTGCCGCGAATCGCAGGAGGGGGACGCGGGGGGTTGCAGCGAATTGCAGGAGGGGGGGTCGCGGGGGCAGGGGGTTGCCACGAATCGCAGGAGGGAGGGCGCGGGGGGGTTGCCGCGAATCACGGGAGGGGTGGGTCGCGGGGGTTGCTGCGAATCATGGGAGGGGGGGTTGGCGGCGAATGGTGGGGGGGTCACAGGGTGGGGTGGTGCCGCGAATCACGGGAGGGGGTGGTCGCAGGGGGGGTGCCGTGAAACGCGAGAGGGGTCGTGGGGGGGGGGGGTGCCGCGAATCGCCACAAGAAAAAATCAACACAGAAAGGTCAACACATGTAAATGTTGACATAAGTGTGGCATTTCATTGGTGTCCATGTCGACACATGAGAATGAATATGAGAACATTCAAAAAATGAAAAATAAATCTCAAAATCTCATGTCAACCTTTTTCATTGTAAACCATAGCCATGGGGAGGGGGGGTTTGCCGCGAATCGCGGGAGGGGGTGGTCGCGGGGGTGCCGTGAATTGCGGGGGGGGGGGGTTACAGGGGGGCGCGAGTCGTGGGTATAAATAGGCACACCTCAGACTCAGCTCTGCGGTTGGAACGCAGGTTGTGGAACTACTGGCTCCAGCAAGCCTAACAGCAGCGCTGAAACGGCATCACATCCGTGTTCAAGCGCGTGCTGGTGGCTGCACTAAGTGAGCCTCAGGACTATTGTGATACATTGTATATGATAAAGTTACAAACCTGACTTATCCACATTACATGACTTTGGTAATATAAACAAGTCTTCCGTGCCACACTATATCTATTATAAATAATAACGGTGATAACGGGTAGTGGGGTCCCGCTAGGTGAGGATTCTTATCCTTTTTAAAAATCACTATTTGTTGTCTTATGTGTTGTCCAGTCCTTTTTATATCTTCGCAACTATTTTAAATGAACTCAATAAAAGTGATGTTTTACTAAGTATTATTTCTCTAGGTGCACCAAGAAAAGGCACTCTTTTCTGTCCTCCTTAAAATATCCTGTCTGTGCCTCTGGTAGCACACCCTCGCATTTACATATATTCAATTAATCAATTATGCTATGAGGGTCCACCCGTTTGTTACAATAAATCTACCTCTGTGCGACTGACAAACCTTTCTCTAAACATCACCTGTTTCACACATGTTATTAATTGATTAGAAAGGTGCTTCAACACAGGTGCTGGCAATCATTAATTAAGGGAGAAGTCCACAAACAGAGCAATGTGTCCTCCTGTTATATACACACTCACACACTTTGAGTGACAGATGTAGCCAAATATATAAGAGATGCTATTCATTTTCAACCATAGGAGGACCCTTCTGTTTTAATTGCTTCAGATGTCCTATTTAAGCTCTAGCTACTCACTGTCTAGAGGGGTATGGATAATTAGGTCGGCAAGTCCACCATTATTGGTCGACAGGCAGTAGGTCGAGACATAAAAAAGGTCACCATGCATTAAGATGACATGTCAAAGGGTGGACACAAGCAAAATGTCAACATGAAAAAGGTTGATGAGTTCTTTCCATTTTTTGGGTGTCTATGTCAACATAGAGCTCAATGGACCCATATAAGTGTACCACGTCCCCGCGCCATATTTCTGGCGCACTATTATAATCCCGCTCCATGTCCACTAGTATGGTGGACTGGTTTTAAAAAACCAAACATAAAAATATTATGTCAACCTTTTTTATGTCAACCTTTTGCATGACGACCACCATCTAGAAAGGAGCACCCAGGGTGGTATAAGGTGTATCAAAATACGGTACTTATGTAATATCTGGGCTCCCGTTTTTCTTATGAGACCGCGTCCCCTCGCAAGCCTCGCTGCGCTCGCCGCGCTTTGGGCACGGTGGCTCGCTGCGCTCGCCACACTATATAAAATCAACTCCATGCGTAGTTGGATAGTAGGGGTATGAAAAAATTGGGTGCATTTAACATGGGTGCCCAGATAATACATAAGTACCCAAAATACAGTACATGCAATATGGAAACCGATACACATGTAATGCGAGATAAGTCATTAAACAGTGCTAAATAAGGAAAGAAATAGAAACAAAGACAAAAACACAAGACAAAAGACACACAACACAAGGGAAGTATAGAGGACAGGGTAGGAGGGGAGGGGCGGGTTAGCTTTAATAAGAGAAGAGAAAAAGGGGTGGGGGAGGGGAAAGGAGTGCTAAGAGGAATCTCAATATAATATGAGGAGGAACAGATACCAGTATATCATCATCACTAAACATGAAGACCAAATGTCAAGGCATATACATAATAATTCAGATTTAGCTAGAAGAAACAAAATCTTTGTGGGGCTGTCTTTCCAATCCAATGAATTAGGATGGATTTCTTTGCCACAGCGAGTATTAAAATAAGCAGTGAAAAGGCATGCCCTTTTAGTCCATTGACCACAAGCGAAAAGACAACCCATAAGTGCTAAAGGTTCCATCCATAGTAAATCTGACGTGAAACATATCAAAAAGAAAATGAATAACTTTCCACCAAAATCTTCTAATCTTATAGTAATTCCACATGCAATGTGCGAAGTCGAACACTGCAGGCCCACATTTAGGGCATTTACCCGACTCCTCTCGTACCACATATTTGCATCTATGAGGCGTTATATAATTACTTCACCACTCCTCCTCTTCCATTGATAGTAGGTGTCCCCCATCATTTTATTCTTGGCCCTCTTCTTCTCTATCTCTATACGTCCTCTCTGGGTGAGCTCATTTGCTTACTTAACTTCCACTATCACCTCTATGCTGATAATACTAAAATCTACTGCTCCTTTCCTGATCGCTCTCCCTCTATCCTCACTCATATCTCCAGCTGTCTCTCTGCTGTCTACTCTTGGATGACCCAGCGCTTTTTTAGACTTAAAATATCAAAGACTAAGCTGACCTCTTCCCACCCTCCTGCATAAAACCTGACCATCTCTCATCCCAACCTGTTTATGCCCACTTCTTTCCCTTCTGTGTCACCCCTGTCTGTCTAACCCTCTCCTTTTAGAATGTAAGCTCTCACGAGCAGGGCCTCTCTCCTCGTGTGCCTTTCTTAGAATATATAAACCACTGCCACCCTGATGATTGCTGCAGTGTCCTGTCCCCTGATGCAACTATCCATATTAACCATGTACTTGTCCTAAACTGTCTTGTGCTGTAATTTGGTATGTGTTTTTGCTCATAACTATGCTCTGCAAAGCGCTGCGTAATATGTATGCGCTATATAAGAAACTGTTAATAAATAAATAATAAATATAAGCACTGTGCACAGTACATAAATAAACCAGCAGATACACCGAATTTATGGCTTTCAATGACGTAATATGTAATCCGATAATATCATCTAACTGAGATATATATGGACTGTCATGTGTCCGTTTGTCTAATAGTAACCGCCATTGTATGTTACCTACACATTTATACAAGGCAATGGGTCTAGAGCGCTTTGGGATAGTGGCTGTGTGCTGTCTACAAAGGCTGTCGTATGGTAGAGGGATGCCGCCCTTAAATAGATTACCAGAAAAAGAGAACAACCATCAGGCGCCAATGTACACAAATAACAACACTTTCATAAATATTTATGAAATAATCAAATAAAAATAATTGCATGCATGCAAAAAAACATATCCATAATATATTAAACGAATATATGTACACAGGAATAGGCACATACAATTAAAAAATAACCGTATTGAGTACTGATATTAAATAAATCCCGACTAGTACAGATTTAGTTGCACAGGGTGTTTGGTGATTAGATAGCTTTGCTGTAAATCCCAAAGGGAAGATATATGTCGGCAAGCTTTTAAATTGATGTCCCCCAATAAATGCAGTGTGTGTGTGGTAAGTTGATAGATACTCACACATAGGTCTCCAGAGTTGGAAGTTTGGGGGAAGCAGAAGTGTGCAGTTGCAGTTCTAATGTCCACAGGTAATTAAAGGATCTTAATAGATATATTAGCAGCCGTGGCCCGTTGTCAGGCTGTCAGATGGGCGAGTCATTAGCCACTGGATGTAGGTGCCGATGCTCTCACCTTGCGGCGTCTCTCGAGCTCCAGACTGAGGACCAACCAGCGGGCCAGATCGGAGGCAGAGACTGCCTGCTCCAAGCGGAAGCATGTCGGTAATAGATGTGAGTGCCACACTTGTATTGGATGTGTGCCCGGAATCCTGGGCTGTGCGCACACTTCTCAGTACTGGCATCTGTCAATAGGATCACTGTCTGTGCCGTCTGCACCAGGACTGGGTATTGAAGATTTTCAGGCTGGTAAATGCAGTTGAATAATTGTCCCTCAGGTCACCGGTCAGTTGTGCTCAGGATATCCTCAAAAACGCGTTTCGCCGCGCTAAGGCGGCTTTTTCAATTCGGTACTAGTCAGAACCTACACATTTATGTTTCATAATGAGCAAGAACAGATATTTTATTTTATGTTGTTTAGTTAACAGAAAATTGAAAAGTAATTCTATAGAAGAGACTTGTGAAAGAAGTATAGGGTGAGTGCAGGCCGGACTTTTATAGAAGTGAGGAAATGCCTCACCTAAAATACATAAATAGGTGCGTGCAGGGCAAATTAAATCTTTATGAAAGGTATAAAAAGGTATGTATACCTCCTCTCGTGTCAAAAACTTTGCTAGATAGGTCCAATCCGTTATCCCTACACATGTCATACAATGGATTGGATATGGAAGGTATGAAGGATGGGTTGCCCCATAGAGGAATAAACTGAGATAAGTAGGGGTTCCTGCTACAACATTTATTCATTGTCATCCACATGGCATGAGTATTTCTAAATAAAATATTAGTTTTAATCCCAGTTGTGATATCAGAGAGTTTCGTTTGAATCCGTGCTCCCGGAGCAAAGGGAGAAAAGACAGCACGGTCTGGTGCAATAGTGATAAGGGGCATCCTTGTCGGGTGCCCCTTCCAAGCTGAAAGTATTGTGAGAGAAGGCCATTGCATGATATGGATGATTTGGGGGATGTGTAAATAGTGCGGATTACTGATATAAATTGAGGGGGAAATCCAAATTGTGCTAGGGTATCGAATACATGAGGCCAAAGCACCAAATCGAATGCCTTCTCAGCGTCCAACGTAAGCACCATATGTGGGGCGTTGCAAGAGTCTGAAAGAGCATTTGAATGTTGGATGGCCGCCATTCTGTTACATTCATAACAGAATGGCGTCCGTAGATAAAACCTATTTGGTCTTTATGGATTATCGTAGGTAAAATAGGTTTCAATCTCTCCAACATTTCTTTGAACAGCTTTTAATCTCCATTTAGCAGAGATTGCGTGGTAAGATCCTGCCAAACCTAGATTCCTACCCACCATAGGAAGAACTCTTATTATAGCATCCGAAAAATACGGAGGAAGGGCCTTGTGTTCTTTAATATGATTAAAACAAGCCGTCAAAGGCTTGACAATATACGGTTCCATAAATTTGTAGAACTCGTTAGAGTAACCTTCTGGGCCTGGGGCCTTTGCCAGTTTCAACTCTTTTATAGCCCACAAAACTTCTTCAGTAGTAATTGGGGCGATCAGAGATATACATAAATGATCTGGAATTCGTGGTAGGGGCAAAGAGTGCCAAAAAGGGGTACAAGACTGTGGAGGAGGGGACGAAAAGGAAGAAGAAGAGTCTACTGATTCATTCTGAGAGGCCCGAGGAGGCGAATATAGTCCCATGTAATAATCTCTTAAAACATCAGCTATTTGTTCGTTAGAGTCGGTAACAGTGCCGTCGTCCCTAAGCAGTGGATGAACTACTGTTTTCTGCCTTGAGCCTTTCAGTAGATTGGTAAGCATAGATTCTACCTTATTACCGAACCTGTAACACTTGGAATTGACATTAAATAGGTATTTGTCACCCTGGATTCGAAGATATTCTTCGAAGTGTAATTTGGCCGATTGATAGGCTAGTTTTGTCTCCTGAGAAGGGTGTAGTTTAAAAGCCTGAAAAGCCTCAGAAGGGAGCATTTGAAGGTCAATATATTTGGATCTCTGATGTCTTTTAACCCTAGAAACATAGGCTGCTTGCCAAAAAGTTGTGGGATTAGAATCTGCAGCACACGCATTATCAGTAGAATACCCCTGCCATATTTATAACAATTTATCATGTAATCCCTAATTTTGAGTAAGGTGAGACAGAAATCTCCAAATAGGTTTAGTGGGAGATGAACTGAGTAATTCTATGGTTATAGATACAGTATCAAGCCATGGTCAGACAACACTGGTGGGTAGATTGTAGCAGACTTAGTGCAAAGAAATAGAGGATCGGCTATCAAAATATAGTCTATTCTAGACCGGGTTGGGATCATTTGGTCTACAGTATGATGGTCGACAGTCATTAGGTCGACACCATTAGGTCAACATGGGAAAAGGTCGGCATAAGTCTAGGTCGACATGAGGAAAGGTCGACATGGTTCTAGGTCGAAAGGTCATTAGTTCGACAGGTCATTAGTTCGACAATGTCTATGTCGACAGTCAAAAGGTCAACATGGGATTTTTCACTGTTTTGTTACCTGAATGTCAACACAGTCGACATGGACACAGTTTCAAGTGCACCGCAGCCCCTCGCATCGCTCACCATGCGTCGGGTACGGTTCCTCACTGCGCTCGGCACACTATTTTATTCTCCCTCCATGCCCTAGTGCAGGGGTGACCAACCGGGCAGAGGTAAAGAGCCGAAAAATATCTGTAGTCAAACCAAAGAGCCGACATCATGCGCGCGCCAAAGGCACATACAAACTTGAAATCCGACTGTCATAGGTTTGGTAGTTTTTGGATATCAAGAATTTAACCTGATAAGACACAAACCATCGCAAAACATAGTGCAATATGTTTAAAAAATATAACAATTTATTGGTCTCACAGGGCACTTACAAACAAACAGGATATTTTTGATCAGCCCAAAAGAGTCCATGTACATACAAGCTTAAATAGATAAAAAGAGGGCTTGGGATAGAAACGGGTATAAATATATATTAAAAGTCAAATAAAATCTAAAAAACTAAAAAATGGTCAAGAGTGCTCATTTAATTCAAATTCATTATTTAACCTGTTTGGTATCAAGGTTTTAAATGTATAAATCCATTCCTTTTTTGATCTGGATAAACATTGTTCAACATCTTTATTTCTGCATTTACTGTAGGCAAAATCTGCTGTATACCCCAAAATTTTGAAATAAAACATTTTTTACTTGTATGGTGTGTTTTAAAATGAGCTGAAAAAGAATGTGCATCAAGACCTTTATGAATATTGTAAATCAGTTCAGCCAATCTGGTTTTCATATTTCTAAGTGGTTTTCCCAATGTAAACCAGACTACATTTACATTCAAGTGCATAGATAATGTTCCTTGAATTACAAGTTAAAATTAGTAGATCTTGTATGTGTTTCCATTAATGCAGAAATCATGTATTTTACCACTAGCGTATATGGCACATAACTGTATGGCACATAAGACACAGCACACACACCTAAGGAAGCCCTTTATATACACACACACACACACAGTAGTGCCCTTCTAGAGATAAAAGTGGGATAGATAGGAATATGTTGCTTTAAAACCAGATCGTGGGTTAAAAGTTTCCAAGTATTTTCAAAAATCCTTTATATAGCCTTAAAAATGAAGCTATATTGAGATATAAAAGCCCACTAAATTTTTTCCTTATCAGGTTGTTTTTCCTTTTCTTTTAATAGATCTTTCCTAACAATCTGGTAAAATCTCTCTTTTGTCTTTTCTACTATTTCTGCTTTATAAGCCTTATTGTGAAATCTTTCTGAAACTTCTTTGTTTTGAACCTCACCTTATTCTGATCGGATCGGGGAAACGTGCGTACGGACGTTCACACCGAGCGTTTTCCGCACTCTCACGGTGAGCGTGAGTCCGGCCACAGAACAGCCACACATGGACAGACACAGACACCGACAAAGGTGAGTGGCGTACATTTGAGCATATGCCACCGTGCAGGGATGGATCTCAGCCTTTTACACACCGACACCTGGTGTACATATTAGCGTACGCCACCGTGCACGGACGGATCTCAGCCTTTTTTGCTCGGACACTCAGCGTGTCTCCCTGATCATGAGAGGATTTGCGTCCGAGCACGGTGGCGTACGCTTCACATATATTGGCCTGCAAGTATTCCCTTTGGCACATTGTTGGTGTTAGACGTGATAGATGTGTGACAATAAGTAATGTGACTTGTATGTTTTTGTTGCAGAGAAATAGTTGACACATGTCGACTCCTATGATTTCAAAATATGGAAAACACACTTGCATTAAGGGTGTAGATGTATACAAAATAAATAAATGTACATATTGAAACATGTGTAATTGGATTAATACTACATGAAAATAAACCAACCTTTAAATGGTAAGAAGTGTAGAAAGAGAACCTTCCAAAGTATTTCTGGGCTGTGTGTGGCTTGCAGGTACTGAAATGAGGCATTTCACTTAATAGCATGCAGCATTGCTTAATATTGCAGTCAGGTGTATGCAATTTACTTGTCATTGGCATTAATTAGCAGACCAGGGCGGCCGCACTCAGGCGGAAACTCTAAGAGTGGTATTGAGCACTCTTTGGCGTCCGACTGTTTTTGCTACAAAATGCACGTTGCGCTCGCCAAGCGAGGCGGTTGTCCCTCCGTGCAGTTTGAGTGCACACCCCCGTGTACGTCCAGGTATATGCCCAGTTTTGCCCAGTTTTCTAGCCTCTCCCCTAAAAACGCCCACATCACGCCCACTGTCACCGCATTTGCGGATAGGATTTTTTGCTTGGGACAGTCCGTTCATCAGCGGTGTGCTGATGCCACACATGCGCATACCGAATGATATGCATGCGCAGTAGAAAAAATCTGGACCGTGCGAACGCGGTCCGCCCACACCAACCAGAATAACCCCCATACTGTATTAAAGTGTCGGTGCTCTTGTGAATTGGCCAAATGGAATTCAGTCAAGCCAATTTGAGTCATGTTCAGTGATATGATCAATAAAACTATTGGAATCCGTAGATTTTCTAAAATGTCTTGTTTTAAGTTTATCCTCCTGGATATAAATCCATAGGTCTAAATATGAGATCCCATTTTGGCTGATGGCAAAGGATAATTTAATAGACATGTCATTCATGTTCAGGGTTTTACAAAAGGCATCTAAAATGGGCTTACAAGTATCACCCTTCCATATAAATAAAACATCATCAATAAAACACTGCCAGGATACCAGGTTCACCCGAAGTTTTCACTCCATCCATAGTGCACCTTCTTCCCAGTACACCATAAACAAGTTAGTGTAACTAAGGGTGAACCTGGTACCCATGGCAGTGCCCACAATTTGGAGATAAAATGTTCCATTAAAGATTAAATATTTATTCTCTAAAATAAACTTGATACCATCTAAAATATATTTTTTTAAGAATTGGAGATATAGTACTTTTATATAAAAAAAAGAATGTTGCTCTAAGACTTACATCTTTGTCATAAAGTGCTAACATGTGCACTGCATAAATAGATATTATTAGTCTACTTTAGGAGCCTGATTCAGACCTGTTCACTAGGCTGCATATTCTCACAGCCTAGCGAACAGGTCAGTGCCTCCCATCCCCCTGTCAAATGCCTGCCACCCGACACCCGTGCTGCCTGCATCCCCTCAATAACATGCAAGGGAATGTGTATGAGAACACATTCAATGGGATATGAATTAGGATATAACGTGCTTCATATGTCACCTGTATCTTTTAGATATGCTCTGGTATTTTTTACCAAGGGCTGCAAATGATGGTCTATAAAGGATCATAAATTTCATGTACTACTGTTGCAGCCTGAAATTATTCATCTTCCGGGAGATCTATTGGCATGCATTCATTCCAAATTAGAGTAGACTAAGACTTTATTGAAAATAACAGGATACAACTAATACAAGTTAGAAAGTGATTCATATAATAAGGTATAACACATTAAAAAGCTTGGGCATTTGCAAATACGGTACTTCTAAATAGGCAAGTAAACAACATGCACCTGCAATAAAACTAAGAAAAGGGATAAACCTGGGCACTAGCACGCACAGTAACAGTGTTAGAAATCTGTTAGTAACAAAATATCAACTTTTTTACGTATATGAAACTGGATAAATAAAAACACTTATACTCCCCTTGTTGGATTGGAAGGAGGGCCAAGTGAAGTTATGTAATGATGACATCTATTATTTGGATAATAACCAAAAATGACCTTCAGTATTATCTACAGAGAAACATGAAAAAGTTGTATACATGTATACATTATACAGCAGGGCCAAAATCATTTGGGTATTTAAAAATGAACATGCACCTGCAGTCATATCAGCCTGACCTTTAAGTCTGGCGAATCGGAGGTGTGATGTTATTGTGGTTGATCAGTAATGCACAATAATACAGACATGTATGGCAAAATGTAACAGGGTGTGAGAAAAAGAACGTGAGAGAGATTTTGGGAGAGTTTTAACTTTTTTTTTAAAGCGGCAATCAGTTGCATGGCAAATAAAATCAGTTTTGTCAATGTAAGTGATTGGCGCCTTTTCAAAAATTGGAAAACTCTCCCCAAATCTCTCACTTTCTGATTCTCACACCCTATTACATTTGGCTCGTGATGTTTCTTGTGATTGATGAGTCATGCACAATAACATTCAGTTAAGAAACAGCCTGTAACATTTAACCATTTATCTACATGTCAGCACTTTGCAAGGTTTTTCTACTTCCCTCTCTTGCTGTACCACTTGGAGGAGGTGCAACTTAAGTCCCGCCTTCGGATCCTCTTTTCGACTGCATTGCCCACAATGTGTTTGGACTTGTCTGTGGCATTGTTCAGCTTCTTCCAGAGCATCAGGAGTTTTTTTCTGGAACATGTCTCTAACCATTGGACATGAACTGGCTGCAATGCTCATGGCTATCTTAAAAATGACCACCAAGAGGTCTAATAGCAGGTGACACAGCAGCCATGTCTGTATAGCCAGTCCAGCAAAACTTACCTTCTAGGTGTTGAGTTCCATCAGGGACCCAACAGAACCAGATATGACAGTTCCGAGAGTGACCACCGCATAGGTTAGCTGGTAGGAGGCTCAACTCTTGCCTATGACAAAATTAAAGCCCAAGAGGATTTATACTGCTGCACTCTTCAGTGAGGCTATAAGACTGGAAGCAAGATACAAACCAAGTTGCTGGCACTAACTGAAGGCAAGATTTCATCCAAGGTGCCCAACTTGCACCCTTGCAGTTGAAGTGCAGGTGGAGATGGGGAGGCACAGTGTACATGACCATGCACTGCATCTCTTATTGTACAGGCAGCCGGCAGCTCACATTATAATTTCCAGATGCTCTATGCTGTGGGTAATTGTATTCTAGGTATGCTTTGGCCCATCATTGCAACCCTTAACGTTGCCATCCTTACCACAGCACATAGTGGCTGGGCCATTTCCTCCAAGTGCCTCCCCGGTGGTTGGAGAGTCCATAAAGGAACTCCAACTCCTAGCCTAATTAGCTAAAACTAAATCAGAACAGTCAGCTATACAGAATAAGCAGTAGCCAATCCATGAGTTACAGTAGGTCATAGGTATACAGTTTATAGATCTTCAGTAAAAAGATAGACAGTAATTAGGTCATGTCCAAAATGATTGACATTGTAGACAGTACTTGAAGTCGATACGTTCATACAGTCGACCTGGCAATGATCAACACACGTTTTTTATTTTTTCAACTTCTTTGTCTTTTACCACCCTCATTAACTACGATCAGGAATAGTCATGAAGCATGGTGAGGGGACACATTTCCACTATGTTTGCTCAGGCATGGCAAAAAATACAAAGTGACTAAAAAAAACGGTACTTGTGTATTATCTGGGTGCCCGATTTTTTCATCACAGGGCAAAAAACCGTGTCACATCGAATCGCATGCAATCATATCGCATGCGATGCGACGCAACGCGATTGGAACTGATTTTTAATTGTACAGGCACCCAGATGCCTGATTCCTATGTTAAATGCCCCTCCAGACCCAATTTATTATTGTACACCCACCCTGATGCTAAATGGCCCCCCATTGTTAACGGCACCCCACTATCAACGCCAACCCGAAGCGTGGTGAGTGCAGCGAGCCCACGTGGGGCGGCGGTACGTGTCCTCCAACCTTTTCATACCCCCACTATCCACGTCAGCTTGGAGTAGATTTTCTATAGTGTGGCTAGCCACCGAGCCCGAAGTGTGGCGAGCGCAGTGCGCCCCGCGAGGGGACGTGGATTACTCCACATATATTCCACATCCGCTCGCCACGCTTCGGGCTCGGTGGCTCGCTGCGTTCGCCACATTATATAAAATCAACTCCACGCCGACGTGGATAGTGGAGGTATGAAAAGGTTGGAGGACGCGTACCGCCGCGCTCGCCACGCTTCGGGTAGGTGTTGATACTGGGATGGCGTTAACAATGGGCATTTCACATAGTAATCACACATTAGGGTGGGTGTACAATAAAAAATTGGGTCTGGGGGTGCATTTAACATTGTAATCAGGCATCAGGGTGCCTGTACAATGTAATATCGGGTATAATCGTGTCGCATCGCATGCCTTTATAATGGCATGCGATGCGACGCAATATTAAAATTGTATACTCTACCCGGGAAAGTCTCAAAATTGGGTCCCATCGCATCGCATGCCTTAATTAGTGGCATGCGATGCGATATATCGGGCGCCCAGATAATACACAAGTACCAAAAAAACTAAAAAAACTTGTGTCAACCATTTTGTGCTGACCATTTGACCTCAAAAACCTTATGTACCAGTTAAAATTTTGACTCTGTTGACCTTCTGCATGTCGACTATTTGGAGTTCACTCTTTGGAGTTGATCTATTGATGGTCTATCTTTACAGTGGATTTATTAAACCCCACCTGGAATGAAGGCCCTAGAAATGTTACTGCGTTGTGCTTGTCTACCTTTCCTGTAACTCGGTGACTTGTCACTAAGGGCCTTATTCTGGTCGGTGCGGCCGGAGCCGAATATGCGGCCAGGACCGTGCGTCCTAAACCCCGCCTTTCGTACGGATCGCTCACTCCGTCCGAATGCGGTAATCCGCCGACCGCACGGAGCACGAGTGAATTTCTTACAGATACACCTCCTCCATCATTTGGAACCTCCCTCATCATTCGATGGTCGCAGAACATCGAATGCAGGACGAGTGGTCCGCCAGCTCCCGCAACCTCAGACCACACAGGCATTTCTCCGTGCAAAAGCAGGGATCTGGGCGGGCAGCTGACATCCGGCAATGTCATATGTCCGCCCCCTACGCGTGCGTCACGACCGCATTACCATACGTACGCCCAGCGTTTTCATGGGAACGCCCATGAAACGCGGGGCGTATGCATATGGTAATGAGCCCAAACTGCCCTTCACGCCCCTCTCCACCCCCTGTTCGTTGTGTACACATTTCATGCGGAATTTGGCCGTGCATTCCGCTCGCACATGCGCAGAGACGCCCCTGCACATGCGCAGACACAAAACATCGGCGGCACGAACGCACGCGGATATTACCGCACCAACCAGAATAAGGGCCTAAGGGCTGATTCAGACATGTTTGCTATGCTGTATATGTTCGCAACCTAGCAAACAGGTAAACACCACCCATCTCTGCGGCATGAATCCCCTCAAATGCGGCAGCAGGGTTGAAAAATCATTCAATGGTCGCCAACAATTGAATGATTTTTTTTTTACCGAGTGCAGATACATGCCAGTCTATATTGACTTTTTTCTTGGCTGGAGATGGCCGAATTCAGGGCTGGTGCTGAAGTCATGTGACGTCAGCCACCCGCCCTGAACAGCATTGACATGCCTGCATTCCCGTTTATTGTTGGGGACGCCCATAAAACGCTTGGAGTTTCCCTGCATCAGTCCCCTGTCCGCCCCCTCCCCTGACATTGCCTACACCTTGGTGAGTGTGACACTCGGCAAAGGCGTTCACATAGAGGGTTTGCAGAAGCACATATTGGTGCTTGCACAGACCGCCACCATCAACAACGGGTCAGAATTCGGCCCCATCTGTATGTGTCTGAATCAGACCCTTAACCTGTACATTGCCTACTTAAACACTGGCCTCATACACCTATACACAGGGCTGGCAAAAGAAACTACATATTGAACGTGTTTTTTTAATTGTTACAAAAGAAACATAATTAATATTCACTAATACCGGAGGGGGGTTCCAGGCAAGTACCCTTACAGAAAACCAGGCCGGTGCCTTTATAAACCATTGCTAGATACTGTACTGCCGCAGCCATGCTTACATCCCCTGAGCTCCTCAGAACCTTTGGGCTCCTCACAAGCTCGGGGCCTGGTACAGTTGTCCCCTTTGACCCCCTGTCACCTGCTCTGCCTATACATGGTATGGGTAAAAACCGGACCCAGACAAAACCCCGGACCACCGGACCGGACATCAAAATCTGCAGTCCGGAGCTTGCAGTATCCGGTCCAGGGGGTGTCCTGTCCAGGGGGCTTCACATAACAGCTGTCACCAAAGAGAGGAGGAGTAGGAGAATAAAGCCTCCCTGTATGGTCCGGGCATGTACCAAAAACCGGAACGGTCCGGACCACACCAGGAGACTGTAATCTCCCCTTCCCCATGTCCCTGGTGAAAGCTATCACAGGCATCCCCCCTGGACAAGACACCCCCAGGATGGGACTCCCCCCGGACTGAACACTACAAACTCCAGACTGCAGATTTTGATGTCCAGTCCGGGGTCTTGCCCAGGTCCGGTTTTTACATAGTCCCCCTATACAGTGACTAAAGTCATTTTGCTTTAACAAGTAAGCCTGCAAAGCAAATATCGCTATTTAATATCATTTTATTATTAAGTCCATTTGACTCCATACATTATTTGTCCTTTAAGAGGTGGGGATATTATGTACTTTACTTTTATCTGTCAGGATACTATATTCTTGCTTAAAAGATATTCTGTACATTGCGTAGGCATATAAGAAAAAGGTGGTCGCTGCAGTATATGAGTCATCAATCAAGCAGTGAAAATTGCTTGGTGAAAGCTTCCCTACTGCGTCTATGTAAGAGCTGTATGTGCCCAATTATTCCCATCGAATAACAATGTTGGCTTCAGGGCTTTCTCTTCCTCCTTGCAAGTAGATTAGGCTGCAGACTTTTAAGCATTTGAGGACATTACCCATCAGCCCCCTGGATTATGTTATCAGCAGAAAACAGATGGAGCAAATCAGAACAATTCCATTCCTCACCTGTTGCTCACATTCAGTATTAAAGCCCATTGAAATAAATTGCTTAGAAACGGGAAAGGATAACTTTGGTATCAAGTTAAAGAGACGTCACCTACTGTTATTATCAGTATCTGCTCACTGTGCAACAGACTCTGAGCTTAACATTTGACTTAGCTGTAAAATGTATAAAAAAAATAGGCTAAAGCTTGTATAACAGGAGCAAGTATTACGCTGCTCCCCTTCTATCTTGTAAAAAAAAATGTCATTTGTGATATAATACTTCATTGAGCTCTAGTGTAAATATTTGTTTTCCATGCTCATTTTTGCAGTGTGAAAAAATTGGGAATTTTTTTTTTTATTGGGAAAAAAAATGTCACCAGACTCACAGCTCAGGGTCCTCCCAGTCACGGGCGCTGTAACCCGCTATTAGTATCAGCACCCCGGTCAGGCCGCACCTCAGCAGCAGGGACACTGCCACCATGTTCTCCCCTCCTGTGTGACTGGTGTTTAATCCCTGCAGCCCAGTCTAGATGATGTCCGGGCCAGGGTGTGACCCAGCTCAGAGGAAGCAGAGAGTAGGAGCTTACTGCTAGTTCTACTTCTTCAGGTTGTAGGTAGGATGCAGTGTGAAAGGAGGGGGTGCACTCAGCACTCCGCGGTCACACAAGATGGGAGCTGAAATGCTGGTGACATGTTTTAAACATACAAGATTGTAGTCACTCGACAACACACTCCAAAGCAGGCCATACAGAACGATTTGGAATCTTTAAGATTTCAGACACAAATTCTGAAAACTCTTGAAAAAGAGTCCCCGGACTCGAAACGCGTTGGTAAGGATTGCTTTTCATTTCCAGGACCCAGCCCAGTGTTAAGTTTGTGGAGCCTTGCAGGGTGTGTCTCATTTGGAACACTCTGTTACCATCCTCTGCTCCATCCACCTCACTGGGTAAGGGAGGACTTCATCACATTTTTATTTGTTCATTTGTTTATTTTTATTGTTCAATTTTATGCCTGTCATTTTAAATAAATTCTGTGTCAGTTTCACCCAGTACGCCCAGGGTCTTACTTACCTACCTACACAAGACTACCCATAGGTGTTTTTGGGAACACCAAGTAGGACCCAGGCAGCACAAAGGGGGTGCGCAGGGAGACTTTTAGTTCAACGTACCACTACCAGCTGTTAATTAGTCATTCACAACAGATTAAGAAAACCTGGACTGGATCTAAACAGTCCTGCTGCTCTAAACCCTGGACTGGATATTCCACATTCACTTCATGTGGAATTATGCTGTCCCTGCCACACAACCTTATTCCAAATCTGGGGCTAGATGACAACTTTTAGCACTGAGTGTAGGGAGGAGCAAATTAATAAAAGTGGCCCTGGTATTGCTACCTGCTGCACACAGCATTAAAAATGGGCATGAAGCAAGTTTACAAAAAGTACAAGAGATGCAGAATCATATGCATTTGTGACAGGTGGGGTCAAAGGAGACAGTTGTGACAGGCCCACTGAAGTAAGGGGCCCAGAAGTATGGCTGCAGTGGCAGTGATGTTGGACACAGTATTGGTTTCCCCGGCCACTCGACCATCTGTTCTGTGAACTGACCACTTGGCTGTCTCTGGGCGTAGGGCCATCTGCTCTGCACTCCCAGCCACTCAGCCATCTGCTCTGCGTTTCCAGCCGACTGCTCTCCGTGAACCGGCCAGTCCACCATCTGCTCTGCCACAGTGGCCTCACTAGCAGGGTCATACCCATGTCTGCGCCTGCCCCTGATGCACTGCACTGCTATGTAGAGGAGCGCTGGCTTCTCCCACCCCTTTGATGCCTTGAGGCCGTTTGAAATACTGCACCAGTCGCTTGCCAATTAGAGCTAGTGTATGTTGATTGGCTGCTGGGCTGCGAGCTGCAATTGACTCACCAGGCAGCACCATCTCTGAAATGGGTACTGAAGGGGTGGAAGAAGACTGTGCTGCAATTTCCTTCCTTCAAAGTGACCAACAGCAGGGTGGTGAGTGAGCACTACAGGGGCATTATATGTAAGCAGGTTGTGTGTGTGTGTGTGTGTGAGGGGGGGGGTTGCAGAAATATCAGTGTACAGGACCCAAAGATTTATGTTGCTGCCCCTGAGCATAGCTGGTCAATAATCTCCCATAGATTAAAATCAGTGAGAACATGTTGTTGGAACTGCAGGCCAGAGAGAAGGTAAAAGTGTAAGTACACCTGTATCACGATCTGGGTAATCAAACAGACATTCTTACCATCTAAGTGCCTGTCCAGACTGTCTCTGCACCTCAGGGCCCTGTCATGTCAGCATCCTGCACACAGTGAGGCAATCCCAGTGGTGCAACTAGAATTTTTTTCATGGTGGTACTGATAGCCTCCACCAAAAATGGGCGTGGCCATGAGGGGGCGTGGTCACACACAGCTAGAGGAGTGACTAAATGACAATAGAGCATGGCATCAGGAGACAGGGAATGAGAAACAGAGGATGACTGGGGGTGGGTTGGCTCTTGATTGGGGGAGAGCTGGGCAGCTTGTGCTTACAATTGTGGAGCTTGCTCTTCATGCTGGGGGCGCTGCTGATGCCTGTCAGTGTGACAGGCTAAATCAGCAGTAGCCGGTAGCTGCATACAGCACAAATCATAACGCTGGGTGGGCGGGCTGGGGATGCATTATATTTAGACTTAAAATAAAAATAGAATTGACAGTGGGTCAGGGGGTAAGTGGTACTGTTTACCAGCAACATATTTCTTACAAGTACTCCGTACCACGCCGTACCCCCTTACTTGCAACACTGGGCAATTCTGCTATCTCCCTTGTGGCCATCAAGCACCGCTATGTCCGTGGCTGTGCATCATGTCTCTCCTCACACGCCTGTGGTTTTCCAGGCCGTCGCCAGTGCTCCCGGCCACAAGCATGTTGCTACAAACAGACTTTCCCGCCAGAGCCAAACATGGGGGCTACTGTTTCACAGTCAGCCCTGCCTCAGCCAATCCCCACTTCCCAGTGGGTATAAGAATCATGGGAAACAGTCTAAATTACTAGTGCTTCAGTTGTCTCCTGCTGATGGATTTGTGTCTCTCTGCTGCAGTGTGTTTACTTCCAGGTATTCCAGCTCCTGTGATCCTCTGCTTCTGCGATGGATACTCACCTCATCACAGTATCGCCTACCTATCAATGTTCCACCATCATTCCTGAGTTATCAATGTTCCACCATCGTTCCTGAGTTATTGATGTTCTGCCATCGATCCTGAGTTATCGATGTTCCACCATTGTTCCTGAGTTATCGATGCTCCGCCATTGTTCCTGAACTATTGATGTTCCGCTATAGTTCCTGAGCTATCTATGTTCCACCATCGTTCCTGTAGTATCAATGTTCTACCATCGTTCCTGATCTACAGCTCTTCCAGTGATTCACATCACATCCATTCTATCCATTCCATATTCACATCTATTCCACAGCAACCATCGATGTTCCATCGTTGTTCCTGAACCAACTCTTGGCATCCACAGTAATGTACCCTCCAGTTTATTGTACCTTGCGGCAACACTGCTATAAAGAACTGCATCAGTGTTTACACTGCACCTATTACTTCTGACCATCGAAGTGTCCACAACTATAGCCATACCAATATCTGTGTATTGTGTTATACGTTACTGCCGAGGTATCACATTATTGATGTTATTGCGATAACTAGGGTTGCCACCTCATCCCTTTAAAACTGGAGACATATTAATTACACAGGTTCTGTGGCTGATTAAAAAAATACAGTTGGAATGAAGTCTGATGGCTGTTTAAAAAAAAAACAGTTGAAATTGAGTCTTGAAGTGAGCCAGCCACAGAACCTGTGTAATTAATATGTCTCCAGTTTTAAAGGGATGAGGTGGCAACCCTAGCGATAACTCAGCGCAGTGTATGAGGGCCCTTACAAACAAAACTATCTATATAAAAATGTGAATGCTACCACTGGTCACAAACCAAGACAAATCATAACAAGTATAATTAATACATGCACGTAACATCATACTATATACTGTATGTACATATCTGTAATACAGTATGACAACCATCTTCCTCCCTCAATAAAATCCTGATAACCACCATTCATCCTGCAATGAAAATAATGCACTGCCCACCCCAGACTTGACTAAGCCCCCCTCATTGTCAACCCTCCAGAGAGGCTGGGGGCGTCATCCAATGTTAAGGAGCCTCCTGTCTGTTCCAGAAGAGTAGGCAAGAAATATATTAATGATTGTGTGTATTCCAAATTTGACTAATTTACGGGATGCAGTTTAAATCCCGGCGGTCGGGATCAGAATCCTGACGCTGGAATCCCGCCCGCCGAAATCCCGACACTTTCTCCCTCCAGGGGTGTCCACGACACCCCTGGAGTCTCCCTTCAGACTTAGCGTGCCGAGCGCAGCGAGGCACCGGGCCCGCAAGGGGGGACGATCCACGTCCCCCCCTTGTCGGGATTTCGGTGGTCGGGATTTCGGCGGTCGGGATTTTGAACGCCGGGATCCCGACCGCCGGGATTTCATACTGAATCCTAATTTACTTATTATTGAATTGCTATTTCCTTGCTTTGATAACAACTCAGATCATTCAGGCCCTGGGCCAGGTGCACTAAGCAACAAAAGGGATAAAATGGAGAGTGAGCCAGCCAATCAGCTCCTACCTGCTATGTCACAGACTGTGTTTGAAAAATGTCAGACAGGGGCTGATTGGTTGGTTGCCTATCACTCTCCATTGTATCCCTTTTAAAGCTTAGTGCATCTGGCTACCTATGTTTTATGTTCATATACCATCACACACAAACTTTATTACATCTTCCTGGCAGAAACAACTGATAATCAAAGTGGTATTTGTGCAGGAAGCATAAATGACTGCTGCGAGTAACCCCTTTGTGTATAATATAGAGAAGGGTTCAGAACTGAGGGGTAACACCTGCCACGAGACGTGTGTGGAACAGGAGCTGCTTTGTTCCAGTTACATACACTGAGGTATCTGCTTGTTCTGTGGGATTCTGCATTTAGGGAGCAGACAATAAAGGCTTTTATGTACAAGTGCGGAAGAGACAGGAAAATTGCAGCTAAAGGAAACAAATATGAAGAGCCATGAGTCAGGAATCAGAGGAAGACGGAAGAAGCGGTGGTAACCATGGAGACTAGAGGTAATTACAGCATGTCACTGCAGGGTGACTGAGAAAATGGCTGAGTGTAGAAATGCCGCAGAAACATTGCAATAATCGTATGGGAGGAATAAGCAAGAGTACATTAGGCACAGGTTGGGTTCACTAGGTCGACAGTAAAAAGGGGTGTAGGTAGACCCCAATAGGTCGACTTGCACAAGGTCAACATGAGAAAAAGATTAACGCAATCAAAAGGTTTGCACATGGAACCCCAATTAGTGTACCCACGTCCCCTCACTCCGCTACCACTGCACTTGGCACACTTTACCGTTCCCAGGGCCTAATTCACGACAGTTGTCTGAGAGTAGATAGCCGCCGCCTAAACAGGAAGAGAAACCACCCTGTACAATTGTTCCAATGAATTGCGAATGGATCATTGAAGAGACTGTGGGCCAGATGCACTAAACTTCCAAAAGTGATAAAGTGGAGAGTGATAAACAGCCAGCCAATCAGCTCCTAACTGCCATGTTACAGACTGGGTTTGAAAGATGAAGGGTAGGAGCTGATTAGCTGGTTGTTTATCACTCTACACTTTATCACTTTATGACAGGGTTGCCTACCTGACCCTCTCTATGGCCAGTATTCAATGAGAAATTCTCTCCGTGCATGGCGAGAGATTTTTTCTCTCGCCATGCACTCGCCGTGTTCCGGAGCCTCCTGCTCCCCCTATTCAACGTGTTAAAGACTCGCCGCCACTCGCGGCGAGTCTTAACCCCTGCAGCGGACGAGCGTCCGCGGCAGGGAGCTGTCAGGGAGCCGGGGGACGTAGCAGCCAAGAGAGATTAAAGTCTCTCTTGGCTGCTGCAGGGGATATGGGGAGGGGAGCAGGGCTCCCCTGGACCCAGGCAGCACAGGCTGCCCCCCCTATAGCCAGCGGGGGACCCAGTATTCACTGTACCCGAACGTGCATCGGGTGCAGTGAATATATGAATATCTAATGAGCGGCTCGAGCGCTCCGGCCCCCTGCTGGCTGCACTGTGTAAAAAAAAAAAAAAAAAAAAAAATTGTAAAAAAATATTTTTTTTTTTTATTAAATATATATTCATGTGCTATAGGCACATGAATAAAAATAACATGGCCCTTAACAGAAAAAAAAACCTGATTTTTTTACACCAAAATTAAAAAAAACACCCTTTTAGTTTAAAAGTTCACATTCCTGCTCTCCATCAAAAGATGGAGAATTTCTACACGGAGAGAGACGGCGAGAATCACTTAGAAAGACGGAGAATATTTCACATTGAATAGGGTGGCTCGCCTTTGGAGAAAAAAAAACCTCTCTCCACCGCGTGAAAAGCACAAACTCTCCAGAAATCACAGCGAATTTTTCTCATTGAATACTGGCCTATGTGGGAGAAAATGCTCTGTTCCTGGCCTTCCCTGGTAATGTATGATTGCCAGCACCTGTGGGAGCTAGGTAAAGGTGTTTCACCACAGGTGATGGCAATCATACATTACCAGGGAAGGCCAGGAACAGAGCATTTTCTCCCTGAAGGAGAGGGTCAGGTAGGCAACCCTGGTTTATGAAGCTTAGTGTATTTGGCCCTTCGCTATCTGTGCAAATTTGAGTAGGTCTGAGGTTTCCACTAATTTGCAACTGACGCAGGCTGGAAGTGGTCATCACTGATGTCAGAGATAAACCCTTAAAATAGGCCCGGCTGGGCATGCTTGCATTTTTCTGATACAGCCATCAGGTTTCCATCCCTAAACATCAACTTTACTGTCAGTCAAGCTATGGCCACATTGCAATTACAGTTAGGGTGACCAACTCATCCCTTTAATCCGGGACACATATTAATTACACAGGTTCTGTGGCTGGCTTTCACCTGGTTTTAAACTGCCACACCTCAAGACTCCATTTCACCTGGTTTTAAACTGCCACAGAACCTGTTACAGTGCGCATATGCAGTCATTCGATAATCGCTCGATCCATGCTAAATCAGGACCCCAATCTGAGTCCATGATGGATGGTAAAGTTTGAAGAAGTAAAAAAAAAAAAGAAAACATGTTGCGATGGTCCTTTCCACCATGTCAGCCTAATGCATGTCACCCTGTAGGAGTTGGCCTTTTGACTGCCAACTTTATGACTTTTGACATAAGGACTAGATACCATTGGACACATTGTGGGGGAGATATACATCCAACCTTGTCCGAGAGCTAAAGTGGGAGATTTAGCAAAGCTTGGAGAGAGATAAAGGTGAGATAAAGTATCAAACAATCAGCTCCAAACTGTACTTTTGCAGGCTGTTTGAACAATGACAGGAGCTGATTGGTTGGTACTATGGGTTAGAGGCATTGTGCATGCATCCCACCGCTCCTTGCCAGCATGGTGGCGTTTAGTAACACAAAGGACACCTATCCTCATCTGACCGTTGTGATACAAGGACTTCTGGGTTTATGCCCCGGGAGTCCGTCTGTGCATGCCACGAATGACACGTGCTGCAAGGGACACTGGCTGGGATCTAATTGAATTTGCCTACCATCAAATGTAATACTTACTCGAGCTTAGTGCATATGAGATATGTGTCCAAACCCCCCCAAAACTCAATTTTTGGAGGTTTTACTGTATTTTTTACTGTTGCATCCGATCCTTTATATCTCTCCACTGTATCTCGCTCCAAGCTTTTGATAAATCTACTCTAAATTACAGGGCCAGCCTGCACCTAATTTTTTTTGGTAAGCCATTATATATTTTGGCCCAATAAACTACAGTCTATTATAAACATACCAAATTAAACTGCTATACTCTACTTATTGTGATTTTTCATATAAGTATATAGTCCCTAATGGTCACTAGGTATATAGTCCCTAATGGTCACTAGCATAGGCGAATCTAGGGGGTGGTCCGGGGGTGCACAGGACCACCCATTAGCCCATTTTGTAGCTGAGGGATGGGGCTTTCCAACGAGCCCAGCCCCGTGTCTCTAGCCCCCTGGGAACCAGAGATACGGCCAAGCAAACCTGGAACGTTTTCCCTATAGGATAACATGGGACCCGCTAATTCCAACCCACACCCAGTTCAACGGCTGCCAGTTCCCCCTTCGGTATCACTGAAGCTCGACGTTGATCTCAGTCGAACCCAAATCGCTGGTCCTTCAATCTGATACCAGGCTGGATCCATACGGGTTAATTGGTTCCAGGGATATTGAGGTTAAACCGTTTTTTTTTTTTTTCATTTCTTAAATGTAATTTCATGACTGTTTATGTTTTTTGAGGGCAGATTTCTCTGGAACCAAACAGCCCAGTTTCACGGGACCAAAATCATTCGAAGCCAACTCAAAAGTTCTTCAATATGATACTGGTCTCATGTAAATGGGTCAGTTGGTTCCGAAGATATACCAGAAAATGCAGGGACTAGGCTGGTGTATAAGGGGTCAGCCTGGGAATGTCCCTGCATGATCCTGGGACCATATTCCCGGGTAAATCCCTGCATTTTCTGTTGTGAAAGGGGTATTATTTCAAACAGCCGTGACCTGCAGTGCTCTGAATACAGCCGGGCAGCCCCCTGCTCTCTGCCCAGCTGTCAATGGCTGACACCCCTGCAGCTTCCGCACCAATTCTTCTCCCCGTTTTCACCTCAGCCCGCCCCCCCCCCTTTAATCACGTGGTGCCGGCGCCCGGCGTGCTCCCCCCGATGTCATGCACAACAACAGCGTGCACAATATTTCAAAGGGGACACCAGGAGGCGTGCTCTGCGCTGCGCTCTGCTCCTCTCCCCATAGAAGGAGCTGCACCGCTCTCCATCTCTCCCTGCAGCAGCAGCGAAGGCTCATATAAAAATTTGCAGTAAGTGGCACTTTTGGGGGCATTGCTTAAGGGATGCTACAAGTGGCGGTATGTGGGGGCATTACGCATAATGTGTGGCTTAATGTGTAAGGGGCATTACGATGTGCAGCATCATGTGTAAGCGGCATTATGTGTGCAGCATCATGTGTAAGGGACATTATGTGTGCAGCATCATGTGTAATGGGTACTATGGTGCGCGGCATCATGTGTAATGGGTACTAAGGTGTGCGGCATCATGTGTAATGGGTACTATGGTGTGCGGCATCATGTGTAATGGGTACTATGGTGTGCGGCATCATGTGTAATGAGTACTATGGTGCGCAGCATCATGTGTAATGGGTACTATGGTGCCATCAAGCAAGAACCCCCTAGCAATGAGCACGTAGGTAAGCAGCACTTACGTGGCAAATATGTAATGGGCATTCTGGTTTGTTATATAGTATGTAATGGGCATCATGATGTGTGGCACAATGTGTAATGGGCATCATGATGTGTGGCACAATGTGTAATTGGCATTACGGCGTGTGGCTTTATGTGTAATGGGTATTACGGAGTTTGCTAAAATGTGTAATGGGCATTACTGTGTATGGTCTAAAGTGTAATACCACACCCCTTTTTGTGATGCCACGCCTCCTTCCCATGAGGCCACGCCCCCTTTTTGCCGCGCGGCTACGCCGCGCAAAGGTCCCCCTGCTATTATGTCTGGATCTGGGACCACCCATTACCATAATTCTAGATTCGCCTATGGTCACTAGGTATATAGTCCCTAATGGTCACTAGGTATATAGTCCCTAATGGTCACTAGGTATATAGTCCCTAATGGTCACTGGGTACATCGCCTCGCACTGTACTACAAAAGTGATGTGATGCGATGAGATGTAGCACAAAAAGTACTGCCTGCACATACTTTTTGTGATATACAATATTGTACACGGTGCGATTATAACCACATGCGATGCATTTTGTACTTTAAAAGTGCGATAATCGCAACGTGTATGGGTACCTTCATAACAGGCAGCATTTGAATGAAATTGGCATGTTGGATTCCTCATCCAATAGGTGATAAATTACAGTAATACCCCCAATACCTGTTTGAACACATAACTAAAAGCAGTGTTGGACATTCCTGACACAAAATCTACTATAGACTGAAATGGGTCCAGATCAGTGTTCCCTCTAAGCTGTGCGCATGTGCGCGCGCACACAACTCGACAAGCGTGCGCACAGACATGACAACAGAGCGCACAAAGCAGCAGTGGTCCCTTTTTGTAGTTTTGGACTCAATTAATGTGTGTTTCACCCATTAACTACATTGTGTGCTGTGTTTTGAATGTTTACATGTTTAATATCATTTTAAAGTAAAGTTAACACAAATGCTGAATGCCATTTTCCAGTTATATATAAGTGACGCACAAAAATTTAAATTTCCTTACAAAGTTGCACAGCCAAAATCTTTTGCCGCACACAGCCTTCATAACATTAGAGGGAACATTCCGCACAGTCTGTATAGTGTCTGTAAAGTATCCATGATGGCTTACACTAATACTGTGTACACACGGGGGCAATAGGGGCTATAATCGCTGGGAATATGGTCGCAGGCGACCATATTGCCAGTGATTGGAGTGCGCACCAGCGATAAATCGCCGGGTGCAAGCAATATATTGCTGAGCAATATATCTCCCCCCGTGTGTACAGGGCTTTACACATGACCTGTAGACACATATCCTCCAACATCTGAAGGGCAGAAAGTAACCAGTACAAAAATCGGAAAAGGTTTGTGGCCATGGGTAAATGGGGCTTAACCACTCACCATTTCTCATACTTTCAATGGAGAGTCGGAGACCCAGAAAGTCAGTACAAAGCCCTTTTTGGCCGGTACAGGCCAGAAAAAAAAACAGTACTGTACTGGCCAAAAAGTTGCAGTTGGAGGGTATGTAGACGTGCTCCCAGCAATGGTCTTGGAGTTGTTATTGATGACATTAGCCACATACAACCCAAAACTGCCAGAAGATCTCATATGTAAACACCCCCCCCCCCCCAAAAAAAAATAGAGTAATAATACACCAGACCTTACAAAAACAACAAAACTTCCATCATGTTTCACCAATGAACACCAGCATCCAGCACTGTACAGTCTTCACATCCGTATATACATGAAAGATACAAGAAAAGTTTTTTATTTCTTTCATCTTTTTTGGACAAACAATCTTGTCCCTCTTAAGCCTACAAGCACCTGTGATTTCAAAGGATTTGAAGTAAAAATGGCAGGGAAGGGAGCTAAAGACGCTCATTACTACACTGTAGAAATCTGAACATTTTGATGAGTCGACATTATCTAAATAATACTGTTTAAAAGCCCTCATTATTTCCCAACACCTTAAATAACACCTTGTTCTGATCACACAACAAGAGATATGACGGGCTTCTATCACAGATCTGGTGCCGTGTGCTTTATCGTGCTCAGCACAAGTGGCAGCTGCTGCCCATGGGCTGCAGGTCAGACCACGTCTGACAGGGGTAGGCAGGTTAATACTAGTATATAAAGTTTATAGTACCTATTCAATTGTGTTATAAAATGTGTACTGGCAGACTGTCCCCATGGATCTGCGGTACGGTACTGTATCACAGCCACCGCTGCACCAGCTGGAACACAGAACTCAGCTTCTGCTTCCCCTATAACCCATAACCCACCCCTAACATCAGTTAGACCAAGGGTGGGATTCCGGTGCATCCCGAAACACAACCCAGGCTTTACATTCTTAACATTTGCAAATAAGTTTTTTACCGCATTTTTCCTTTAGTGCATCCTGCCCAATGGTGCAATTTGTAGCCAAATGCTGGTATACCTTATGCTATGCACTACAGGTGATTCTACCACCCACAATCTAATGGTAAAACAGAAATGGTTGACCATGATACCCACAGCGGCACTACAGATCAAAGAGGACAGACTTCCCTCACCGGCTGACCTACAGTACAGACATTTTTTTTTATTATATGTATCTGGTCCAAGCTATAGGTGGAGCCACCTTTATTCATCCGGCTGGCACCTGGGAGCTTTCCATCTCAAAGTGCTTTTTCGCCACGATGAGGATGCTCATGCATCTCGCATTTACAGCAAACGGCGCACAGAGATGGAAAGATATGACACTTCCGCAAGATGAAGGTGGCTCCATCTGTATTATTCTGGGCAGATTTCGCATAACCAGTATCATACAGTACATCCTCCAATTCCACTCTTGTTCGCAATCTGTGGTCTACATTCACAAGTTCCAGATTTCACACCATTGCCACTTTCATCACTTACTGTCACTAACAATAGTCATCTATCTCTTCTTGATACAAGCTTAACAAGATAATCCTTAATTGCTTCCACCCCAGTCTTCCTAAATCTCATCAAGTTTAATATGTCATAAAAGATTGTTCATGTTTTCGTCATTTATGTATGCAATGTTTGATGTACTAAGAACTTGGTATAGTTTCAAAATGTGATGTTAAATTTGCTCAGAAACCCAAAGGGCATCCAGTGGCCGTCCTAAAACGAGGGAGCGTCTCCATTACTGTACTTGGTGCTGCCACTTCATGGCTTTTCATCTTGTCTTGGAAGTGTCCACCACAGTGTTGCTGCCAGTTGTTTGTCTTAACATGTGGAGTCTGCCATGCCCAGGACATGGGTTTAGCCACCTTGTCTTCAGTCAGGTGATTGTTTACCAATGAATACTGGACCTGATCCCTGCACATGACTCCAGTGGCCTATCAACAGCCAGTCCACCCTATTTAAGTATCTTCCTGACCAATGCTCTTGCCAGAACAACTTCTACTCTAGTCAGGTAGCCTAGCTTTTTGTATTATTATTATTTTTTATTGAAGCAAAGTATTATACAGTCGCATCAAATAAATAATAGATTCAGAATGTATGTATATATAAACATTGACAATAAAAGCTTTTGCCCGTGAAATAATTGCTTTGGTGATCATTACAGCATATCACATAAATTGGTATAATAAAATAATAATAAACAAAACTATTGACTAATAAAAGAGAGAAAACAAGAAAGAGGAAAAAAAAGTAGTCATAGTCGTCTGCATGTACCTGATTCTCCTCTCATCCCGGCAAAACAAGAAAATATATCATAGGGTAGTAGGTGGGTCTACTGTTAGAGTATCTCCCATATTACATATATTACTAGTAAAAGAGTTATGGATTTCATTACCAACCGAAGTAGACAAAGTTGAGATATAGCTCTCCCATGTTTCTATGAAACAATGCACTTTTTATGTCTCTTTCCAAGACCACTCCCTCCCATTCCATGCGAATATATTTAAAAACATTTCCTGATATCTAGAGGAGTAATACGTTTTACATACTTTGACATGTGATTTTAAAAGATCATTAATGTAAGTGAGTATTGTTTGTTCCAGAGGTGGCTCCAGTTTCAGAGATAAGCGCCGGGGCCGAAGATTTGAATTTGGATTCGTCAACGCGATTTGGATTTGGCTTTGTCGAGCGGTGGTGAAAAGGTTTGGATTTGGATTTTTTTCAGAAATGGTGAAAAAACACCCACATTTTTGCATTTTTTTGTATCTAGAGTAATATTAACCTCAATAACATTAATTTCCAGCCCTTTCCAGACAATTTTGACCACTTTACAGCTCACAATGTTGTTTTCATTCTATTTAGGCCAAGGTCTGCAGCAAGCTGGCTGGTTGTTAATACTTTGGCCCTTATTCTAATTCGGACGGTACGGCCCGCGTGCGGCCGTACCGCCGATGTTTTTATTCTGCACATGCGCAGAGGTCAATCTGCGCATGTGCAGCCCCCTTCGCCGCAGACGTATTTCGTCCGCCGCAAAGGGGGCGTATAGGGGCGTGAGGGGCTTCATACCCTCATTTCCCTATGTGTACGCCCCGCGTTTCATGGGCGTTCCCATGCAAACGCGGGGCGTATGCATGGTAATGAGGGTATGACGCAACTCATGGGGGCGGAAAGCTGACGTCGCCGGATGTCAGCTTTCAGCCCCCATACAAGCTAGCACACGGACGATTGTCCGTGTGGTCTCAGCTTGCGGGAGCTGCTGGGGCGTGCGGACCTGCCTTCGATGGTCGACGACCATCGAATGCAGGGGGCAGCTCCCACCATGGTGGAGGCGTACGCCTCCACCATTTTTATGCGGATCGCCAGCCGTCCGTGTACGGACGGCCGTGGTGATCCGTCTCGTGGGCGGGGATTGGTTTGTGCGGCCGGAGCCCCGTGTGCGGCTCTGGCCGCACCAACCAGAATAAGGGCCTTTATACTAGGCAACAGAGCCACGGCACCAAAAGATTGTAGTTGGTTACATAACTGCCACACAGCAGTGGGATTAATGAATGGTGATGCAAGATGGAATTTTCCCTGGGCCCACCCACCCATAGCTTGTAAAAAAGGACATGCACATTGCATACTTGAACACAAACCACGTCAGATATCAGCCACAATCAAATCCTAATTCTTTCATCCGAGGAACATAGCCAGAATCAAACACTTAATCTCATCTGAAGATCTGCCAAAAGTCAGACATGCATTTGTATCATCTCGTTTGGGTTACTGAAATGCCCTCTACCTTGGTCTCCCAACAAAATAACTGCACCGATTACAACTGGTACAAAACGCAGCTGCCAGGCTGTTAACTAACAAGCCCCGTTCTAGCCACATTACTCCCATTCTCTACTCCCTTCACTGGCTGCCAATAAAATGGTGAATCATTTTCAAGATCAATCTACTGAGTTTCAAACCCCTACATGACCAAGGCCCAAGGTACCTTAAGCAGCTTCTGATTCCATACTGTCCCACCAGATTACTGCGATCTGTAGATGAAGGACTTTTAGCAGTACCTAGCATCTCCTGTAGTTCATCTGGGGGTCAAACTTTTAGCCACTCAGCTCCTACTTTATGGAACTCACTTCCCCTCACAGTTCGAGAGACTCCTACTCTAGAATGCTTCAAAAACAGACTCAAGACTTTCCTATTAACTCAAGCGTTAACTTCAGTCCCTTAAGTATTGTTTATGAAAAGCTTTTCTGTACGTCATTGTTTCTGTACTGTATTACATTCATTCTATCTGTTAAGCACCTTGAGTCCTATTGGAGAAAGAGCACTATATAAATAAAATTATTATTATTTCAGTCAGAGGGACTGCATAACCTGTGACTGAAATGACTGGTTCGTTTGTCCCCCACAATTAAAGAAGCAATGCTCAAAATAGCGCATTATATAAGAGGAATCTCAAGAAAAAGAAGAGGCGCAAGGTGGAATTGTCCCTGGGTACACCCACCCACCCGTAGGTTGTAAATAGGACATTGCGCACTTGACAAACCAGTCATTTCAGACAGAGGGACTGGCAAACATGTGACTGAAATTACTTGTTCGTTTGGGCCCCCACAATAAGGTACAGACTGACTGATTTCATCATTCGCCATCCTAATTTTCACTCTCATCTGTGTGTACATCCTTGGAGTCATCATCATCACCACACAATATCAGTTCATCACTGCTGGAATCCTCCATGAGCGATGTCTGTGTTTTGTGATGGAATTGGTGGGAAAGGTGTTCCTCGTGAAATTTGTAGTTAATTTTTATGAACATCATTTTTTTTAATGCGCAGCTTGTATAATGCTGCATGAAGGCCGAACAATCACACATGGAACTTCTGACAGTATACTGTGGGTGCAGTACGCACAAACAATGAATAAAGAAGAGAAAAATTGATTTGGATTTTTTTACTTTCATTTATTTTTAATGCACAGCTTGTATAATGCTGTGTGGATGCAGAACAATCACACATGTAACTTCTGACAGTATACTATGGGTGCAGTACACACAAACAATGAATAAAGAAGAAAAAAATACTGTAGATTTGGATTTTTACTGTTTTTTTTGTAATGTGCAGTTTCTATAATGCTGCGTGGAGGCAGAACAATCACACACGGAACTTATGGTGTATACTATTGGGGTACAGTATACACCAAAAAAATAAAGAACAGCAGAATGTATTTTTATATTGTATTTTTTTTTTATTGTTTGTATAATACTTTGTGGACTGTGGAGGTAGAACACTCACACAGAATTTGCTCTGACAGCAGTATATAGTGCATTGGATTGCTGTGCAGCACACCACAGTGACCACACACCACAATGAAAAAATGATAAAAAATGAAAAGCTAACTGACAGCCTGCCTGTGTACTACTGTACCCACTACACTGACTGATAGCCTGCCTAACACACGACCAGTACAATTACTACAATATAATTAAGTATATATAATATATAAATTAGCACAAACCCCAGCACACAAACCCCTCTGCAGTCTGCACTGCCACAAACCCCTTTGCACTGCACAACACCCCTCTGCACCGAACAAACCCCTCTGCACTGCACAGCACAAACTGCTCCGAAGTCTGCACTGCACAAGCACAACACCACGCTGTCTGCATTTCACAGCACCCCTCTGCACTGACTGCACTGCACTGCACCCCTCTGCACAACACCCCTTCTGCACACAGTGACAACACCCCTCTGCACAGCACCCAGACCCCACTGCAGAACTGTGCGCAGCTGGAAGCGTGACTGTGAAATGGTGCCGAATTCTCGGGACGCCAAGCTTTTATAGACAGCGTCTCGTGAGAATCTGACGCCAGATTCCCGAGTTCGGCCATGCTCGGGTTTCCGAACAAAGCCGGAAACTCACGACCATGGCTCGTGGGACGTTGGGTCGGATGTGTTCGGTTCAGTTTAGTTTCGACGGATCCCGGACTGCTCATCTCTATAGTAGTTTCCAGTGTACCTCAGTTTGCTCCTGTGTACATTCTCAGCACCAGTCCCTAATGGTCAGTGCTCTACTCAGTCTCCATTGTGCTCTATCAGGGGTTGTACACCTACGGCCCAATTCAGACCTACTCGCTAGGCAGCTGTGCTATTTTGCAGTTGAGAACCACTAATATGGGTAGATAACTAATATTGCCTTGTTTATGATATTGTCCTCCTGTTTATTTCAGCTTTTGTACACAAATGGGTTACTATGGCAAAGCTGCAGTCCTGAGCCCCATCATCATGAGTTGCGGACCTATGACGTCATTGACAGGTGGTAACCGCAAACAGTTTCACTTCCTTTGCATGGTGTGGTCCATAAATATAAGATATCTGTAGATGTATTCTATCCTGACGAAAGAATAAATTATCTGAAAAATGTAAATCTCTGCTGTGATTTATTTATATTATCGTTACAAGTCCCATGAGTGCTGTAACTTTCTGTGTGTGTTTGTGTGTGTGTGTGTATATATATATATATATATATATATATATATATATATATATATATATATATATATATATACAGTATATACGTGTGTGTGTGTGTGTGTGTGTGTGTGTTATTTACCACTGAGCATGGCCTCCCTTGTAATGATTACAAACATCTGTATTATCAGTAAGCTATGGGGCATTTTCAAAGAAATGAGGAGAGTGGGATACCCTTACTACAATAAATGTTCTGGATCCCATTCCCTACTATACTCCCTGTTCGAACCTGCGTAATGAATTTATAAGACATTTATCATACTGTAGACCTAAATTTACTAAGCAGCAGGTTTGCATGGTGTCGTTTAGAAACCCCAGATACCGTTGTTGAATGATAGTGATTTTGTTTTCATTGATAGTGTTAGTAATGCGGATCTGGTTCAGTTAACCTTCTTTATCAACACATAGATGGTGTCAGCCAACCAAAGTTATTTTACAAAGTACGCCTATTCTTCATACTAGCCAGCTATTTGGCTGGTCTCAACGTTAGCGTGTGTGGGACCAAATTAATTCCAGCTACTCCTACATGCTCAAAAAATGGACTTACTGCTTTTTGTCAAATACTGAAAGAAGGACATAACCCCGGACTAGTGTGTTATGTCTTGTTAACTGGGACCCTTCATTTTCTAAAAAAGGACAGTTTAACGCATTTGGCATCTGAAAAGAAATTATACAAGAGGAGGATTTGTTTTTCCGTTTCAAACTTATGATGAACTTATTAATGTGATGAGCGATAAATCATTCATTCAGACATTGAAGGTGTCAGTCTGATTTAGCTGCTTGGAAAGGCATGGATGAGTAGTTATTCCATTTCTCCACATGGTGGCAGTCTGTCATTTGCTATGTATCTCATATACGTTTATTTATTTCATATTTTTCATGTTTTTTATTTCACAAAAATTATTATTATTATTATTATTAGTTTTAACTATTATATCTTTAATGTCAATTCCTTTAAAAAAATGAATCATAAAAAAAAAAAAAATGCTTTCTTTTATTGCAATCTGGCATTTTTTAATGTGTTTTTGACTAAGTTAAATGAAATACTAATGACCAATGATTATTCATTTGTAAGTGAAAATGAGGGAGACTAAATTACAAATTCCCCATTTAACCTTTTCTATTTCTTGAGTGCTGTCCATTGTCTTGTCTTGTGCAGTATTCGGTTGCAGCTGGTAATGTTCTGCTTCATCGGTGCTGCAGTGTTCCGGACGTTGGTCCTGATAGACGCATTTAGGGAGCGTATTCTCAAATAATTACATGCTAGTCATTTTAGAAAATAGGCTCTGTTAAGTTATGACACACAGGGAAGCAGAGAAAGGCATGGACAAAGGAGACTAGGGGAGGTGCTATGATTATCATAGTAACCTCCATTGTTTATTCTGACACCAGCAAAGAAGAGACGGCACAGTCATTGGCGTGGTGGTGACAAAGGGAGGAATTATTTTTCGATTTTGACTTCCCGATGTACAGTAATAGCTACATAAATTGTTACTATAAAATAAGTATATTCATTTTATGTACATGCAGATTTATATTCAGTATTTGCTGCTACAAAGTAAGATTATATGTAGGGGCGTTCTAGATTCTGCATAAAACATATGTATGGGACATGGAACAAGTAAAGGCTTTAAAATAAATTTAAAGTGTTTATTTACTCATGAACCTTCCTGCTGGTAGTGTCATATTTTCCAATGAGGGGAAACAACTGAAAACATGTTTGTTGTAAATCATATACAGGTTGAGTATCCCGTATCCGGCTATCCATTATCCAAATTATTCCAAAAACCGTGGGTTTTTTGGAATAGTTAGATTTTTTTTTCTTTTTTTCTCCCTCTGACCCTTTTTTTTTATACTTACCTAGTCCTCCGGCATCCATGGCAGGCCTTCAGCTTCATCTCCGGGTCTCCAGGGGTCCCAGGAGTGCATTTCGCGACTTCCCAGGCGCGCCGGTGACGTCACCGTCGCGCCTGGGAACTCGCGCAATGCACTCCTGGGACCGCCGGAGATGAAGCTGAAGGCCTGCCATGGATGCCGGAGGACTTCATGGACGCCTAGGGACCATCGGGGACACACCAGGGGACAGGTAAGTATGTAAAAAAATAATTATTCCAAAAACTGTAAAAATCCCTTATTCGGAATGCTCGTCGTCCCGAGCATTTCGGATAAGGGATACTCAACCTGTATAAATTATTCAAACAATCATATAAAATATTATTATTACATTATACTCTGTGCAATCTAGCATAGAGCAAAAGCAGTTTTGTTTGGCCAAAAAATATCATCCCACCAAAATTTTTGTCCCAAAAAGTATGCCAAATTTCAGAGATTCATACCTCTTGTCCGGGGTCAGCAGTATTCCGCAGCAAAGGGGGGGGGGGGGGCAGCTGGGAGTCCCCCCCCAGCCTAATGAATAGACGCATCACAGATGGGGAAAAACAGGGGCGTGTACTAATCACAGCTAATTTGCATTTGCCAAGCCCTCATTAGCATACCCCCCCCCTTTTTCAGACACGAGTGTCCCTACTTCACATCAGTAGAAGTTGGGAGGTATGGAGTTCATCATAATTATTCTGATTAGCAGGGCTTGTTACTATAGAGTGTGCATAGGCATTATATTTTGTGTTGAAACTGAAATCCAAATTGCAGTGTAACAATAACGCAGCAAGTATTTGCCCTGCACAGAATAAAAAATAACTCACACAAATCTAACTCTTTCTGTACATGTTACATCTGCCCCACATGCAGTGCACATGGTTTTGCCTATTTTCCAAACAAATTTGTACTGAGCTCAGATCTGAATAAGGCCCATAGCAAGGAATACATAGGGGGAAATCTACTATGCCTGGATTTGGCGTATTCATAGGCATTCCTATGCAAATACGACTGGCTACACCATGGGTCTTCAAACTGTGGCCCTTCAGATGTTGTGAAACTCAATGTTCCAACATGCATTGCCACATTTTTTCCTATAAGAGCATGCCAAAACTGTCAGGGCATGCTGGGACATGTAGTTCCACAACATCTGGAGGGCCACAGTTTGAAGACCCAAGGGCTACACGTATTTTCGGCATTTACTATGCCAAAAATAGAGGAGGAAAGGTATGCTGAAAATACGCCAATTCCAATTCGTGGCACATTTGTATTTACAAATATGAATGCATACGCCATCGAAAGAATACAAGTAGGAATCACCATTCGGTCGAATGGTGATTCCTAATTTACTAAGCCGAGTAAATGATGCCGCTCCATGACATCATACCTTGCTAATTGTAATTACCCTCACACAACACTACTCACTGATCTCATACTGTACTTCCTCCACCGATCACTCACCACCACTCCATGACATCATACCTTGCTAATTGTAATTACCCTCACACAACACTACTCTCTGATCCCATACTGTACCTCCTCCACCTATTATTCACCATCACTCAATTAAATCATACTTAGCCAACGGTAAGCACCCTCATACAACACTACTCTCTGATCCCATACTAGCCTTCATCACTACTCACCACCACTCCATACATGATATCATACTGTGACCGTGCCAATTGTAATTACCCTCACACAACACTGCTCATTGATCCCATACTGTAACTCATCCACCCATCACTTACCACCACTCTATGGGTCTAATTCAGACTTGATCGCCATGCAAATTTGTTCTTAAAATGGGCTAAACCATTCTGCACTGCAGGTGGAAAGATAAAGTAAAGATAAAGCAGAAGGTGAAAACACACCAGCCAATCAGCTATGTTTCAAAACCATGCTGCATTAACATGTGCAAAGCGAGTTAGGTTTGGGTGAATTATTATTATTATTATTATTATTATTACAGGTTGAGTATCCCTTATCCAAAATGCTCGGGGCCAGAAGCATTTTGGATAACGGACTATTCCGTATCATGGAATATTTTTATATTTGAATGATGTATCTTGAGGTATCTTGCATTCATGTTGTATATATATGTCAAACACATAAAATACACACACATATATTTTATTTGTGCAGGAAATAAAGTTTTGGTGCTTGGAAATCAAATAAGGATTTGTTGAGATTTGACACCATCAAACCTCTGACTAAAGACACAACATCTCTTCACCAAACCTCTAGGAATATTTACTGGCAACTCCATTTATTCCAAACAAAATTTAGGCACCAGCTGTTCCGACCACTTGTCCCTTTGAGGGATTATCCTATTTCCTTGGTTTAGGAAAGGGTATCATTGCTATACTCTGTAACATGATGTGATCTGCTACATCAGAACCTTTAATGAAGCATGAAATTGACTGCATGAGATTTAGGCCCTTCACCATCAGAAAATCTGACAAAGAGGGGTTAAGCCGCCTATCTGCAGATTGATGAAAGAGATGGTCTGTACAAGGTGGTACATGATCAGCACATGGTAGACTTACTGCCATCATATACAGTATATCTGTATAATTCACTTTTATTTTGGTAAAAATGTATTGAAAAGGTAATTTGGAGGATATCTTAAAGTCTACCTTTATTTTGTTCCATTATGTTGTGTTGATATTGGACTGATGGTACCATTTGCAGAACAGTACTGACATAAGCCTCTTACTTTAAATGCTAAGTTAAAATAATAATAATAAGTATTATTATTAGTATTATTAATATTTTAGAGATTCTCATTCGGGGGCACTGACTGAAAGGCTGCTGGCATTCAGGGGTCAGGTGGCAGTAGGAAGAGCTGACCAGCATTCCCAAAAATGGGGCCATCTGCATCCTGTGACACAGATTTCCTGGCTTGGGCTGAGCAGTTCCAACAGTCATTTAGGGAGATGTATTTAGCCTGGTGAAAAGATAAAGTGAAGATAAAGCAGAAGGTGAAAACACACCAGACAAGCAGCTATGTTTGAAAAATGTCAGTTGGGAGTTGATTGGCTGTTGCGTTATCACCTTCCACTTTATCTTCACTTTATCTCTTCAACAGGCTTCATACATCTGCTCCATTATGACCTTGGTGTGTCGAAAATCATAAAAAGTGTAGCTTACCTCGAGTCGCGTGTCACTTCAAGAAATATCAATAATTTGGTGATATTTGCAGCCATTACACATATACCACACATTATACATAAGCCCCACACTGTAGTGCCCCATCACACCAGCCCCACACTGTCCCTCATCACAATAGCCCCACACTGTCCCCCCATCATAACAGCCCCACACTGTTTCCATTGCACCTTGTCCTTTCTGTCCCCCTGTCCCTTTTAGAACATATAATACAAGTACAAACAATATATACTCAGTGGGGGGTGGGGTTGTGGTTCACTGCTCACTGTCTTTTGCCACAGATCTGTTATGGCTGCCACCCCCCCCCCCTTCCTTACACAGTTGAGCGGTGCAGCTTTACCGAAGGGGAAGGGTCGGGGACACAGTGAGTGGCAGTGTGCATAGCGGAGAGGGCAGCCACTGCTGCAGCAGCAACAGGACAAACATTTGAGCCAGCAGAGCTCTATGCAGACCCCGCTGCCAGTGCTTTACACTCACCAGGTCAGTCCCAGCTCCCAGGCCACTGGCACTCTCCAGTCTCCAGTCACCCGGTCGTCAGCATCAGCATCGGTATCTTCTGTTGGAAGGCAGGAAGGCTAGCTCTGTTCCCTCCAGCAGACAGGCGACGCCCCCCTCTGTACCCTTCCAGTTTGCAGCGCAGCATGAATGCTTGCGCACTTCCGGGTTTTCACTGCACACCGGTTGGTCAGACGCGTGTCAGTCAAAGTGCCTTGGCATGACACGCGTGTTATAGGTTAGCCATCACGGTTCATAGCAACATCCCATGTGAAATAGAAGTCCCATCTTAGTAAATTTCCCCCCAAAGACTGATAGCTGAAGAAACACTTCCATTATTTAGCAGAAGATTCTAGTATAGTAATAAGTTGCAATACAGGCCCACTACAAGTAGATTTACTCCATGTGACAGACCTATTCCTTAACTCAATTATAAAATGTGACAAGATGTGAAATAACATATTTTATTGACTTTTATTGGCATTTGTTAGTTTACAGCGTGTGCGAAGAAGTGAGCTGTTTGTCAGATAATTAATATTATCATTTGCAATTTCACACAAGGACAAGCTCACTGTGCCTGACTGATTTATTCTGTGGTAAAGGAGCTATAAAATATATTCCGTCTTTCATATACCAAACATAAATATATATAAAACGGGACCAAAATTCTTATTTCATTGATATCGTGGAACATGTGGGCTGCAATTGATTTGGCGTCAGCAGCTCGTGACTGATCATTTAAATAAGTTTGCCTAAATATAACTGGTCTGAAACAATTATCCTTATCAGTTCCCCCATATGTAATGATTGGGTTATGCCTCAGTGGTGTGCCACTAGTGAATTAATAGTATTTTTGTTTGTAAGCTGTCTGTTTAAAGCAACAACTACTGTAATTGGCTACAAAATGTACATTAATACACAACAACAATTCACCCTGACCATTATTTACAGGCCTCCCAACACTGGGGTAAATGTATGAAGCTTGGAGTTATATCTACCCCCATAAAGAACATGGGGCAGATGTATTAAGCCTTAACAAGAGATAAATACAAGGGTGATAAGGAGAGATAAACGTCCAGGGAATCAGCTCCTTACTGACTTTTTTCAAACACAGCCTGTAACATGGCAGTTAGCAGGTGATTGGCTGGATGTTTATCTCTCTTTATCACCCTTGGATTTATCTCGTGTTAAGGCTTAATATATCTGCCCCATTATTTACAGGGCTATTATGCTCCAGCAAATCAATATGTCAATTTACATATTGGAGCTGATTGGCTGGTGCATTATCACCCTGCACATAACAATATTTATGGGGATAGATAACACTTCTCCAAGCTTCATACATTTACCCCACTGTGCCTTACATCAATTCAGGGGTGGTTTTGGAATTCAAAGTGACCCTACCAAATTAAGTTGCCTCAGATGGTAGGTGTGCCCAAATCCTCAGTAGGATTCATGTCAAATCAACAGGTTTGGTTGCATCTGTCCAGTTGGCCATCCTCCAATCACTTCCACTTCAAATGCACAGCCAATGCCACACGCATCCATGGTCCATGTGACTTCTCTATACTAGTAGCATAGTATGAGGAAGAATATACTTCCTAACTGTCCATGTTCTTATTTTGGACAAAGTCCTGAGTGCATGATGCAGCCCCTCCAAGTGTGGGGAAGTTGGCAGACACTCCCAACAGCATTGAAGAGGGATCTTGGCCGAACGGAACCGAATTTAGAAGCAGCCTATTCTGCTGAGAATGGCCATGGATTGTCGAGCTCCCGGCCATAGCTTGACAATCCACAGCCGTATCTTGTGGCCACGCCCCCTTTTCGGCATTTGGCAGGCGGGGCATTGAATCCTGCCTGCCGATTCCTAATCGAGCCGGCTGAGAATGGGACAGGGTCATGGCTGTAGGACCAGCCCGACAGTCGTGACCCGGGATTGAATATCCCCCATAAACTCAGTTGATGCTTGGCTTCAGATTATAAAAATAAATGTCCAAAGCCAAAACTATTCAATAAATAAGTGATTGAAACATAGAAATATTGGGGTAAATTTACTAAGATTTGAGTTCTATTGAAGATGGGACTTTGCCCATGCCGGCATGGGAGAGCGGCCATGATGCATTCTGCAGCATTGTACGCATTAGCAAGTGTGCACCTGTGACAACATTTAGCATACACAAAATGCAATATCCTAAAAGATATTGCTCAGAAGGGAGGGAAATGAGCGATATAGTTCATGGGGCTTTATACTGTACAGGAAGTGAGATGCCAGAGCCACTGGTACTGCGTACAGGATCTCAGCCGCAGGTTGAGACACGCCTACACTTTTAGCTTACTTCATAGAACCTCCAGCAATCTGTGCCGGCCTATCGCTGACTTTGCCAACGAATCCTCTATGAGACTGCCATCACAACATCATCAAGACACATGTGCAATGCAATTTAGACACAGGCAGTCAGAGGATAATTGCTCAGCTACGAAAACATCGGACATGCGTACAATTCCAACTCAGGGCAATTGTCTCTGCATATCAGATCTATAGTTGTATCTAAGGTAATATAAAATAACATAACAAATCTGCCTAAAATTCTATGAAGGTGGAATTTCACTTTAAATATTTGACTCTTGACAAAACCAATTTAATAGTGATAATGCCTTCTTAAGATAAGGAACATTGTGTGGCCTTTGTATAAATTGAATATAAATGCTGGCAATATTTCATGTCTAACTCACAACACTGACTAATCCCGCATTGAAAGTATCATAAATTAATATTCAACATTGTGCTAGCAAATAGTGGCAATAAATCAAGTTATTAGTTTGTAATGCTTTCAGTCCTTCTTTTCATTTGCATTTCAATATTTCATTTTTATCTGATAATATTTCTTCATCTTGAACCAGTTAAAGTTTTTTGAATTATTAGTTGCCTTTGATCTTTATGATAACTGATAACTCCAGTTCAATATGCGCTAGGTACACTGCAGTCTAGATCCGGGTGTTAGTACTGGTCCAGGCTCCACACTCCCATTCTGGCCGGTCACTGGCTTCTCCCCCTCTCTTCCTCGGTGCTCTTAACCCATGCTTTCCAACCACTTGCTTGGGTCTTTCTCAAGGTATCAAAATGCATCAGATGTGTCTAAAGGTGCCCATACACAGTGCGTTAGTTGCTTGCGGTGCGATGAGATGCGTGCTCCCATGCACATCCCATTTCACAGCACATAGGGCCTTATTCTGGTTGAGTTGGATGGCTCCGAATGCGGACAGACGGCCGATGGTTGGTGTTTGCGCATGTGCAGAGGCGTATCTGCGCATGTGTGAACACCGCGCACGTATGAATACGGTGTGAATTCTGTACAGAAAACGATCGGTCCGAATAATCCGATCAGGGGGTGGAGAGGGGCGTAAAGGGCTGTTTGGGCTCATTACCATATGCGTACGCCCCGCGTTTCATGAGCGTTCCCATTAAAACGCTGGGCATATGTATGGTAATCCAGCCATGACGCACGTGTGGGGGGCGGACATATGACATAGCCGGATGCCAGCTGCCCGCCCATATCCCTGCTTTTGCACGGAGAAATGCCCGGGTGGTCTGGAGCAGTCAGTGCTGCCTGACCACTCGGTCCAGCATTCGATGGTCGGCGACCATGGAATGATGGGGGAGGTTCCCACAGATGGAGGAGGTGTTCACATGAAAAATCCACTAGCGGTCCGTTCGGTCGGCATCTTACCGCATTCGGACGGTGTGAGCGATCCTAACGGAAGGCGGGGCTAAGAACACTCGGTTCCTGTCCGAAAATACCCATCCGACCAAATTAACTAGAATAAGGGCCATAAAGTCTGTGCAGCCCATGCTTTTAGTACTAGATTGCATCGTATTTAGTACAAAAAGCACGGTACTGTAGCACTTTGTATGCTTTTTGTACTAGATGCTGTGCAATCTAGTACTAAAAGCATGGAGTTCATTGCACCGTGTATGAGCACCTTAAGACTGTACCAAGCCCATATTGAACTGGAGTTATCAGTTCATCTGCATCTGGTAATTTACATTTTACTGCTTGTTCCCCATATTCCCGGACATGTGAACATTCATGTTATTTACTGCTTTGTATATTGTTGTGAGATGTATTTTATATGAGTCATTAAACTGTATTTCACTATATACATCTTTATTTTATTTCCTTTCATGGTTTAATTGCCTAGGAAAACCTAGAAAACCTAGAAAAAAAGAGAGGAGAAAATATCTACTATATTGAATTTTCGGGTATGGATCATTGGATAGACAGCAACTAGATCGACAAGCATGAAGGTCAACATGACTGAAGGTTGACATGGGTTAGGACGACAGGGCCATTAGGTCGACACACGCATTAGGTCGACATGGGGACAGTCGTCAGTCAAAAGGTCAACATGGGAGTTTTCAACTTTTTTACCTGAATGTTGACACATGGACACTGGAAAAGTGCAGCGCGTCCCCACGCAAGATATGTGCATGAAATGTAAGTAACTAAATTAGTTGTTTCAAACAAAATTGTTCTCTGGTCTCTCCTTTGATCATGTCTCTTTTTTTATCAACAATTTTTATTGATTTTCAGTGAAACTTTACAAACAAAGGGTGGCAAGCCACAACATATTGCAACTTTCAACCATGCAATCCAAATATAGCAATAACAGTTAACGGATAGTACATGTCCTGAAATATGCATGCGAAAGGGGCTCGACCATGGAGCAAGACTATTAAAAGGTTCCAGAGACATTTATACGGCATCCGCGGTAGTTGCACAGCAAATGGAAATATGAAAGCAGCGTGGCTATAACATAGAAAAATATAACATTACCAATATGTAGAAAGTGATAGAAGAGAGAGAGGAGTGAGAAGGGAGGGTGATTGTGCAGATAGGTACTTGCGGTCATAATATAGTTGTTGAAGAGTCATCCTATGCATCTCACCAATAGAAGGGACGGATCAAGATACACAGTGTTTTAGGATCAGTTTTTTTGAAATCGTGAACATAATAGTGAGTAGTGGGGCTTTGTTAGGTTTCAGAGGGAGAATTGCCGCTGAGACCTCCTCAATAGCTATTTGGGACTGTAGAGAGGCAGACATCTCAGAGGTCAGTGTTGGGAAGGGCAGGGAGTCCCATAAGGGGGGCGCAGGCTGTGGGGAAGGCATACCTGGGTGAGGGTCAGGAAGTTTGTGAGTGAAGCAGTGGCGTAGCCACCATGCGGCAAATCCCACGGTGGCGGGGAGGCGCTGAGTGATGTGGGCGCCGGGGTCTGTGGGACCTATGCCGCGTTCATGGCTGGGAGCCGGGAGCCAGGAGCCGGGACCTACTTTTTCTGCATCCCGGCGCTCCTAGCCTCCTCCTAGCTCCTTATGACAAGGTGTCCATCAAGAAATGGCATTTTTGACAGATGAGGGGGGCGCCAAGATTTTGCGGTGGGGGGGGGCGCAAAATTTGTCGCTACGCCACTGGAGTGAAGAGGTATAAAGGTATCTGTAGAATAGTTGCATGGTGTGAGCAATCTGTTTATTGGAATGTGTCAGCATGCCATCAGGTTTGCGGAGCGTGAGGACTATAGCTGGTTTTTGGGAACCTTTCAGTAAATTGGACAGAAGTTTGACTGCTTTGTTGCCAAAATGGTGGAATATGCAGTTCATAAAGTGAGTTTTCGCCAATAGGTATGTCTGTTCAGTTGAAGGAGATGGGGAGATCTTGAATCTTTGAAAAGCATCTGTTAATGTTTGTTGCAAGGTTAAGTATTTTTTTAAGAATAGTTCTTCTTGGAGGCTGCAGTGTAGGCAATAATGATGCCTCTCAAAACAGGTTTCAGAGCCATCCAAAATAAGGACAGGTCCGAATGGGCAGCTTCTACATTGTCAGTGCTGTAGTTCTGCACCGCAGTCTCCAAGAGTGATCTGAATGTGTTTTATGTGCTAAATCATGCTGGGAATTTTCAGTTTAGTGGAGCTCTCCAGGGTAGGAAAAGTGTGATGTGACCATGGCGTGGTCGGATAAAGCTATAGGGGCTATGGAGGAGTCTGTGGAGAGAGGAAAAATGGAGTGGGAAGCAAAAATAAAATGAATGCGAGAGAGGGTGCTGTGCACAGACGAGAAGCAGGTGTACTCTCTGTCAAGGGGCTGATGGGCTCTCTAGATTTCTAAGACCTGGAGGGAGTCTTGTAGAAGGGAAATACCTACCTTGGGTCGGGGAGGAGGAGTGCCTCTGGAGTTAGATCTATCAAGTCATGTTAATTAGATGGTATTAAAATCGTCTCCTATAATTGCATTTTGAGCAGCGTATGGGGAAAATATTGCAATTAAGGAACGAAAAAAGGGCTTTGAGTATGGAGAGGGGCATAGATATTTGCCAGTGTGAGTTGTTTTACCAGCGATGCAGACAGAGGCCGACAGAGGCCACCACGTACCTGCCATTCTCATCCACCTGAGTGTTGAAAATCTCCAGGGGGATGGAGCATTTGGTCAATATCACCACTCCACAAGCTTTAGAGGAGAAGGACGAGGAAGCCACCACGGACCAACCAAACATCTGCATTATTCATCGTTTCAGGCTGGGTTAAATTGGTTTCCTGTAGAAAAGCCAAGTCGACATTATTTTTATTTAAGTACATAAGAATTTTCCTACAGGAGAGTTTATACCACCTGTGTTCCAGGAGCATACAGATAGATCAGATATTACTCGAAGAAATCATAGGAAAGCATAAAGATGGCAAAGTCTGAAGTCTCCACATAGAGTAAGCAATGCGTAACAGGTCATAAATCAAGTTATTCATAAAAAATATGTAATCTTGGACTGGGAATGGAGAGAAGGAGATAGAGAGAGGGTGGGGGAAAACGAGAAGCGGAACGAGAAAGAGAAAACATCATGAAGGAGAAAAACATAATACTAAACCTTGAGGCTAGGCCATACAGGGTTAAACTTCCAGTAATCAAGGAATAAAATAAGCCTAATAAGACACCTGTGTCCAGCTCTGTCCTGCCACCCCTCATAAAGGAGAGGGGCAGGACTGCCTGTAATGGATGGCTGGCTAAAAAGCATTTACTACTGTATATCAGTAGTAAATAACCCAGCAGAATTAACTTAATGATGAACCAAAGCATATCAATCAGTATAGATTTGCCAGAGAGCTAATCCAAGGCGAAGGAGGGAGCGTATGTGGATATAGCATGTAGGCAAAGCATGTGAACTCAGGTAGCAGGGTCAGTGATCAATTCTTGCAGATATGATGAGGCATCTTTGGGGTTTGTGAAGTCCCTAAAGGAGCTCCTATCGTATATCCGGAGTTTGGCAGGGTACATGAGACCAAACTTATATCCTTCAGTAGCAAGTTGAGAGCATGAAGGTGAAAAGGCCTTTCTCGCTTTGGACAGCTCAGAAGAGTAGTCCTGGAAAATGTGTAACTTATGGCATGCCCAGGAGAGGTCTTTGGTCTTTCATGAGGCTGACTATATTTCTACCTTGTGGAGCTAATTAAGGCATTTGAACTGGGTGACATGGGGGTGCGGTCTGGAGGGGGTAGGTAATGGGGCCACCCTCTGTACCCTCTCAACTACCATGTCCTGGCAAACAGACTCAATATGGAGTAAGGAGGGGAGAGTGTTGCGCACGAAGTTGGCCAAGGCCGGTCCCTTAATGGATTCCTGCAGGCTCACCAATCATATGTTATTTATGTGCAATCTGTTCTCCAGGTCCTCCACTCTATTCCAGAGCTGGTAATTTTATGAGACCTCATGAGTGACAGCACCAATCTGTTGGTCAATAGTAGAGACCCTGTGTGAAAGCTGCTGTAACTGGGAGGTAATATCAGCCACTGCTTTGGTAAGCAGGGGAGTCATGGGGTCATTAATGGCTTCTACAATGTCCCTGTAGGTGATGGGGGCCTCAGGGCCCTGACTCATGTGTCCCTTGTACTCCGGTCCCCCAGTGGCAGCTTTTTTTAGATGCGGGGAGCGCATGGTCGCGGTTTTCATCAGGTACCATGTTGTCCGCAGCTCCCCACCATTCTGGGCACGGCGGTTGCTGTACCACTGGTTGAGACTGTGCAACCGGCGGGTTTAAACATAGGTCCATCCATCCGGAGGCAGTGTGTGGGGTGTATGAATGTGCGTGGTGGCACCAAGAAGCTCTATGAGCCGAGTAACAACAGCGGAAAGAGAGGTAGGAGACGGAGCTGGTGAATGGAGCTCCTCCCTATGCCGGAACTGGAAGTCTCGACCATGTCTTTTTAATTCCCACTAGATCAGATGCAAAAGCGTACCAATGTGGTTGTAGCAGGTGATATACATAGCTGGAGGATACAAGGCGGGTGCACTCTTTTGAAATACTGGTAATTATACAGTATAGGGTCTTTCCCTTCTCATTGTATGGAATTACCTATAGGTGCTCCATTTGAGATGTACTCATAATACCAATGCCGGGATCTCAACTACTGTTGTGAGACCGGCGCTGGTAACTTGGCTATATATGCTGCATAGAGCATATTATTAAAGAACCTGCCCATAAAAACTTGAAATGTAGAAGGAGGGGTAATATACCTTTGGGAGAGGTAGGACAACAGACTTAGTGGTACTTAGGGGAATCTGAGGAGGATAAGTCTGTGCAGTAACAGTGTCCGGAAGGTACGTAAAGTTTTTAGCTAGGAAAAATGGGAAAGAGGGGGGACAGGGAATGTGTAGTAGGATATTTTAGAGAAGAGTGAGAAGGACTGAGAAGCAGGGTGTGAGGTCTTGTGGTATATATGCAAATATGGGTCAAATTATAGAGAAAGCACAAGAAAGGCGTGACTTGAGTTAGACTGTAGAAAGGGTCGTGGCCTGAACAGAATCAATAAAGATGGGACATTATCTTGTGGAGTCCATAAGTTCCAAGTAACATGTATACTCACTATTACTTTGTAGGGAGAATGGACCTTCTAAAAAAAACTAGTTGTATTCGTCCATAACCTGGAGATGCTGGCCTCCTATGAGGTTGGCATGCTGAGTCAGTGCCCCTAGTGAGTGCAAACCTCTAGTTACAGCCCTTATCTACAGTACCACTCTCCACAAGGCTCTTACACCCTGTGAGGTTGTGGGCAGGTCCAGGTCACAAAATGAAGGATGTTTATGAGAAACACATCCTTGTTGTACTTAATGCAGGTGGTGACTGTGGATCTTCTAAAACGCCATTTTACAGTATCCAGTGTATAAAAAGACCAATTTTCAAGACTGTTACCGCTCCCTCAAACTCCTATAGTTACTCCAATGAGCTGCAGAGTGGGAGATTTTGGATTACATTTGGAAACCCCCCTCTAAAAATCCTGCGTTTGCCACAGTACATGCTTGCACTTTGCTACAAATACCTTCCAAAAATGTTGGATTATTGTAAATGTATTTTCTTTATTTCTATTATATGCTGCACTTTACTTTGTGTTTATAGAGTGGTATACAGTATATAAACACTGCATTATATAATCACCACAGTATATAATCACTACAATATATTATCAAGCATTTATTGTAAGAATATCTTCTGCTTCTCTGCCTTCTGGACATTAAAATGCTTTTGTCTTTCCATCAGATGATCAATCTGTCAGATTGCCACCGGTGTTGCCATTTGTAAACCAGTGGAGCGGCAAATTAAACAGACTCTGTCTGAGCACTTCTTGGAATGAGGCAACATACGTATGTGATAGCAATGTATAAGATAGGCTGGTGAGTATAATATTATTATTACTACCAGTTATTTATAGAGCGCACACATATTCCGCAGCGCTATACAGAGAATATTTGAACACTCACATCAGTCCCTGCCCCAGTGGAGCTTACAATCTATATTCCCTACCACATGTACACTATTAGCCTACCAGTGTATTTTTGAAGTGTGGAAACCATTACACCGTTCGTGCTGCCATATAATACCATTGAATATAGTGTAACATGTAGGGTGACCAAAATGATTGTCTTAGCCACTTCATAGGTGGATTTACTGCATTGATTTCATAGTTCAATTAACAGATTAAATAATATATTTGACTTAAGGAAAAGGGAACTTGTGCATTTTTGGTTAATGTCTGTATGGCTCTAGCACTGAGTTTATTTATCTTTAGCATATTGTGTTGAAATATTGCAAAAATAAGAAATACATACTGTAGGTATAAAACATGATAACAAAAACAAAAATGTTAAACAGGAATAAAGCTGCCCATAGACGGTCCGTTCCCGGACCGTCCGTTCTGTACTATGTAGCTCTCCAAGATGACTGAGTAAAAGCCGGAATGGACTCCAGTACGTCGAACCAGACAGGCTTCGTGCAACGACTGTGCCACTGTGGAGCTCTCTGTGTGTGTCCTTGTGAAAGACACACAGTAAATGGTGCAGGGATATGTACAGCTCCCTGCTGATATGCATGGCTGGATCCAAGGAGGGGCGAAAGGAGTGTTTGTCCTGGGGCCCCACACATTAAGGGCCCCAACACTCTATCTCTGAATTGTGCAAGCCGCTTGCACTGACATCGTAGAACAGTATGTTTCCACTTTGCATCTGATTTCCCCACTACACAGCCGCTGCCAGGGCCGCCTGCCGAGGTGCTGCTGAAGTCACTGTCAGTCTCTTGTGGTGTTTCACAGTCACTGACTCGGCCGCTGGGATATCTGTGATTTCCAGGAGCTGAGAGTGAGTGAAATGGCGCGCCTCAGTCTCAGCAGCTTCCTCAGTGGCGCCGGCAGTGTGTGACTGGCTGGCAGTGGGCATTGAGCTGTGTTGCGCCGGACATATCAGTTATTGTGAATTATTCATAAACAACAGCATTATATACTATTTTTCACTAACTTTATTTAACTACTAATGGGGCAGATGTATCAATATTCCCTTTACGTTAGAATTTTAAAGTTTCCCACTTCTCCTGGCATAACGCTCATACTTACGTTTAGCCACTGTGGGGCTTTCCGTGTCCATCCCTGTGTATGTGACAGCTGTGACAAAGCAAATGATCCAGTGAATGAGACATGAACATAGAGCTGCACAGTGGTCGAGGACCCAGCAGTCACTGTAGCTGTTCCAGTCTGGCATTCCGGAGTCCGGAGCATTCCATCTTTCACCTAATCCAGAGGTCATGGTCTTGGACAATATAGAATTTTATAATGTGGTGAGTGTGTCTTCTACAGAATTACAGTACAATGCCATTCAGAGGAGGTAATGGATTATGTGTTAACCTCAGTATGGATAACTAAGGTGTCTACAGAGGGACACATGTTAGCACAGATATTTCCAAACACAGGGGCAGAAGCTCTGTGAAGTGATAAAGTGTCTGGTTTTTATCACAGGCCAATCAGCTCCTACCTGTGAAGTTACAGGTGTGGTTTGAAAAATGACAGGTAGAAGAAGAAAAATATGATCCCTGAGTCATTGCAGCAATAGCAAACAGGATACTGAAAAATAACACAGGGCAGTAATAGAAACAAAACAAAAAAACAAATAGACACAAAAAACAACAGGCATACACAGAAGAAAAGTGCAGCCGAGTAAGATGACAATGACCAGAAGTTCAAGCAATTATGGTGAAAGTGGGAAAGATGACCTGTCCTCACCAAATTCCAAAGGGGAAAAAAAAGAGAGGGGAGAAAGAACATGGGAAGGTGAAGGGAAAAAAAAAAAAAATGGGGAAACTTAAGGGAAGAGCACGTCAACAATGAAGGAATATGGATGGTATGGCCCAGGCAGAAATGGTCAACACTTGTGAGAGGACTGTGTCAGGTGTCTAAAGTTCTTGATGGAACATCTGCCAATGTCTAAGTCCAAACAGCAGCAAGGAACAAAACAAGGATCCAGGGCTGCCATCACTTCCCTTTTTAAAACAACTGTAATGCCTGGTGAGACCTGTGTCTGTAGCACTGGCAGTACTACTCAACGTCCGCATAACTTCAAGGGAACTGTGATCTTTGCTTATTACAAACTATACTTTATAAACTCCAGTCCTGGGCCCAGGATTGGAGTCCATGGAGTCTACCTGTAATGGCTGCCCTGCAAGGATCAACACAGCAGAAACTGAGAGGCAGGAGTATGAAGGAAGGCAGGCACAAGGAATATCAGAAGGGGGTGACTGAAAATAAAAAAGTTCAGTGGTGAATAAAACATGGGTAAGTAATACAATGCAGGTAGGATGTTGGACCCAACAGTTCCCAGAAGTCGGAGGTGGCAACTGGAATGCACTCAGGCACTCAGGCGCAGGAGGACAGTCAGTGACCCCACCAACATTTCCTTTTTTACAACCCTGTGAACCTCTGGGTTGGCATGGCCAGCAAGAAGTATTGAAGCAGGGACCGCCAGATCCAAAACAATGAGGGAACAAGTGATCCCCTAGAGCTCCATACCAATGTCAGATGTGAATACAGTCTGAATGTTAAGAGACAGCTGGCAACAAACCTTATCAGGCGCAGATCACACCCATGTTGGCAGCTACCGAGGTGGGGAGAAAGGGTCTACCAGAGCTTAGTTCCAACTATCAGGAGATCCCAACAATATACCACCACAGTAGTCCCCAGGAACACCACAGAGGCGCTCAGAAGTTAGCAGTAGCAGAAGGCTCCAACAGTCATACGGATGGAGGCCAATGAACTGCAAAAACTGGCACCCACAGGCAAGGGAGTAAGAGTTCTGAGCCAGTGAGTATTAGGCAATGATGTGGCTTGCATACAATGCAGACTTGGCGTCTCAAAATGGCAGAGAAATGTGTGCCTCTCTGCTCAGAGCAGGACTTTGGAAGAGCCAGTGTCAGAAGAAACCCACTTGCCTGGCATGTAATAAAATGTGCTAGTTGTAAAGGTTCTCCCCTTATCATTTTAGTCTCATTTAAATACCTGACCCTTGTAGACAAGGGATTGTATGGGGATTTAGCTGACAATTTATTGCTTAATTGATTTATTCAGTATACAGTATGTAATGTATCTGAGACAAATGACAATTTAGAGCAAAAAGGGTGATATGGAGTACTCAGATGCAGTAAAAGAAGAACAATGAGCGAGTGTATTTTGTAGAACAGGGCTCTGTACACACATACACACATAGAATATACTTATGCAGAATGATTAGATGGAATTGGGAACACAGAACATTATTTGAGTAGGTCTAAACCTTGAGTCACCAGCTCTGTCAGAAGCCAATATTGATACCAAATTTTTATACAACTTAAATATCTATATTTATGTGTTTGAAGAACAACTGATGCAGTAATATCAGTGTACTGTAGACCAATATTATAATGTAATAATGACAAATGAACACAGTTATTTTACTTGAAGCATTGAGTGGGTGAACAACAGATCACTACTCCGTTTACTCCTACTGTTCTAATATACTTCATCTTAAGAATTTCTATGGCTTCTACAGAAACAATTACATTGCACAATTACTGGTTGAATGCCAAGGAACCATATTATCCAGAAATAAATATTGAATGTTCTGAAGAAATCAGCAGTCCGAGTGCAACCTGATTACCATGTATGATCATTACATGGGGCGCGCTGTGACATTTTATACAGTTATGAATTACTGTATTCACATAAAATAATCTAAGCTCACCTATAGTGGATGGCTTTACAAACACCAGAAACTAAATTTCTTATATATTTTGCCAAATTTCTGCTAAGAACTTCAGCAATAAGATTATTTTCATGCTAATAGTAATAGAGTTTATCAAAATTATTTTTACTACCAGTGTTCATGGCACTAAGAGTGTGCATTAGTATTTTTCTTTTTCTTTCTCTCTTTATTAACAGTTTCTTATATAGCGCATACATATTCCGCAGCGCTTTAAAGAGAATATTCAAACATTCACATCAGTCCCTGCCCCAGTGGAGCTTACATTCTATATTCCCTACCACATGTACACGCACACATAGACATTCTAGGGTTTCCTGTATGGTAGCCTTAGCATGATAACACCTCTTATTATGTTTAAAAATAGGGTGCGCAGTCCACTTCCCCTTTTTTTTCTCATAAAGATTAACCTGAAATAAAGATTCAGACAACAATTGAGCTATAAATAAGGTCACAATTTTTTTTCAGATAATTAAGGGCCTTATTTTAGTTCACTCTTTCTGACAAAATCCTTCTTAGATGGACAAAACCATGTGCACTGCAGGGGGACAGATGTAAAATGTGCAGAGATTTGGGTGAGTTATTTTGTTTCTGTGCAGGGTAAATACTGGCTCCTTTATTTTTACACTGTAATATAGATCTCACTTTGGAGTAAAACCCCACCCAAATCTAATTATCTCTGCACAAGTTACATCTGCCTCACCTGCAGTGCACATGGTTTTGTCCATCTAAGAAGAAATTTGTCAGAAAGAGTGAACCAAAATAAGGCCCTAAGTTATTAATACATCTTAGTATGACAACAAGGCAACTGCTAGGATATAATTAATGAACTAAAGGGTGGATCATTTGTCATCTCTCCCTCATTGCCCGATACTGGCCCTGAGACCAGGCACACCCCTAATGTAACATACTAACATAGTAACATAGTAATTAAGGTTGAAAAAAGACTTGAGTCCATCGAGTTCAACCTATCTGACTTGTAACTACTGACTTGAGTAAGTCATATCTATAGGATTCCCTTAGTGGCCAAAAATGTATCCAGGTTTGATTTAAATTCATTAACAGGAGTTGCTGTAATCACCCCCACCGGCAATGAGTTCCAGAATTTTACTGCTCTAATGGTGAAGAATCCTCTTCTTAATTCAGTACGGAATCTCTTTTTCTCGAGCTTCAATACATACCCACGTGCCCTAAGTATAGGCCTGTTAGTGAACAATCAACTCGAAGTTCCATATGATTCCCAATCCTGTATTTGAACATTCTAATCATATCACCCTCTCAACCTCCGTCTCTCTAGTGAAAGAATATTCAGCCTGGCTAGCCTATCTTTGTATTCTAGTGATTCAAGACCTTTTACTAGCTTAGTCGCCCTTCTCTGTACCTGTTCCAATTCATTTATGTCCTTATGAAGGGGTGGTGCCCAGAACTGAACACAGTATTCCAAGTGTGGTCTCACCAATGCCTTGTAAAGAGGCACTATCACATTGGCATCCCTTGAATCCATTCCCTTTTAATGCATGCCATTTTTGTTCCCATAATGTAATGGCCAAGTGCCAAGCAGTGTCTTCTTGCCAAAGCCAGTTTGAAAAACTGTAGTCTGCTGCAACTGATAAGTCCAAAAATGCAAAAATTGGAACAAAAAAGGGTGAATAAGACTAAAAAACAAAAAGGCAAAGGCTAGAAAAAAAAGGGCAAAAAAGCCAATGGAATCCCACCCAATGTAAATGTACCTGATCAAGCAAGAGCCCCAGGTGCTGGATAACTTAAGCCCTACCTAGCTAATCGAACTTCACAATGACTTTATTCACTAACTCTGTCCATGGTCTCCTCAACTTGGTGACCCTTTTAAGCTCAACAAGGAAGGTGAGGTACTGAGCCCAAGCAAAATCCTACCCTACTGTTTGTAGCTGATCAGTTTTGGACTGGAACAACTTACACATCAGCATGGACTGCTTCACTAAAACGTAAAGCAATCCCAAGGAAAAGGCTTTACTCAATGCAATGAACTCGCTGGTCTGAAAGGCACCAAACAACTCCATTAACAAAGTTAGATGAAATAATCCAGTTTCCTAACCATCAGAAACTACATACAGTACAGAAACTACAAACAGTATTGTACTCATGGAATGAAGAGATCAGAGCAAGCCTAAATCAATAGAGCTTCACAAATCACCCGTGACCTGGGAATTATTTGACTATCTATATAAGGCCTTAGACAATTGGATTTAGTGGGATCAGGCTATCCCTGCACGTTATAGAAATATGATACTGTATGTCCAATAAAATCAAAGCCATACATGCCTTCAACCTACCTGCCTGGTATTGACCTCACACAAATAGATGCAGATCCTTACAAGAAAGCTGTCAGACAGAACGTGCTGTTTTTGGGCACATGTTCAACATGCAAGTGCATCCAAGCCATAATACGTTCAACATCAGTTCTAGAAGCGAATGCCCAGTCAAAACACATATACCAGATCATTGTCTACCCACAGGACATGTATAGCCCTAAACTATATGTTCAATTGGTAGCACCGCAAAACAAGCTTTCTGAAAAACATCAATGCCAAATGTTAGGAAGCCCATTGGTTATTGATGGCTTGAACTACACTCAACTTGCCATCATAAAATACAATGATGGCCAATGTATGGGGTTCCTGGGGAAGTGAGGAGCCCCCAACAAAGGAGTCCCCCCCAGGCTTCACCCATCCATGGCTGAAGCCTGGGGCTGTCCTCAGCACCCCTGGGCGGTGGATGCCGGATGATATTGTGGTGTAAAAAAATAGAACAAAATAACTAGCATTGGGTTGTGCTGTCAAAGTACAAGTCCCAGCAAGGCTCCCCCTCATGCAGAGACTTGATGAACGACAAGTCCCAGCATGCAGGACAATGAAGTGCCCGCTGGGACTTGAAGTCTGGCAGTATGACCAATGTTATAATAACTAGACCCTGACACCCTGTAAAGTATAGTTTTATTAACATACATGCATACAGTCCTTCATACACGCAAACATACATATATATACTCTCATCTCCTGGATCCCCCGCAGGTCTATCCTCCTCTCCAGTAGGATCCAGGGGAAAAAAAAAACGATCAACCCAAAATCTGAACTGGAGGAGCAGCCAGTGTGTATAGTCACAGGAGACTCCTCTTCACTACTGAGGGTCGATGGGACTCCCCTCAACCAGGCAGGGCTGATCTCAGCCCTGATTGGATGCAGTCGTCTCCTTGTGGATGCTACATCCAATCAGGTGGGGAACTCCCCTGAAGAATATCAACATGGAAAAAGGTTGACATGAGTTTTTAATATTTTGGGGTGTCTATGATGACATAGGTTGACATGGACATAAGCGTACCGTGTCCCCTTGCATGGCTCACTGCCCTCACCATGCTTCAGGCACATTTTATTCTCCCTCTTTGTCCACTGAAAGGTAAACAAGTCAGTTTAAAAAAAAAATCACAAAAAATTTACATAAACCTTTTTTCACGTCGATATCATGCTCCACTTGTTGTGCCCTCAGTATGTCCCTCTTTGAGGCCTAGCATCTCCTGAATGCCCTTTCCTCTTCCTCTACCCCTTCATGGACTTATTTTAAGAGCTCTTTGTTATTCAGACACACAGTCAATCATTGCATTTTAAGATGCTGACATCCTCGAGATTTGAGCCCAGTGCATGTGGCATTGCAGTCAGACACTTTATTGAGCTATCTGCCCTTGCATAGAAAGCTAGAGAATTTGACCTACTGTATTTAAAGCTCCCCCTGTACCTTGTAAAAAAATTATCAGCATTGCAGCTGAGCAGATCTATGTAGTATGTGGATGCAGTGGATTGGATGTGAAGCTGCACACTACATAGATCTTCTCCATTGCAATGCTGATTTTTTTTTTTTGCAAAGTACAAGTAGCTTTAGTCAGTTAGAAATGTTAGTTTTATGCAGAATCAATTTGCTCAATGAGTAGGGCAGTGTCTCCCAAATCTATTTATGGCCAATGTAATAGACAAATTGTGGACAAACAGAAGTGAATCCTGTCCATACCACATAACTGACGGTACTTGTGAGTTATCCGGGCTGCCGATTTTTTCATCGTGCCCGAAATCATGGGCATCGCGTCGGTCGTGGCCGTTATAAGGAGCCGCGACGCGATGCCCACGATTTCCCATAGACAGTAATGTTAAAAGACACGATGGACCCGATTTCCGACACGATTTCCCATAGACAGTAATGTTAAAAGACGCGATGGACCCGATTTCCCATAGACAGCAATGTTAAAATAAAATTACAATGTGAAATTGGCCAATATGTTTTTAAAAAAAATGTTTCATGGCCCCCCACCACCGTTAACGCCACCCCGCTATTGACGCCAACCCGAAGCGTGGCGAGCGCAGCGAGCCCGCGAGGGGCGGCGATACGCGTCCTCCTACCTTTTCATGCCCTACTATCCACTAGGGCGTGGAGTGAGAATAGAATAGTGTGGCGAGCGCAGCGAGCCACCGAGCCCGAAGCGTGGCGAGCGCAGCGAGCCCCGCGAGGGGACGCGGACACCTTCACAGGTATCCGCGTGCCCTTGCGGGCTTCACAGGTGTCCGCGTCCCCTCGCGGGGCTCGCTACGCTCGCCACGCTTCGGGCTCGGTGGCTCGCTGCGCTCGCCACACTATTCTATTCTCACTCCACGCCCTAGTGGATAGTAGGGCATGAAAAGGTCGGAGGACGCGTACCGCCGCCCCTCGCGGGCTCGCTGCGCTCGCCACGCTTCGGGTTGGCGTCAATAGCGGGGTGGCGTTAACGGTGGTGGGGGGCCATGAAACATTTTTTTTTAAAACATATTGCCCAATTTCACATTGTAATTTTATTTTAACATTGCTGTCTATGGGAAATCGGGTCCATCGCGTCTTTTAACATTACTGTCTATGGGAAATCGTGGGCATCGCGTCGCGGCCCCTTATAACGGCCATGACCGACGCGATGCCCCCGATATCGTGTCTTTTAACATTACTGTCTATGGGAAATCGGGGGCATCGCGTCGCGGCCCCTTATAACGGCCACGACCGACGCGATGCCCCCGATTTGGAGCGAAATCGTGGGCATCGCGTCGGTCGGGTGTCCTTAAGTTAACCAAACTTAAGGACAAAATCGGCAGCCCGGATAACTCACAAGTACCTAACTGACCTTTAGGATGAGATATAAATATAATTGCCTTAACTTTATATCTTTCTCAAAGAGAATCTTTAGGTCTAGGGTTGCCCTAAAAAATTCTGATACTCTAGGGTTCCGTGATTCAAAAAAGTTTGGGGACCTCTGGAGTAGGGTGTTTGACACACACACACGCACACACACACACACACACACACACACCAACATATATTGGATGGTGCACCATAGCATGGGTTTTCTTTGGGATCCATTTTGGATCCGGGATCCAATATACAAAAAAAATCTTTAGTGCATCCTGCCCACAATAACAGCCCTGCCTATCATGTACTGTTTGATGGCATACCTGGGTGCAGGGGGACGAGCTATGGAGGCAGAGTAAATCAGCTCCCATAGCAGCTGCACACCTGAACCCACACCACAGGAGATGCCGATTAATTTTTCAGGGAGCTGCACTTTGATTTGGTGTCATCCACTGAAAGGGTGACACGCGGATGCAGTCAGCGCTCCTTTAGTGTAGCCTCTGAGCTACAGTAACTTTCCTCCTGAGGCGGAACTACCGTTTGTGTTGCAGGTGCATTGTAAACCAGGATTGCAAAATCGCAAATCGCGGGAGGGGAGGGGCGTGGGGGGGGGTTGCAGCGAATCGCGGGAGGGGGGGTCCTGGGGGCGGGGGGGTGGTTGCCGTGAATCACGGGAGGGGGGGGTCGCGGGGGGGGTGGGGGGTGAAGCGAATTGCGGGAGGGGGGGTCGCGTGAGTGGGGGGTGCCGCAAATTGCTGGAGGGGCGCAGGGGGGTTGCCGCGAATCGCGGGAGGGGGGGTCGCGGGGGTTGCCGCAAATCATGGGAGTGGGGGGTCAGGGGGGGTGTGTGTGCCGCGAATCGCGGAAGGAGGGGGTCACGGGGTGGGGGGGCTGCCGCGAACCGCGGGAGGGGGGGTCGCGGGGGTGAGCAGCGAATCGCGGGAGGGGGGTTGCTGCGAATCGCCACAAGAAAAAATCAACACAGAAAGGTCAACACATGTAAATGTTGACATAAGTGGGGCACTTTATTGTGTCCATGTCGACACATGAGAATGAATATAAAAACATTAAAAAAATGAAAAATAAATCTTCAAAAACTCATGTCAACCTTTTTCATTGTCGACCATAGCCATGTCAGTGTTTTGCATGTACCATTTAATCCAGGGGTTGCCGTGAATCGCGGGGGGGGGGGCGTCCGCGAATAGCGGGAGGGGGGTCGCGGGTGGGTGCCGCGAATTGCAAGAGGAGGGAGTGCGGGGGGGTCGCAGGGGGTTGTAGCGAATTGCAGGAGGGGGGTGTCGCGGGGGTTGCCGCTAATCGTGGGAGGGGATGTCGCGATTCACGGGAGGGGGGGTCACAGGGGGGGGGGCTCGCGATCGTGGGAAGGAGGGGGGGTCGTGGCACTGATCACATCGCACAGCACAGAAAGTCTGTGCAGCCCGTACTTTTAGTACTAGATTGCTTCCTATCTAGTACAAAAAGTACACGGTGCTGTAGCACATTGTAGGCTTTTTGTACTAGATACAGTGCAATCTAGTACGGAAAGCACACAGTTCATCGCACCGTGTATGGTTATCTTGAGAGCTGCTGGCCATGCCCCCTGTCCCTCTCTTCAATGAATAGACGCTGTGCGCATGCACACATTGTCTATTCCTAGCTGTTCTGCTAAGCAGAGCAGCAGATAACTGGTCGGCCTCCCAACTGCTCTCCCTCCACCGCGGAACACTGCCGGCCCAATGTGGGATGCGAAATGTCCCCAAAAAATGGGACGGTCCTGCGAAAACCGGGACAGTTGGGAGCTGTGAACATCCGCAATGTGTGTGACTCAGTATCAGGCCTCAGTGCTAGTTGTCACTGCACCAGTATTTTCTGCTGTATACATCAACAAAGTGCAAATACAGTATGTAAATATCAGACTAGTTTGGCTGTGGTGTAAATGGTTACTGTTCACACCTTCCTTATCACGCTGCATATAAAGCTATCCCGTTTATTCTTCCCCCTCTAGTGTTTCAGTTTTTACCTTGGCTCAGAGTAACACGCTGACACATTAGCTGCATGCCTATTATTCTAATTGAAAGCATTAATATTTCAGCAGGCAGCACCTGGGATTAGGTTCCACTACCTTAACAAAGTGCACTGCTGTCCATTCCGAGCTGGTGTCTGGGGGACACTGGAGCATGGTCACAGCTTTCCCATTATAATTGCATATATTGGCTAATGTTTAGGGCTTTGGGACATGTATTGGTTATATAAACGTACTATTATCATTATGTAAGTAATCAGCAAGTGCTTATCAGGGGGCGTCACTTGCCCATGTGACACCCAGTGCGGCACTCCCAGCATGCCTCAGAAAGGGGTGTGGCTTCATGGAGAGGAGGTGGCTTCATGGAGGGAGCTTGGCATCGCCCTTTTGTCACCCCGTGGGTCCAGAAGGTCGGGCTGCCCCCGCGGTGTGAGCATTGTGGGCCAGATGCACTAAGCTTCAAAAGTGATAAAATGCAGAGTGATAAACAACCAACCAATCAGCTTCTGCCTGACATTTTTCAATCACAGTCTGTGACATGACAGATAGGAGCTGATTGATTGGTTGGTTGTTTATCACTCTTCATTTTATCACTTTTTGAAGCTTAGTGCATCTGGCCCAGTGTCAGCTCCTACACAGTGACAGCAGCATGTAATGTTACAGTGCAGCACCAGGCTCCTGCTACTGAGCAGTAGTCAGCACCCTCAGTTGGTGGGTGACACCTGGGGGCAGCCCGCACCCTCATGACTGGTGCTAATCATGTTTTTAACATTAGAACAGAACTTGAAGATTTTTACCACAATGTCAGCAATTAGTCTCTCATGCAGGCATGGCCAACTGTAGCTGTCCAGATGTTGTGACACTACATATTCCAGCATGCCCTGGAATATGTAGTTTTAGCATTCTTTATAGCATACCTCCCAACTGTCCCCATTTTTGTGGGACAGTCACGTTTTTTTGGGACTGTCCTGCGTCCCGTCTTGGCCAGCAGTGTCCTGCCTTGGTGGGGAAGTCCCCCCTGACTTCAGAGCAGCGGGAAATAGAGTGTGTGCGCATATATCTATTCAGTGTAGCAGAGGGGCTCGGGGCATGTCCAGCAGCCCACACAGCGCTGGCCATGCCCCCATAGTGACAAAAACAGGGGCGTGGCTTGCGACTGTGCTCATTTCCATGAGGCTACGCTCATCCATCCAAGGTTACGCCCGCTTTTGCGTTTACCAATCTGCCTATTTAAAAAGTTGGGAGGTACGTAATAGCATAACTGCGGTGGGGCATGCTGGCACTTGTAGTCCAAGCATGGAGAGCCAGAAGTTGGTCAGGCCTGTCCCAAATCCATTATATTATTACTTGTCATTTTCAACTAAACAGCATCAGTATTTTCCAATGCTTAAGTAACAATTTGGGAACATTGTGGAGGTGCAGAACAAATTTCTTTATAGATTCTTGTCACAATTTATCTTGAATTTAGATGTAAAATATAAAAGTTTTCTGTCATTTATTTCTACCTGTAACGTGTAAAAACAGTGCACAAAAATGCAAATGTTCATCAGTCTGTAAAGCAAATACCTTTCATAAATTAAATGACCCCCAGTTATTCTGTAATGCACCAGAGTGCTTAGTACTATTGACACAAAGTGACGATGTGAAATGAACAACTCACAGGAATCAGCCCTGGCCAATGGCAGAGAGTGTGAGGACTCTACAAGGACCTGTCTGGGAGGTCCCCTTAACATCCCCATCTTGATTCGCCACGTTATTCTTTGTACAGAATACTGAAAACTTTTACAAAGGTTTTCTCTGAATGCTTCCATATTAAAATGTGTCTGACAAACATCAATGCTTATCCCCTGTTCTCACTTCACTAGCAGTTTAAAGGGATTATAGAATTTGTAGATCAAGAGAGTGTAAGCTGCATTGGCTGTGCTGTAGGGCTGTGGTGCAGTTATCAGATTAGCGAGTAAGCAGAGGATGAAGCAAAGCATGTAGGGAATTGTAGTCCAACGTCATAGTGGTTGTCAGACTTACAGACTACAGAATAAATCAATAGGTAGTATGATCTATGGGCACTGCTTTAATGAAGGACATTGTAACCATGTGACTGCCTCAGACATTTATAGGAGCTACCTTGGGGAGCAAGTGCCATCCCAACAAATGGGTGACATTAAGCAGCCCATGTGTCCACTCCTGTTGCTAATGATGATTGGTAGCCGCCAGATCTGAAATGTGACAACCTGACTCCTAACGCTAAAGAATACTGTAGCTTTATAGAAACTGACCCTTTGTGCACTGGATGTTTATAAACATTGTATACCCTCCCACTGTACCTTTTTGGCAGGTATAGCAATGTTTTTTTTAAGGCCTGTACCTTCTTTTGGGTCTCCAACTGCCCATTGTAAGTATAAGGGGCATGACCACACCCTACTTACCAGTGGCCACGCCCCTTTCTGAATTCGTATTGGGTTTTGCTCTTCAGGTGTTGGAGGGTATGAACATTGTGGATTTCCTGTAAGAGGAAACAATAGAATAACCAAAACACTGTACCAAGGACTGGCATGACAAACTGTAATACCAGGACAGACAAAACAGGAGCTGTAGATAAAGTGGGCGGAGCTACACCATGTTTAAATTAACATGTTATAGACTGTGTTTTAAAAATGACAGTTGGGCTGGTACTTTATCTTTGTTCACTTTATCTCCTTCCAAGGCTTAGGAAATAGACCACAGTGTTAGTTGCCCTCATTTTCATTTCTTCATCATGAGGGTGTCACTAAAATTTTCTACAACACAGTCACACCTCCCAAGTTCACTCCTGATACAAGTGGCCTTGTCAAAAGGGGAGTTGTCTGCTGCTCTTCTCAGCCACACCCCAGATTCCCATCACTGTGCCCAGTCTCTCTTATTCTGGTTCACTCGCAAAGGCAAATTCCTTCCCAAGTGGACAAAACCATGTGCACGGCAGGGAAGGGGGGGGGGGGGGGGGGGGGGCAGATGTAACATGTGCAGAGAGAGTTAGATTTGGGTGAGTTATTTTGTTTCTGTGCAGGGAATATACTGACTGCTTTATTTTTACACTGCAATATATACATCTCACTTTGATGTAAAACCCCCACCCAAACCTAACTCTCTCTGCACATTTTACATCTGCCCCCCCTGCAATGCGCATGGTTTTGTCCATTTGAGAAAGAATTTGCCTTTGCAAGTGAACCAGAATAAGGGCCGATATCTGCGTGAATAGACACTGTATGCATGCACACAGCAACTATTCATATGCAGACTCCAAACTGACAAGAGGACTTCAACAAACTACCCCCCCCCCCCCCCCCCACCGTGGACCACTATTGCACGCAGGTGGGACAGTCCAAAAAAATTCTTCAGACAAAAGAACCCTGTTGCTATTGCATATATCAACGAGTGTGGGTCGCCTTTGATCTACTGCACTATTGTTTGGTAACTGTATCCTTTGTCCCGGTTGGGCAGGTTTGTAGGCTGGTGGATTGGGCCGACTCAGTTGTAAGATTTTGCACCAACTTTGTTGTTATTGGCATTGCTAAATCTACCTCGTTATTATCCTATCACTTACTGTACTATCATATTGCTTTATCACAATAAAAAATATAATAATACAGCACCCAGCCAGTGTGACGATTACCGTTTGGAACCGAAGGACTTGCTACTTCCAGCACAGAAAGTGTTAAGCATCCAGTGACAAATGAAATCCTCTTGTCAGCTGCGTGGAGATTTGCATTTACACCTTCTCTAAGGAACCCAGAGAGGGATTAACTATTTCTGGAAGTTTCAGTTTGTCTAAGCAGCCTGTGTGTGGAAGAATGTACAGTTGCTGCTTAGTATGTAAGCCGGAAGATAATCTAGGAAATACCTTCGAATTCTGTTTACTTCGAAGAGACAGCAATTTGTTACCAGAGCTTTTGTGATGCCCACCAATATGCTTCCTGTGCCACCTGAAACCATAAAACAAAGCGGGCAACATTTCTAGGGCAGCGTAAGTAAGGCAAGAGCTAAAATGACACCGCTTTGACAGTTTACATTGGTCATTGGTATGTTTAACTATAAAATTTTAATGATCTGCACATCAGGGCATAAGAACATAAAGGAAAATGACACTTGCTGTGTAGAGGATGTAGCTGGTGTGTTCCTGCTGTACGAGCCCCTGCAGCTTCCTATAGGTGAGTATAACTGTTTTATAAATAGCTGTAAGTGTAGAGAACCTAGAACTAGCTTCATACAGGCGAAGTTAATAAGTAAGTACAGTAGATCTATGTGTCCATGTGTTTGGGAATATAGATAAAGGAAATGTTCAGTTCCTTAAGTATTCTTTTCAATTATTATGAAAGCCTGCAGTACATAATGTGCCCTAAATGCTGGTTAGAGGCTGGCAACCATGGAGGGGGTGGGACGGTGCATTTTGTAGTTTTCCATAAACATATTTTGGGGATTGTAAAAAAAAAAAAAAAAGTGCCCACTTCTGACAACTGGAACATGGATATTAGTAGTATGGCATTTTTGGGACCACTTCCCTAGAGCATGTTGTGCATGGTAGAATAATTGTTCTTCGTAACACTATTGCCGACTTCTTCCATCATTATATAATTGTATTTGGTTATGTTAATACAGTGGAGGGTGTTTATTAACACTGGAATGAGCTGCAACCACAGTCTTTTTTACAGCACTTTTGGAACAAGCCTGTTTGGCGAACACAACCTGGGCTTCCTTGTGGAGGGATATGTGTCTGATATGTGTAAATTATACAGTATGATGGAAATATAACTCCACCATCACCATAATATGGATCTACAAACAGTCCTATTCCCATGAGTGTTAGACGGTAATTGGTATAAAGTTCCAGTCCCCAGACCTTCTAGTATGCAGTGAAATAATCGATAGTGAAAAGGTCAACAGTCAAAAGGTTGACACAGCATAAATGTCAACATCCATTAGGTCAAAGTGTTGAAAATGTTGACACAAGCAAACGATGGGCATGGAAAAATGTCAACATGCGTTATTCATGATTATTTTTTAAAACCATACTTTACCATAGAGGGAGAATATAATAGTGTGCCCAAAGATGCGGTTCATTTATATAGTAGCCATGTTTAAACTGTGGCCCTCCAGCTATTGTAAAACTACAAGCCCCATCATGCCTTGCCACAGTTTTGCTATTAGGGAATGCTAAAACTATGGCAAGGCATGCTGGGATGTGTAGTTTCACAACAGCTGGAGGGCCACAGTTTGGCCATGCCTGACTTATGCAGTGTCCTTGTTCATCTATGTCGACATAGACACAAAAAAGGTAAAAACTCATTGGCCGTTTCCCATGTTGACCGTGTGAACATGTCGACTTCATGCATGTTGAACTTTTTGCTGTGTCGACCATTTAACTGTCGACCGATAGGGGTCATCCTAATGACTGTCACGCTAGACACTGTCGGCCATTCAACCCATACTAAAGAGATGCGGAAATGCCACAAAGTTCTGACTCCGAGCTCCCCTCAGCAGTGTGCTACTGTATTGAGTATGAAAGGGATTATAAACTCCCAGGACCAACATACAGTATGTCAGGGGTCATGTACAGTATGTAATACAGAACCTGCAAATGAATAACATGTAATTACCTAGTCTCTTGATTGTGGCTCACTCACAGCACCGGTTTGCTCCCAGTATGGCGGATCCCAGGAAAATCAGTTGCAAGGGTGGTAACACATTTGTTATCTCCTTTTCTAGTTGGTAGTGTGGCTAAAGTGTAGTCCATATAAGGCATTGATTCCCGCAGAACAATACCTGTATCACTGCATGTTTTCTAGGTTTCCTCCTAGAGCCACAACTGAAATAACTAGTCATACTTTGGGCCTTATTCTGGTCTGTGTGGCCGGAGCCGAATATGCGGCCAGGACCGTGCGTCCTAAACCCCGCCTTTCGTACGGATCGCTCACTCCGTCCGAATGCGGTAAGAAGCTGTCCCAACGGATCAGAAGTGTATTTCTCATGAATACACCTCCTCCATCTCAGGGAACCTCCCCCATCATTCGATGGTCGCAGACCATCGAATGCAGGACCGAGTGATCAGGCAGCTCCCGCAACCTCAGACCACATGGGCATTTCTCCGTGCAAAAGCAGGGATCTGGGCGGGCAGCTGACATCCGGCAATGTCATATGTCCGCCCCCTACACGTGCGTCACGACTGCATTACCATACGTACGCCCAGCATTTTCATGGGAACTCCCATGAAACGCGGGGTGTAAACATATGGTAATGAGCCCAAACAGCCCTTCACGCCCCACTCCACCCCCTGTTCGTAGTGTACACATTTCATGCGGAATTTGGACGTGCGTCCCATTCGCACATGCGCAGAGACGCCTCTGCACATGCGCAGACACAAAACATTGGCGGACCGACCGCACGCGGACATTACCGCACCAACCAGAATAAGGGCCTTTATTTGGAAATGTTATTACACCTGCATTATAGCCAGGAGACATGGAAAACATGCACTGCTGATAGTCCCAGCTTTGACAAACAATGATTTACAACTCTTAGATATAATATGATATGAGGCTAAGGACAGTTCCCCTACTTTGATGCTGTTAGAATAGAACTTCCTCTTCGTATCTTCTTCCCACAGAGCAATGCCATTATTTATCCCCTATATGGTTTTTGTATATACTTCAATTCAGAAATGTCAAATGAAGTGTGAATGTATCATGAAAACATTGTCCATCTCTCTGTATTTCCCTTCCTTGGGGGTGTAATTGGGGGTGTGGTGTAGAGTATAGGCCCCAAGTGATGGTGGGTGTGTCAGATCTGTGATCACTCATAGGAGGTCAGGCCAGTATGCAGTTATTCCCCCCCCCCCCCCCCCCCAGGATTGTACTCTGCAGCAATAAGCTCCACAGCCCCTGTTGCTGCCTCCTCCTTACTATCAGCAGAAGCCATAGTGGGATCTGCCTGAGTAGCAGCTGCATGAGATACCAAAGTGGCTGCATCAATAGAGGGACAGAAAATATTTTAGAAGAGTAGGAAAGGGGGTAGACATTATGGTAGGTAATAGTATGAATATGGTGATAAGGGGTTACTACTTTTATTTGGATTAATTAAAGTAAGGGTACAAAATGATCTGTTCCTGGACTATCTGGCCAGCGGCAGGTGAAGAGGTTAGGCTGCAGTACAGTCCAAAATACAAAAAGTGAACCTACACCTACTGCCATCACAAACACTGCCACACATTGCTGTTCAGGACTCACTGGCAGTTGGTGTGGGTCAAAGAAGAAAAAAAAACAAGTGAGAGCAGCGCTAACAAATAACATGAAGTATATGCATCAATGAAAATATAACAATTTTAATAACACATTAAGAATACATATGTATAATACATAAAATACTATAAAATAATAATTGGGACCTATTGAAGTGTTATAATCACCACTGGTAAGTTGATATAACCTGCACTGATCAGGGGCTTGCGTCCAAGATGGCTTAGATGAAGTCCTCAGGATTTTTATAAGGATGTCCTGATAGGTTCTTAACTTCAAACCCGTTGGCAAGAGTCTTGTTTAGCCAGCCCAGGGAACCTTTAGGTATGCAATCCAGTATCCAGATAGCAGGACGATTTTGATATTGAGGCAATGTCTGTAGGACATGATCAGAAGAATGAGCAGGTAGTCAAACAGCTTCTCCAAGTGGGAATCGATTTGTTCTCCAATATACGGTCAAAATCACCCATGTGGTGTGGGTCCTCTATTTGATATTTGGACTGTACTGCAACTTCACCTCTGCAACTGCCACTGGCCAGGAAGTCCAGAAATAGAGCATTTGTACCGGTGGAACGGGTCATGTTGGAGGGTATGCATATGGATCACTGGATCTCCATATGTACTAGAAATGTGTGCTGTAGATATCTGTATATTTTAGGGGCCTGCAATGTGCTGATATTTAGCAAGCTCCTGAAAGTCTAATGCTGGGTACACACCAGGACGACTAGGGCCCGATCCCCACAATCTAGATCCAATTCCGATCAATTGGATGTAGATTGTGTGCTGATTGGGCCCTTTTCTGACCTGGTGTGGACCGATACCGATCCGATGCGCGGTCCCGTGGGTCGGTCGGTCGTTATTGAGATCCTACCTGCTGCAGGTAGGATCTCAATGACGACCATACAGCCGGGTGCGGGTCGCCATCGGATCGGACCCGCTCACGGTGCACATCGTGAGCGGGTCGTGCCCCCCCGCGTCATCGTGAGCGGGTCGGACGAGACACTGACGACCCGCTCATGATGTGCATCGTGAGCGGGTCGTCCTGGTGTGTACCCCGCATAACTCATTGGCAAGTCTAACCTATAAAGAATATTCATTTTACTAGTGTTTCAATTCCTCTAACTACTGTGTGGGATTCTAGTTTGGACACTGATACTGTACTTGGGGAGCAATTCTTAATAGAATAATGGTTTAATCTGCACCTCTTTTAGTTATGTTTCTGCTATATTTTCTCTTTACATAGTTTCCATCTCTGTATTACTTTCAGTTATTAGCTTGCATGACTTTATGCTAATGACTTTTCTTTATCTTTCTGGCTTTCTGTGCTGGTGTGATGTCTCACAGATACAGATGTATCCTGAAAGCAACCTACTGTTGTGCATAACTCCCAACACCATAATTGTCCCAAGCAGGACTCCCCCGAAAAGGGGGCGTGACATCAGCAAAAGGGGACGTGGCTTTTTGGGATGTCCCTGGAATATCGGGACAGTTGGGAGGTATGCATAAGAAACAACTGTGCCTAATTATATACATTCAGGAATGAAATATTCTTAAAGTGGAAAATCTTTTACCATATTTTCTGCCGTACTTCCCAAAATGTCAGGGAGAATCGAAAACTTTGGTGAATTCCCCCATACTCCCAAGTCCCAGCCACTTCTACTATGAAGTTGGCAAGACAGAGATTTGAATAATTTATTTCCATCATTATTGCCTCACCCCTTGTTGTCTGACACTTAGCTTGGACTGCACCCGTTCCCCCTGCCCCAAACATACCAACACAGGACCTCCTTTCCTAATTTCCCAGAGTACGCACAGTAAGAATCAATTATAAATTAGTTTAATAATCACTGAAATGAAAGTTAATGAGAAGAGAGATTGCTATAGGAGGTTTTTTTTCCTGCATGTGTGTAATAAATGATTTCTCTAAAGTATGCATTAACACGCCTTAGGCCTTGCTGTACATACAAAGTATGCTTCTTAATTGTGTACATTAATTTTCTTGATGGGCTTTCATTATGATTTGTGTTGTCTGATAAGTCATTTTTTAATAATGATGAATTCAAATTTTATTGACAAACTGTAATATGAAGCAACATCAACTTAAAAATGAATTAGTATTATCTAGAATAGATTTAATGAGTGTATAGCAGCCTATTCACTGATTCTAAGGGGGACATTTACTTAGATGCTTCACATGAGATGTTGCTCTGGGCAACCAATCAGAATCTACTTATTAATCTAGCAGCTTCTAGAAGATAATGGTATCTGATTGGTTGCTAATAGCAACATCTCAAGTGAAATAGAACTCACATCTTAGTACATTTCCCCCTAAGCGTCTTATATAGATTCACTTCTTTTGTGTATAAGTTATTGACTATTGGCTATATAAAACATTTTTTCATATTGTATTTCACATTTTTATGTGCATGTGATTTACTGTCAATTAATCTCTGTAACCATGATGATGGGTTCTATGTATTAAGCCTTGGGATGAAGTGGAGATGAAGTCTTTTTCAAGCACAGTTGCTGCGTTATCTCTGCCCACTTTATCTCTCTCCAAGGCATACTTTCATTACCGACTTTCAATTATACTGTGCAATAATTGTTAATGATTTTCATGATGATATCGTTAATGATATTTTTTCGCATATCGTCTAGTGTGTACGCATTATATCGGTAACATTGTCTTCTGTTGTCCTGTATGTACAGACGATGGAGGACATAGTTATTGATCAACATGCGGCAGAATGCAGAATTGTAAAGCAGGGGTAACCATCGGTGGGTAAAACCATCAATGGTTCCCTTGCAGGTGGCTTCACTTCATCAAGTTTCCAATGGTACCATTGATGGTGACCATCAATGAGTAACTCACCGATGGCCATCACTTTCCTTTCTAATCTGCAGTGTAAATAGAAAGCTGCCAAGCAGCTAAATGCAAAAACAGATAGTATTTACCCTGCATGCAAAACAGAATAAATACATGTATTTGCATCCCTTTGCATTGCAATGTGGATTGCACAGGTACAAAGTTAATGGTTAGTTTTTGCTTTGCTCCAAATTCATAATCAGTGACTACAGTATATGTATTGCTGAAGCAGTGAAAACAGTGTTGGAGGGTTCCAGCGGAGACATTGCCCATGGCAACCAATCTGTTTTGAGGTAACATTTATCAAGTGTGTTCTATAAAAAAAAAAAAAAGCATCAGATTGGTCACCATGGGAACTTTCTTTATTGGGTCACTTCTCCGTTATTTTCACTGCTTCGTGGATAGACCCCCTAAGTTGCAACATACCTGACTTCCCTCCAGGATTGGCTGAGGTTCCCAGAAGCCCTGTTGCACTCTTTGCGCCCCCCCCCCCCAGAAATATGTGCAAATATCCCCTAATCACTACCAGCCCCCCACACCCCTGAACTCCCCTTGACTGCCCACAATAGAGTAAGAGTGGGAGGTCCATGGAGGGCTTGCTGATGTCATACATGCTGAATAGTGTAAATGTAGCCCAGCCCCCTGAATTTTATGGCACTGCACAGCCTGGACATGGCCCATATGTGCCTACTACACAACAACCTAGTTATGTAGAAGCAGCGCTGCCAAAAAAAAGGGAGGTTTACCCAGGCCCAGATCTGATGGAGGGCCCCATTACCTGGCAGCTGCATCAGCTCTTCTCAATCTAGCACATGCTGCTGTGTGCTGTGTGGGCTGCAGTGTGGCCAGGGAGGTGCTTAAGGTATTATTATATATTTTATTCTAAGAGTGCATGGCCATGCCTTCTGTGATTAGGCCACACCCCTTGAAAAGAACATGTGCCCAGCCAGGCTCTCTACTACGCTGAGTAGGAGTTGCAAAACATAGTGAATTTTAAGAATGAATCCTCTATGGTGCATGCACTCCATTGTTTATATGCAAAGATCCCTGTTGCAGTCACTTCAGTATTATGGATGTGTTATGTTGTGGCTGTCTTCCCAAATGTAGATCCACAGACAGAGGTCATGTGTAGAGGAATTTCACAAGGATACACTGTGCTGACCATTGGCTGTCGCAACTGTCAATGGTGTGTGCCATAGTGTGTCGACAATGCAGTGTTCAGAACCAGTTAAGACTGATATACTTTGCATACTATCAATCTTGCTGTTCTGACTGCAGCTGTTATTGTGGACATAACACTGTCCTCCTGTGCACCAGGCTCTCGGGGAAGCTGGATCAAAGTGCATCAAAGAGAGATAAAGGGGTCTATTTCCTATGCTTTGAGGTGGGATGCATCAAGCACAGCAAATTGTTGCACTCACCGCATGCATAACGGCATTTATTAATGCCATGTTCATAAGGATATTAGCAAAGGACAGAACTTGCAGTAAGGGCTGACCTTTGCGATGGTAGGACTTGCCGGTTTATGACCCGGAGACTTATCTATGCATGCGACTAGTGATGCATGCACCGCAGTGGTTTTTGGGAGGGATCAGACTAGTGATTCCGCCACACTTTAATTGGGGGGGGGTGGGGGGATAGGCATATGAATATCCTTACAAAGAAATAGCCAAATGGTTCTTATCTGCCGTCAAATTCTATGTTTCTAAGATCTCAAAACTCCAATAACTCAAAATAGAAACATATTTTTTTAGCATTCTGATGCATGTAACAATGTGTAAGCGCTTTGGCTAGTATGTCTCAGCAGCCTGTATATTTAGTTACAGAGTGAAGTCTTCTTCATTGTAATCTGGTTTTATCATGACAATGCTGAGTTGCTGCAAGAATTTATTATCTGTTTAATTGCTTATTACAGGCCAATGTATTAAACATGTTTTCATTATGTGGAAAACCATTTGTGTTTGATGGATTTCCTGACCCAACGGACACGTGGGAAATAATCGAGACTATTGGCAAAGGGACTTATGGGAAAGTTTTTAAAGTAATGAACAAGAAAAACGGAAGCAAAGCCGCAGTAAAGATCTTGGATCCATTTCATGTAAGTTACCTGCAACTTTCACCATTTACTTCTATATTGAACATTTGCGCATTTATCCCATGTTCAGGGGAAGACATAGATTTATTTTTGTTAATGATCATAGTGGGGGGACATTGCTTAAAACCTTTGCACAAGTGACTGTGTAGAAATGATGGTGCTGGGACCAATCAGACACTTGCTTTCATTATTGAATCATTATGACAGTGGTAGTCTAATTTACTGCTATGATCAAATCAGCATTGTATGCTATATTGTGAATGCATCTCCTTTATGCATTTCATGAATTGAAGGTTTTTATATTAAGTATATGTGATAGGTTATAATAAAGCTTTACAATGCAATGTAACCTTTGTGATATATACTGCTATTATGATTATATAAAGTATATAAATATATTTTCTGATGTAAAAATGACTTAGAAGAATATGCAGGATTATTTGGATATATGTAGAAAAGATAATGTTATCAATACTTGTGATGATGATGATGATGCTTGGTATATTTGAAATCATGAGAAAAGAAACAGGACATTCCCGTGGAAAGCGGGACAGTTGGGTGGTATGCAAGTGTAACACATCAGATAAATCTGTACAGTCTCCTGGTGTGTCCTAGTTTTATTGAACTGCTTGTAAGAAGCATTTGCAGTCAAAAGACATGGCCATCATAAGCAACGTGTCACTGGACTTGGTTCAGAGATGAGCTGTTTGGTGCAACTGTATCAGTAGTGTATGACAGCTCTTCTGTGGCTGTGCACCAGTAAATGTGCTTATACAGTATGCAGAAACTCACTCATGTAAGCCATCTTACTCTGCATAGCGCATTGAGGTGAGTTGCATGAGGACACATCTGTACAGCAGTACTACTATAAAATGATTACTATGTATAAATATTTAATTACTGCCATGACAATTACAATTCAAGTTTATTATTATTTATTATCAGTTTCTCATATAGCGCAGCATATTCCGTTGCGCTTTAAAAGGAGACAGTAATACAACAAACAGAGTATTTACAGAGAGTCAAAAGGTAGGAGGGCCCTGCTCGCAAGCTTACAATCTATAGGGAAATAGGTATTGATACATAAGAATAGATACTGTTTTCTTTATTGCATTGATTCCACCAGAATGCAAGGTTCTGTGACTGGTTCTGGAATTTGATAAGCTTGCCTGAAGAGATGTGTTTTTAGGGAACGCTTAAAGGTTTGGAGACTGGGGGAGAGTCTTATTGTGCTTGGGAGGGCATTCCACAGAGTGGGTGCAGCCCGAAGAAAGTCCTGCAGTAGGGAATGGGAGCGAGTAATGAGTGTGGATGAGAGACGCAGATCTTGGGAGGAGCGTAGAGGTCGTGTTGGATGATATTTTGAGATAAGAGAAGATATGTATGTTGGTGTAGTTTGGTTTATGGCTTTGTGTGTAAGTAAAAGAATTTTGTATTGAATACGGTAGAATACAGGTAACCAATGAAGTGACTGACAGAGTAGCTTTGCAGACGATGAACGTCTGGCTAGGAAGATTAGCCTCGCAGCTGCATTCATGGTGGACTGTAATGGTGAGAGTCTGCATTGGGGAAGGCCAATAAGGAGACTATTGCAATAATCAATGCTTGAGATAATGAGAGCATGGATTAGAGTTTTTGCAGTGTCTTGTGTAAGATATGGGCGGATTGTAAATATGTTTTTTAGGTGCATGTGGCATGATTTTGAGACAGATTGAATGTGGGGTACAAAGGAAAGTTCAGAGTCAAGGATAACACCAAGGCGACGAGTTTAAGAGGTAGGAGTGATTGTCACATTCTCAACGGCAATAGAGATATCAGGTTGGTAACTACTATTTATTGGCGGAAATATAATTAAGTCTGTTTTTAAAATATTAAGTTTGAGGTGACATCCAGGATGAAACAGCAGAAAGGCATTCAGATACACGGCTCAATACAGATGGGGACAGGTCCGGGGAGAATAGGTAGAGCTGAGTATCATCCGCATACAGATGATACTGAAATCCAAAGGAGCTTATTCATTTTCCAAGAGATGATGTATAGATTGAGAAAAGCAGAGGACCTAAAACTGAACCCTGAGGTACTCCAACTGAAAGAGGTAGCGAAGAGGAGGTAGAATCAGAGAAATTAACACTTAAGGGAGCGGTTAGATAGGTAGGATGAGAACCAAGAGAGGGCTTTGTCTTTAAGACCATGGATTGTAGTGTTTGTATGAGAAGTGTGTGGTCAACAGTGTCAAAAGCAGCAGAGAGATCTAGAAGAATTAATAGTGAATAGTGGCCTTTAGATTTAGCAGTGACCAGATCATTCACAACTTTATTCAGTGCTGTCTCTGTGGAGTGATGAGCACGAAAGCCTGACTGAAGCGGGTCCAGTGAGTTAAGAAAGCTTGTGAGGCGAGTGTAGGCAAGTTTTTCAAGTAGTTTGGAGGTGCATGGCAGTTGAGATATGGGACGGTAGTTTGAGAGAGAGCTTGGATCAGAATTCTGTTTTTTTCAGAATAGGAGTAATAACTGCGTGTTTGAACCATGAAGGAAAGACACCAGTAGAGAAGGAGAGGTTACAGATTTTAGTTAAGATTAGGATGAGCACAGGAGACAGAGATTTACTTACTTGTGAGGGTATAGGGTCAAGAGGAGAGGTAGTAGAGTGGGAGGAAGGGAAAAGTGCAGATACTTCATCTTCATTCGTGGGATCAAATAAAGTAAATGCATCAGAGGGCTCAGGTATGGAATTGAGCAGATCACCAACTGAGTTGGAGCATACCAATTCATCTCTGATCTTGTTAATCTTATCCCTGAAGTAGGAAGCAAGATCTTGTGCATGTATAGTGGCTGGTGGCTTGGGTGAGGGAGGGTTGAGAAGGGAATTAAATGTATTAAAAATAAGTTTTGGGTTAGAAACTTGAGCAGAAATGAGGGTTTGGAAATATGTTTGTTTGGCAGTTTCCAGGGCATATCTATAATACTTGTAGATATTCTTATATGTAAAGAAATCCATTGGACTGTGAGATTTACGCCATTTACGCTCAGCTTTGCGTGAGATATTTTGTAGGCGTCTTGTTAATTTAGAGTGCCATGGTTGGCGTCTAGGCCTATGTGGAGTGTAGTGGGTAACTGGGGCCACTTCATCCAGGGCTGTTTTGAGAGTTAGGTTACCGCCATCTTAGGAGAGGTGAATGCAGAAATAGGAGCAAGCTGTTGTTGCAATGAGGAGGAGAGTACTTGAAAATTAATATTATTAATGTTTCTGTGGGTTTGAGGTGGATTAAAAGTGTGTGTCTTAGAGTTTGCAGTAATAGAGGACAACATGCAGGAGATAAGGTTGTGATCTGAGAGAGGGAAAGGAGTATTGGTGAATTCAGACACTGAGCACAGCTTAGTGAATACCAGATCAAGGCAGGGTACTTGTGGAGTATCACGGATCCCATCGTATGGCATCGTTTGGCATATGTAGTGGCATACGATGGCATACGATGGTATACAATGCGATTTTTACCGATTTTTTTTTTTATAATTTTTGTTCAAAAATCGTATGCCATCGCATCGGATGCCATACGATGGCATACGATGCGATGCGATGGCACCCGATTTTGCACTGTAATGCATCAAAATGCATTGTAATGTGTAGTAAACATGTTCATTGACCCCAACTGTCATTTTTCACTGTGTACCACCCCCAATATCAACGCCAACCCGAAGCGCGGCGAGCGCAGCGGTACGCGTCCTCCGACCTTTTCATACCCCCACTATCCACGTCGGCGTGGAGTTGAGAATAGAAAGTGTGGCGAGCGCAGCTAGCCACCGAGCCCGAAGCATGGCAAGCGCAGCGAGCCCCGCGAGGGGACGCGGATACCTTCACAGCTATACGCGTCCCCTCGCAGGCTTCACGGTATCCGTGTCCCCTCGCGGGGCTCGCTGCGCTCGCCACGCTTCGGGCTCGGTGGCTCACTGCGCTCGCCACACTTTCTATTCTCAACTCCACGCCGACGTGGATAGTGGGGGTATGAAAAGGTCGTAGGACGCGTACCGCCGCCCCTCGCGGGTTCGCTGCGCTCGCCACGCTTCGGGTTGGCGTTGATATTGGGGGTGGTACACTGTGAAAAATGACAGTTGGGGGCCAATTAACATGTTTACTACACATTTCAATGCATTTTGATGCATTTCAGTGCAAAATCGGGTGCGATCGCATCGCATCGCATGCGATTTGATCGTATGCGATGCGATGCGATTTTTTTGCATACGATCAGCATACGATCAAGGTCGTGGGAGCCGTGATACTCCACAAGTACCCAAGGCAGTGATACTCCAATGTTGGTCATGCAATACCTGTGCATATACACGTGGATGGTAATCAAATACTGTATGTGCAAATACTGTATATTGCGGAAAACAAAATTTAAAGTTCCATTTACTAAATGAAATAAAGGTTCTTGATGGTCTCAAACCTGTAAGTCTTGGGTTAATTCTCCTGTAGAAGATTACCTTAAGTTAGAAGAAATTCCATCAGCGAGAAATGCTTCAAAAACGCCTAAGTGTGCAGAATGCAGCGTGCTTATAAAGTGGGCCATGTATTGTACAGCCAAACATTTCAGGCAGATAAAACCTAGAACATATTGATCTGAAGAGTGAAAGTTATTTACCGACTAAAGAATCTCTCTTGTGAAATTTAATAGAAAACACAAATTTCCCCAGCTTGAACCGAACAAGGGAATCAAAAAAGCAAAATGTAACAATACAGAGAATTTGATGGACATTTGCCCTTTAAACTTCATCTAGTGTTGTGCTGGATCGCGGAACATGCAAATATTAACTGATTTATGGCTTCAGGGGAAACAGCGATGGGTAATAACATATTATGCCATTCATTGTGGTTATGCAGCTGTTTTGCGCAATGATTTAGGAAATAAATTAGAAAATAGCTTTTCTATTATTGCACGCATATATATAAATGATAAACGACACTAATATTCTATGCATTATAAAAAACGTGTGCAGATTCATTAATTAGCTTTCAACCTAGATCAACTGCCATACAGACAAATGCAGTTGTCATTTGGAAAAACAAACGTTGGTGTCAAACTACATGATGGGTCAAAAATAAAACTAATGGGTTTGATTATTAGTTTTGTTACAGTGCTGTAACTAGATATTTTGGGGCCGATTCAGATCCATTTGCCCGAATTCGCCCCTTTCCCCAATGTTTGGGGTCTGCACATGTTTCACACTCGCCGAGACGTTCACTCCAATCATGGAGGTCCGGGGATGGGGCCAGGGGCGAGAGCAGGGGAATGCATGTGAGGGCTGCATGTGAAAGGATGTGTTTGCATATTCGCATTCAGACGTTGGAGGGGAGGCTGACGTTCGTTTGGCTGTCTGGTGGGTGCAACATACGCAGCCTAGTGAACAGGTCTGAATCAGTCCCTTTGGTACTCTGTGCCAGAAAGGGAATAGGTACCCCCCTCCCCAACACTCAAAATAGGGACCGCAGGCGCCAACAGCTCTCTCTGCCAATCAGCTGCTGCCCATTGATTTCAATGGGACTTTTGAAGTCCACCTCAGAGATCTGATGTTATAATAAATAGTCAGGACTAGACAAGCCTAATTTATAAGGTAAGCTAATACAGATTTCAATGCCCCATGGAGGACTATTTTGTGCACCGAAGGTATGTGACCACAAAGGAAAGGGCAGGGTTAAAAACTCCTCTCCGGGGAGAAGCCCGGAGAGGAGACTTTCAGCAGGAGTTCGAGGGCGGGGCTTAAATGTGACATCATTAAGTCCTACCCTCATGAAGGAAAGTGCCTAAATTTGCTGATCTTCGAGGAGGGCGCGGGGCTAAATGACGCAATGATGACACTTTAGCCCCACCCCCTCTCTGGAGATCGGCAGAAAAGGTAATTTAAATGTCGCAGCCGGGGGGGGGAAGGGGGGCAGAATCCGGGAGGGTTGCCCACCTTTCCAGGGGGCCGGGAGGGTGACCCGATTTTAGGGACCCTCCCGGCCATTCAGGAAGGGTAGGCAACCCTGGGAAAGGGGTCAAAGGAAATGCAGCACACACATGTGCCCAGCATCTATTCACTGCTTGCCCCACTGAGCAGTTCAGTGACCTTCCCAACCACACACAAATACACTCAACTCCTCGGGTGTGATGGCAAGACTGTGTCCAAAATCAGGATGGTGTGGGGATGTATGTATTTATGTATGTACATACAACACAGCAATGATGACAATGGACTGTACAGAAGGTGACAATTAAAATACATGAGTCACATGATACAGTAAAAACAAACACTTTATCCCCACAAATAAAAAAATAAATACATAGTACTGTAGTTGCCCTAGCCGACCCACAGAAGACGGGTTTTACTGGCAGCAGTGATGTTGGAACCACAAGTCCCAGCTGCAGGCATGTTGGCTCATATAATACTTTGTCCCACAGGTCCATAAAACACAGTATATGAAAGATAGAGCTTCCAGCTTTATTCCTTCCCAGCCGGCCCCTAACCTTCCCCAGCCCCAGCACCAGCTCTACTACTCACCCTTCTGTTTAGGTGCAGCCACAGTGCAGCCTCCTCCATTCTACAAAGTGAAACAGTCAGTGTTTGTGGCTGTGACTCAGGTTGTCAGACTTAGAGAAGCAGCCAGTTAGGTGCAATCAGCGTTGGCAGTCAGCAATCACTTCCCCTTGTGGAAGAGCCGGTGCCTGAGGTGAGGGATTAATTGGGTACAGCAGGAGCTTCATGGCACCCTCTGCTGGCTGGCGCTCTAAGAGCCAGTGTACTTGGTGTAACGGACGGGTCTGCCCTGCAGTAGTCTCCATAATCCTAAAAGTTTAGGATTTAAAATGACATATAAAAAGGCTAACGGTTCACTAATATGTACATTTGTGGAGGAGAGGAGGCTGGTTACCAATGAGTACTGATCACAAAAGGGACCCAGGGGTAATAGTTGACTATTGGCATCCCTATACCACTTACAGAATCGTGCTGGCCATACTCACAAGGAAACTGCATGGGCATACAATATTTGCACAAAAAGTTTCAAAACAATTTCATTGTTAGAGTTGCATTATTTTTATTAGGACTACAGTATGTTAAAAACTCATCATGCTGCAGAGGGTTATGTAGGGTACACACCAGAACGATCATGATTGTGATCATGAGACCATTGTACGATGGTCGCACGATCTGTATGGAACGCACAATCTGCTCACGATCTGTACCCAGCAGAAGGGATCTTTTACAAATCCTCACTGCAGCAAGTAGGATCTCCAAATCGGTCAAGATTGTATCGAAATTGGGGGAATTGACGCCACATCGTCCTGGTGTGTACCCAGCATAAGGCTATGTGGAAAACTCATCATGCAGCAGGGAGTGGGCCTGTTTTCAAATCTCATCATGCAGTAGACTATGTTGAAGCAGTTCATTGTAAATGTCACCAAGGCCCCACCCATATCCTACTCTCTTAAAAGCCTTGAATGACTCCCTGAAATGAATAATCATGCATTGTCTTAATGCCCACCTTTCTTACTACCTTTCATCACACTACCATTCCTTCTGCATACCTGCCTGCTACAGCCCCCATCTACAGTACTCTGTGTTCTACTAGCTCCTATTTCATCAGATTTGCATTTTTCCCATAGACTATAAGCTTAACCAAAGGTACTTGTTCATGTTTTCACTGTATGTGTGCTCTGTGTTTTGTTATTCCTGTCTCTTTGGTGGTGCAGAATTTTAGGAAAGTTTGTCACAGGCTGTTAGTCTTTAATAATTTCATAAGATCAAGAAAAGCAAAGCAAACTCTCTCTCCTCTCGCTCTCTCGCTCTCTCTCTCTCACTATATATATATATATATATATATATATATATATAAAATACCTGTTAAGTGTCTGTCTGTTTGTATGTTTGTTTGAGCTAATCTCGAGAACCACTTTACGGATTTTGATGCCATTTTCACCATTTTATAGAGCATTTGTTGAGGAAGGTGTAGGTGTATGAGACATTAATCTGTCACAAAAGCGAGCTGAGAAGTGCTGATTTTAGTAAGAGTGACAGTGCAATAAGATACAAATGGTAATGCTACACTGCACACTATGGTACTGACTGCAGTAGCTGTGCTCTCATAGAAGGCTTCAAACTTCAGGATATTATTGGGGCAGTACATATGGTGTAATGGTTAGCATTATTGCCTCACAGCGCTGAGGTCATGGGTTCGATTCCCTCCATGGCTCTAACTGTGCGGAGTTTGTACATTCCCCCGTACTTGCGTGGGTTTCCTCCGGGTACTCCGGTTTCCTCCCACAATCCAAAAATATACTGCTAGGCTAATTAGCTCCCAAAAAAAATAACCCTAGAATGTCGGTGTGTTGCGTGTACATGTGGTAGGGAATATAGATTGTAAGCTCCACTGGGGAAGGGACTGATGTGAATGTTCCAATATTCTCTGTAAAGCGCTGCATAATCTGTATGCGCCAGTGGTCGAAGTGGGGCGGTATACGGGGGTATGCCATACCGCCACTTTAATCTGAAGATTAAAAAAAAAAACTTTTTTTTCCCCCTCAGGGTGCTCTCTGATCACTCAGCAGCGCATATTGTGCTTTTGTAATACCCCTGTACAGTGGGGCAGTCTGGCAGGGGACGTTGATGGACAGGGGGGTGTCCGAAGGTGCGCACTATATTCACTCTTTACTTTTCCATACCCCCACTTCAAAATTTCCATACCCCACTTCAAAATTTCCACTTCGACCACTGGTATGCGCTATATATGAAACTGCTAATAAATAAATAATAAATATTGTCACAGATCATCTTTCACATTTGTATCTACCCCAAATCTCTCATTAATGCGCTTCCTTCACCCACTTTCATTTGTCATCAGTAATACAGGCAAATATTTTCCATAATTGCCTCTGCCCCCTGCCTCCCCAATTGTGCCTCTGACCCACCTCCCCCATAAGTGCTTCTGCCTTCTACCTCCCCACACTGCCACCAATACCCACTTTTCAGCCCCTCAAGTGAAAATGTCAGAACTTGTGGGCTGTGGGCCCAGATGCAAAATTATCATTTGGGCACCCCCTCCACCACCCCAACCCAAGTGCACAATATATATATATATATATATATATATATATTTATATATATATATATATATATATGTATACACTACTGGAGCAAGTAAAATCACAGGTAACTGTGGCCTAGCGGGTAGAGACACAGCTACACTGTGAACAGCAACACTGGTTCGATCTACAGTTGGGTACAATTTTTTTTTAAATGTACTCAGTGTTGCAAGTAAGGGGGTACGGTGTGGTACGGAGTACCTGTAAGAAATATGTTGCAGGTACGCAGTACCACTTACCCCTGATCCACTGTCATTTCTATTTTCATTTTAAGTCTAAATATAATGCATCCGCAGCCCGCCCACCCAGCGTTATGATTGGTGCTGTATGCAGCTACCGGCTACTGCTGATTTAGCCTGTCACACTGACAGGCATCAGCAGCGCCGACAGCATGAAGAGCAGGCTCCACTATTGTAAGCACAAGCTGCCTGGCTCTCCCCCAAGCAAAAGCCAACCCACCCCCCAGTCATTCCCAGTTTCTCATTCCCTGTCTCCTGTGTCCACGCCTCTATTGTCATTTAGTCACTCCTCTAGCTTTGTGTGACCACGCCCCCTGATGACACATGACCATGCCCATTTTTGGTGGAGGCTATCAGTACCACCAAGAAAAAAATTCTACTTGCACCACTGAATGTACTTATTTTCTTTTATTTTTAAATCAATAGTTACAGTGTTTGGTGCTTTGCAAATTCCTTTTGCCTTTTGCACAAAAAAAAATAACAATGGCAGGCTGCCATGTACACGATACAGTTATTGTCCATACTGCATTACAAAGCACGGTTATTTTTCGCATGAGATTTCCCATTTCAGGCAAAAGTCCTTACTTTGGGGACAGTGTACTTGCACAGAATTCGCAGCGACAGATGTTAATGGTTACACATGTCCTTGGTTCAGATTGCTACTGTATGAACATGGAAGCTTGCTAACCTTTTCTAATGAGGGATAATTAAAGAAAACATTATTTGAGGACCAGTCTATCATTACGCTGTACTGCGCCATGAAAACAGCACACTCAGACACATACCGACACCTCAGACAATAAGATTTTGATTGGAGTCATACAAAATACAGTATGTTGATTGCAGTCTGCCTTCCTTTTGTTTCCCTGGTATTGAACTGTACATAATTCAAATGCACCTATCAGCATTTAGCAGGGAAGGTTTTCCTTTGTCTGTGCCAGCATAAATTCAGCTACAGAAGCTGAATTGTCAAACTATCCATTTTGTAACTCTGCATCTAAACCATGTAGAATTGCTACGGATCGTCTCTTCATCTCTTGGCTGTATCATCATACAAACCTTTTAGATACCTGTACTGTTCACTCTGCAGCTTCTGCTGACTCCAAAGTCAAGTTGTTGCTGCGTTCCTGTTTCTACCAAGCTGTACCAGCATACTCACTGCCTTCCGCAAGAACAATATCATCTTGCTGGTGCAGTACAGTAAGTACAGTACAGTCGTTTGTACATTGTGACCGATTGCTGCATTATAAGCAGCCAGGCTCCTACGAGGACAAAATGGGGTACTTGTGTATTTTGGCGGCGCCCATCGCATCGCATACCATAAGGCATACGATGGTATGCGATGCAACGCGATATCGCACGATACTGTACAATGTCATACAATTTTTAAATTGTATGACATTGTACATGGCATACAATGCCATACAATGCGATGCGATTAAACATTGTATAAGCACCCTAATGGGTGCTTACAATGTGAAATGCACCCCCACGCCACCCCCCCCACTATAAACGTGAACCCAAAGTGTGGCGAGCGCAGCGGTACGCGTCCTCCGTCCTTTTCATACCCCCACTATCCACGTCGGCGTGGAGTTGAGAATAGAAAGTGTGGCGAGCGCAGCGAGCCACCGAGCCCAAAGCGTGGCGAGCGCAGCGAGCCCCGCGAGGGGACGCGGATATCTGTGAAGCCCACGAGGGGACTCCGATACCTGTGAAGGTATCCGCGTCCCCTCGCGGGGCTCGCTGCGCTTGCCACGCTTCGGGCTCGGTGGCTCGCTGCGCTCGCCACACTTTCTATTCTCAACTCCACGCCGACGTGGATAGTGGGGGTATGAAAAGGTCGGAGGACACGTACCGCTGCCCCTCGTCGGCTCGCTGCGCTCGCCACGCTTCGGGTTCACGTTTATAGTGGGGGGGGTGGCGTGGGGGTGCATTTCACATTGTAAGCACCCATTAGGGTGCTTAAAAGCACCCTTGATGGTGCTTATACGATCTTTCATCGCATAGGGGGCGCCCATCGCATCGCATACCATAAGGCATACGATGGTATGCGATGCAACGCGATATCGCGCAATACTGTACAATGTCATACAATTTTAAAATTGTATGACATTGTACATGGCATACAATGCCATACAATGCGATGCGATTAAACATTGTATAAGCACCCTAATGGGTGCTTACAATGTTAAATGCACCCCCACGCCACCCCCCCCCACTATAAACGTGAACCCGAAGCGTGGCGAGCGCAGCGAGCCCGCGAGGGGAGGCGGTACGCGTCCTCCGACCTTTTCATACCCCCACTATCCACGTCGGCGTGGAGTTGAGAATAGAAAGTGTGGCGAGCGCAGCGAGCCACCGAGCCCGAAGCGTGGCGAGCGGACGCGGATACCTGTGAAGCCCACGAGGGGACTCCGATACCTGTGAAGGTATCCGCGGGGCTCGCGGGGCTCGCTGCGCTCGCCACGCTTCGGGCGCGGTGGCTCGCTGCGCTCGCCACACTTTCTATTCTCAACTCCACGCCGACGTGGATAGTGGGGGTATGAAAAGGTCGGAGGACACGTACCGCTGCCCCTCGTCGGCTCGCTGCGCTCGCCACGCTTCGGGTTCACGTTTATAGTGGGGGGGGTGGCGTGGGGGTGCATTTCACATTGTAAGCACCCATTAGGGTGCTTAAAAGCACCCTTTATGGTGCTTATACGATCTTTCATCCCATAGGGGGCAAAAATTGTGCTGTGTCGCATCGCATGCCATGCGATGCATGTCTTGCGATGCGACGCGATGAAAACCTCGCGCGATGCACATCGGGGGCGCCGCTATAATACACAAGTACCCAAAATGGTCCCTGAGCGGAAGCGCTTGGTGCCCACCTTGTCCCAGAATTAACCTGTTTCCCTTCTTTCCCTATTGTTCAAATTCAACCAGTGCATAACACTGTATACAGTCGCCTGGTGTGTATGGGCCAGAGATTAGCGATGAAAATACTTTATTCAGCTACTGCAGGCTGCCGCTATGGGTATTGTCGGTATAATATTTAATACTGTAAATACTAGATTATGGGTATTGTCCGTAATACTGTTGGTGTAATAAATACCGGATTTATTCGCATAATTAGGCATAAATTAATGGATTGTTTCGCAGACTCAGTTACTGTACACAGTAGTAGAATCACATGTGATATCGTGATTTTCAGGCATGTTAGGGAACAACATGGCTGCAGCATGGAGACAGCACGATTTAGAATATTGTACAGTGTGTTTAAAACCTTCCGTGGTAAATTTTGCTGGGGCAGGATAAACTGCACAGAACGTCGCTTCTCCCTCCCCCTTATTTCTGCTTCGGGTACCATAATACTGTATGAACAGTGTATAATTCTTGTGAGACCCATACACACTAGACGCTTTACATCTGGATATTGCCTGGTGTGTATGGGAGAGAGATCCCCTACTAGCGATGAGAATACTGTATTAGACTACTGGAGGCTGCCGCTATGGGTATTGTCCGTAATACTGTTGGTGTAATAAATACCGGATTTATTCGCATAATTAGGCATAAATTAATGGATTGTTTTGCAGACTCAGTTACTGTACACAGTAGTAGGATCACATATGATATCGTGATTTTCAGGCATGTTAGGGAAAACCATGGCTGCCGCATGGAGACAGCGCCATTTAGAATATTGTACAGTGTGTTTAACCCCTTCCTGACACAGCATGTTTTTGCCTTCCTGACAGAGCCCTTTTTTTCAAATCTGACATGTATCACTTAAGTGGGGATAACTTTTTTTTGCTTTTACTTATCCCAGTGATTTTGAGATTGTTTTTTCGTGACACATTGTACTTCAAGTTAGTGGTAAATTTTCGTCGATACAGTCTGTTTTTTTTTTTTGTGAAAAATACCAAAATGTCGGAAAAAAATGGAAAATTTAGCAATTTGCAAAATGTTAAATTTTCTGCTTGTGAGACAAATAATCATACCACTCAAAATAGTTAATAACTAACATAGACCATATGTCTACTTTATGTTTCCATCATTATTTCAACTTCCTTTTAATTTTTTTGGACACTAGGAGGCTTACAATATGAATAGCAAATTTTCAAATTTTCAAGAAAATTTCAAACACTGATTTTTTTAGGGACCAGTTCAGTTCTGATGTGACTTTGAGGGACTTGTATGTGAGACACCCCCATAAATGATGCCATTTCAAAAACTGCACCCCTCACAGTATTCAAAACAGCATTTTGGAAGTTTGTTAACCCTTTAGGTGTTTCACAGGAATTAAAACAAAGTGTAGGTGAAATTTCAAAATTTCATTTTTTTTGCAGATTTGCAATTTTAATACATTTTTCTAAGGCACACAGTACATTTTACTAGAGAAATGTGACTAAAAATTGATTCCCCCAATTCTTTTGTTTTCATAAATATCCTATATGTGGCCCTAGTGTGCACGTTGACCAAACCACAGGCTTCATAATAGAAGGAGCACCTACTTGATTTTGGAGCCTCCTTTTTATGAGATTATTTTTTAGGCACCATGTAGGTTTCTAGGCACCATAAGATGCTAAAAGTTAGGAACCCCCCTCACAAGTGACCCCATTTTGCAAACTACACCCCTCAGGGAATTCATCTAGGGGTATAGTGTACATTTCAAACCCCCAGGGGTTTCACCAATTTTGATACAACTGGGCTGTGCAAATGAAAAATTACATTTTTTACACAAAAATGCAGTTCTGGCTCAAAATTTTTCATTTTCACAAGGAATGAAGGAGACAAAGCACCCCAAAATCTGTGCCCCAATTTCTCCCGAGTATGGCAATGCCTCACATGTGACCAAAAAATACCAGTTGGGTGCATGGCAGGACTCAGAAGGGAAGGAGTGATATTTGGATTTTGCAGCACAGATTCTGGTGGAATGTTGGTGGGTGCTATGTCGCATTAGCAAGACCCCCAAAGCACCAATACAGTGGAACCCCCCCACAAGTGACCCCATTTTGCAAACTACACCCCTCAGGGAATTCATCTAGGGGTATAGTGTACATTTCAAACCCCCAGGGGTTTCACCAATTTTGATACAACTGGGCAGTGAAAATGAAAAATTACATTTTTTTACACAAAAATGCAGTTCTGGCTCCAAATTTGTCATTTTCACAAGGAATGAAGGAGACAAAGCACCCCAAAATCTGTGCCCCAATTTCTCCCGAGTACGGCAATGCCTCACATGTGACCAAAAAATACCAGTTGGGTGCATGGCAGGACTCAGAAGGGAAGGAGTGATATTTGGATTTTGCAGCACAGATTCTGGTGGAATGTTGGTGGGTGCTATGTCGCATTAGCAAGACCCCCAAAGCACCAATACAGTGGAACCCCCCCACAAGTGACCCCATTTTGCAAACTACACCCCTCAGGGAATTCATCTAGGGGTATAGTGTACTTTTCAAACCCCCAGGGGTTTCACCAATTTTGATACAACTGGGCAGTGAAAATGAAAAATTACATTTTTTTACACAAAAATGCAGTTCTGGCTCCAAATTTGTCATTTTCACAAGGAATTAAGGAGACAAAGCACCCCAAAATCTGTGCCCCAATTTCTCCCGAGTACGGCAATGCCTCACATGTGACCAAAAAATACCAGTTGGGTGCATGGCAGGACTCAGAAGGGAAGGAGTGATTTTTGGATTTTGCAGCTCAGATTCTGGTGGAATGTTGGTGGGTGCTATGTCGCATTAGCAAGACCCCCGAAGCACCAATACAGTGGAACCCCCCCACAAGTGACCCCATTTTGCAAACTACACCCCTCAGGGAATTCATCTAGGGGTATAGTGTACATTTCAAACCCCCAGGGGTTTCACCAATTTTGATACAACTGGGCTGTGCAAATGAAAAATTACATTTTTTACACAAAAATGCAGTTCTGGCTCAAAATTTTTCATTTTCACAAGGAATGAAGGAGACAAAGCACCCCAAAATATGTGCCCCAATTTCTCCCGAGTATGGCAATGCCTCACATGTGACCAAAAAATACCAGTTGGGTGCATGGCAGGACTCAGAAGGGAAGGAGTGATTTTTGGATTTTGCAGCTCAGATTCTGGTGGAATGTTGGTGGGTGCTATGTCGCATTAGCAAGACCCCCGAAGCACCAATACAGTGGAACCCCCCCACAAGTGACCCCATTTTGCAAACTACACCCCTCAGGGAATTCATCTAGGGGTATAGTGTACATTTCAAACCCCCAGGGGTTTCACCAATTTTGATACAACTGGGCAGTGAAAATGAAAAATTACATTTTTTTACACAAAAATGCAGTTCTGGCTCCAAATTTGTCATTTTCACAAGGAATGAAGGAGACAAAGCACCCCAAAATCTGTGCCCCGATTTCTCCCGAGTACGGCAATGCCTCACATGTGACCAAAAAATACCAGTTGGGTGCATGGCAGGACTCAGAAGGGAAGGAGTGATTTTTGGATTTTGCAGCTCAGATTCTGGTGGAATTTTGGTGGGTGCTATGTCGCATTAGCAAGACCCCCGAAGCACCAATACAGTGGAACCCCCCCACAAGTGACCCCATTTTGCAAACTACACCCCTCAGGGAATTCATCTAGGGGTATAGTGTACATTTCAAACCCCCAGGGGTTTCACCAATTTTGATACAACTGGGCAGTGAAAATGAAAAATTACATTTTTTTACACAAAAATGCAGTTCTGGCTCCAAATTTGTCATTTTCACAAGGAATGAAGGAGACAAAGCACCCCAAAATCTGTGCCCCGATTTCTCCCGAGTACGGCAATGCCTCACATGTGACCAAAAAATACCAGTTGGGTGCATGGCAGGACTCAGAAGGGAAGGAGTGATTTTTGGATTTTGCAGCTCAGATTCTGGTGGAATTTTGGTGGGTGCTATGTCGCATTAGCAAGACCCCCGAAGCACCAATACAGTGGAACCCCCCCCACAAGTGACCCCATTTTGCAAACTACACCCCTCAGGGAATTCATCTAGGGGTATAGTGTACATTTCAAACCCCCAGGGGTTTCACCAATTTTGATACAACTGGGCTGTGCAAATGAAAAATTACATTTTTTACACAAAAATGCAGTTCTGGCTCAAAATTTTTCATTTTCACAAGGAATGAAGGAGACAAAGCACCACAAAATATGTGCCCCAATTTCTCCCGAGTATGGCAATGCCTCACATGTGACCAAAAAATACCAGTTGGGTGCATGGCAGGACTCAGAAGGGAAGGAGTGATATTTGGATTTTGCAGCACAGATTCTGGTGGAATGTTGGTGGGTGCTATGTCGCATTAGCAAGACCCCCAAAGCACCAATACAGTGGAACCCCCCCACAAGTGACCCCATTTTGCAAACTACACCCCTCAGGGAATTCATCTAGGGGTATAGTGTACATTTCAAACCCCCAGGGGTTTCACCAATTTTGATACAACTGGGCAGTGAAAATGAAAAATTACATTTTTTTACACAAAAATGCAGTTCTGGCTCCAAATTTGTCATTTTCACAAGGAATGAAGGAGACAAAGCACCCCAAAATCTGTGCCCCAATTTCTCCCGAGTACGGCAATGCCTCACATGTGACCAAAAAATACCAGTTGGGTGCATGGCAGGACTCAGAAGGGAAGGAGTGATATTTGGATTTTGCAGCACAGATTCTGGTGGAATGTTGGTGGACGCTATGTCGCATTAGCAAGACCCCCAAAGCACCAATACAGTGGAACCCCCCCACAAGTGACCCCATTTTGCAAACTACACCCCTCAGGGAATTCATCTAGGGGTATAGTGTACTTTTCAAACCCCCAGGGGTTTCACCAATTTTGATACAACTGGGCAGTGAAAATGAAAAATTAAATTTTTTTACACAAAAATGCAGTTCTGGCTCCAAATTTGTCATTTTCACAAGGAATTAAGGAGACAAAGCACCCCAAAATCTGTGCCCCAATTTCTCCCGAGTACGGCAATGCCTCACATGTGACCAAAAAATACCAGTTGGGTGCATGGCAGGACTCAGAAGGGAAGGAGTGATTTTTGGATTTTGCAGCTCAGATTCTGGTGGAATGTTGGTGGGTGCTATGTCGCATTAGCAAGACCCCCGAAGCACCAATACAGTGGAACCCCCCCACAAGTGACCCCATTTTGCAAACTACACCCCTCAGGGAATTCATCTAGGGGTATAGTGTACATTTCAAACCCCCAGGGGTTTCACCAATTTTGATACAACTGGGCTGTGCAAATGAAAAATTACATTTTTTACACAAAAATGCAGTTCTGGCTCAAAATTTTTCATTTTCACAAGGAATGAAGGAGACAAAGCACCCCAAAATATGTGCCCCAATTTCTCCCGAGTATGGCAATGCCTCACATGTGACCAAAAAATACCAGTTGGGTGCATGGCAGGACTCAGAAGGGAAGGAGTGATTTTTGGATTTTGCAGCTCAGATTCTGGTGGAATGTTGGTGGGTGCTATGTCGCATTAGCAAGACCCCCGAAGCACCAATACAGTGGAACCCCCCCACAAGTGACCCCATTTTGCAAACTACACCCCTCAGGGAATTCATCTAGGGGTATAGTGTACATTTCAAACCCCCAGGGGTTTCACCAATTTTGATACAACTGGGCAGTGAAAATGAAAAATTACATTTTTTTACACAAAAATGCAGTTCTGGCTCCAAATTTGTCATTTTCACAAGGAATGAAGGAGACAAAGCACCCCAAAATCTGTGCCCCGATTTCTCCCGAGTACGGCAATGCCTCACATGTGACCAAAAAATACCAGTTGGGTGCATGGCAGGACTCAGAAGGGAAGGAGTGATTTTTGGATTTTGCAGCTCAGATTCTGGTGGAATTTTGGTGGGTGCTATGTCGCATTAGCAAGACCCCCGAAGCACCAATACAGTGGAACCCCCCACAAGTGACCCCATTTTGCAAACTACACCCCTCAGGGAATTCATCTAGGGGTATAGTGTACGTTTCAAACCCCCAGGGGTTTCACCAATTTTGATACAACTGGGCAGTGAAAATGAAAAGTTACATTTTTTTACACAAAAATGCAGTTCTGGCTCAAAATTTTTCATTTTCATAAGGTATGAAGGAGAAAAAGCACCCCAAAATCTGTGCCCCAATTTCTCCAGAGTACGGCAATGCCTCACATGTGACCAAAAAATACCAGTTGGGTGCATGGCAGGACTCAGAAGGGAAGGAGTGATTTTTGGATTTTGCGGCTCAGATTGTGGTGGAATGAATGGTGGGTGCTATGTGGCATTAGCAAGACCCCCGAAGCACGGTGAAATTATGAACCTAATAATCCATAGATGTGTGGTATATTTTAAAACACTCCTTTATACATAGGCCGGGTTTGTCGGGGCAAGTGTCACACTGGAAAATAGTTTGCTTTCTTATTCCCTTTTTATAGCAAACTTTGCACCTTTTTTGTGTCCTGCCCTTTTTTCCAGTGGAGGGGATTTCATCAGGAAAATGCTGCCCTGGTACAATACGGGGGCCAGTACTAGAAGTACTGGGGCCCTCTGCCTGCTGGTTCCCAAATATTAGGCCCTTTATGACTTCCTCTTGAAAGTGCATAAATGTCCCCCTCTGGCTGGTAGAACGGAATAGCACGTAAGCGTTATACAGTGCCAGCTGGATGATATACACGGCCAGCTTCTTGTACCAGATTTTTGTTTTCCGCAGGGCACTGTACGGCTTCAGTACCTGATCTGAAAGATCCACTCCGCCCATGTACCTATTGTAATCCAGGATACAATTAGGTTTTGAGGTGTGGGTACTGGTACCTCGTACAGGGACGGAGGTGGTACTGTCTCCGTGAATTGTTGTCAGTATAAGGACATCCCTCTTGTCCTTATATTTGACCAACAACATATTTTCGGTGCATATTCCCCTGCTTTCACCCCTTCTCATTACTTGGGCAATGTGCGTTTTTGGGAGGCCTCTTTGGTTCTTGCGCACAGTACCGCAAGCTGCTGTACCTCTTGAACCAAGGGCCTTAAACAGGGGGATGCTGGTGTAAAAGTTATCCACATAGAGGTGATAACCTTTATCCAGGAAGGGGTGCACTAAATCCCAGACAATTTTTCCACTAACACCTACGAGGGAGGGGGGGCATTCTGGCGGTTCAATTCTTGAATCCTTCCCTTCATATACCCTAAACCTGTGGGTGTACCCTGAGGTGCTTTCACACAGCTTATACATTTTTATGCCATACCTTGCCCTCTTACTGGGAAGGTACTGGCGGAATTTAACCCTTCCTTTAAAATGTATAAGGGACTCGTCTATGCAAATGAATTTATCTGGGATGTACATCTCTTCAAATTTGGCACTGAAGTGATCAATGACCGGCCTGACTTTGAATAGCCGGTCAAAGGTGGGATCATCTCTGGGTGGGCACTGTGCATTATCGTTGTAATGCAAAAATTTAAGGATTAACTCAAAACGATTCCGGGTCATGGCCATACGGTAAAGTGGGGTGCTGTACAGAACATCTGTACTCCAATATTGCCTAAATTCTGGCTTTTTTTCTATGCCCATATGAAACACCAGACCCCAAAACGTCATCATCTCTACTGCATCTACAGGGGTCCACCTAGCAAATGATGACGTGGGGTTTTGAGCAATAAACTGCTGGGCATATAAATTAGTTTGGTCCACCATTAAATTTATAAAATCATCAGAGAAAAATAATTTGAAAAAGTCAATTTCTCTGAGACCTGTTGAATCAAATTGGATTCCTGGGATGGCCCAAAACTCAGGAACCTGGGGCTCAAAATTGTCTGGTGGTGGGGTCCATACGAGATCAATTATTGGGGGGGGGGTCTCAGCTGCTCTACGGGGGCGTCTTTGAGGGGGTCCCTCATCACTAGAGGAGGAAGAGGAGCTTAAGATGAATCCTTCAAATTCCCCGCTTGCCTCACTGGCTGTGTCAGAGTCAGAGGCAAGCATGGCATATGCCTCCTCCGCTGAATACATTCTTCTGGATGACTGGGATGACATTTGGGATGACATTTGGGATGACATTTGGGATGACATTTGGGATGACATTTGGGATGACATTTTTATTTTTGTGTTTCTGGTAGTGAAATGTTTCAACACGTGTATAGTGTAGGGGGGGTACAAACTTTATTTCAATGTAGTATGTAGTGTGTAGTGTGTATGTAGTGCAGAAAAAAAAAAAAAAAAAGGTCCTGCGCCAAAAATTGAGCACAGATGTTGGTCAGTAACGTCCGTCACTGAACAGCGCTCAAAGGCAACAGGAATTTGATCCAAAAAAAAAAAAAAAAGATCAACCCTGTGCCGAAAAAGCTGATCAGTGATGTACGTCACTGATCAGCGCACAGTGGCCACAGGACACCCACAAAATCACAGTGTGTGTAAAAAAAAAATTAAAAAAAGACCCCACAGCACCCTAAAAAAAAAAAAAGGTGATCACTGATGCGACACTGATTACCAGTGAGGGGCAGCAGGTGCACAACCTTTGGTATACATGACAGGTATACTGTATATAAAAAAAAACCCTGCACCCCCAAAAAGTTGCTGATCAACTCTCTGTCACTATCTCTCTCTATCTATCTCTCTCTATCTATCTCTCTATCTCTCACTATCTATCACTCTATGACACTGCAGCAGCAGCACTGACAGTTATATATATAAAAAAAAAACCTGCAGCCCCAAAAAGGGGGGGTAGCAGACACAAAATATAGCACTCTCTATCACTATCTCTCTATCTCTCACTATCTATCACTATCTATCACTCTATGACACTGCAGCAGCAGCACTGACAGTTATATATATATATAAAAAAAAAACCTGCAGCCCCAAAAAGGGGGGGTAGCAGACACAAAATATAGCACTCTCTATCACTATCTCTCTATCTCTCTATCTCTCACTATCTATCACTATCTATCACTCTATGACACTGCAGCAGCAGCACTGACAGTTATATATATATAAAAAAAAACCTGCACCCCCCAAAAGGGGGGGTAGCAGACACAAAATATAGCACTCTCTGTCACTATCTCTCTATCTCTCTCTATCTCTCTCTATCTCTCTCTCTATCTCTCTCTATCACACTGCAGCAGCAGCAGGAAGTCACAAGAAGTCAGATCCAGGAAGCATCCAGCACACTACAAGCAGTGATCAGGTGATCAGGTAAGGTATTTGCAAGGATCAGGTAAGTATTTGCAAGGATCAGGTCAGTATCACGGCAGATAGGCACGGTGACCGCTCTGCACGCAATTCCAGACCGGAATGGCGTCTGCAGCGCAGTCACCGTTAGTTTAAATGTCGCGCCTTGGCTGTGATTGGTCCGTGGGTCCCACGGACCAATCACAGCCTTGGGGGCAGGTGGGGTGAGGTGTCGTTGTCACCGATGACCCCCTCATGCCCCCTGACGCCCGGCGGTGATTGACACCTGTGTTACCGAGCGTCTGATTCGCTGGTAACACAGGAAAACGCTGTGAATGGCTGTTCACACTGAACAGCCAATCACAGCGATCGCCGACGGGGGGCGGCATCGCAGCCCCCCCTGGGCATGCAGGGACATGTCTGCTGTCAGGGACAGCAGACATCGTCCCTCTGTCACTGCGTCTCTAGACGCAGTGACAGTTTAAAGTCATGACGTACATTTATGCCATGTGTCGGGAAGTACATCCCGACCATGACGTAAATGTACGTCAAATGTCGGGAAGGGGTTAAAACCTTCCGTGGTAAATTTTGCTGGGGCAGGATAAACTGCACAGAACGTCACTTCTCCCTCCCCATTATTTCTGCTTCGAGTACCATAATACTGTATGAACAGTGTATGATTCTTGTGAGGCCCATACACACAAGATGCTTTTCATCTGGAAATTGGCTGGTGTGTATGGGCCAGAGATGCAGGCACGGTATTTGTTTCCTAGCACGGCGCCCATCGGGTCCCATCGCATACCTTAACTTAAGGTATGCGATGGGACCCGACCGACCTGATTTCAGGCTTTTTTAGAGCTTTCCCAACAATTGAAAAATTGGGTCCATCACATGCCATTATAATGGCATGCGATGCGACCGACCCGATTTAACATTGTATGTCATGTTACAGGTAAATGCGGGTTTAAAATTGGGTCCATTACATGTATGGTGTAATCCGGGCAGCATGGATGGTGTAATGGTTAGCATTACTGCCTCACAGCGCTGAGGTCATGGGTTCGATCCTCACCATGGCTCTAACTGTGCGGAGTTTGTATATTCTCCCCGTGCTTGCGTGGGTTTACTCCAGGTACTCCGGTTTCCTCCCACAATCCAAAAATATACAGATAGGTTTATTGACTTCCAACAAAAATTAACCCTAGAATGTCTGTGTGTACATGAGGTAGGGAATATAGATTGTAAGCTCCACTGGGGCAGGGACTGATGTGAATGTTCAAATATTCTCTGTAAAGCGCTGCATAATATGTATGCGCTATATAAGAAACTGTTAATAAATAATAATAAATAATTGCATGCCATTATAATGGCATGCAATGCGACCAATGTGATGGACCCAATTTTACATAGGAAACAATGTTAAATGGCCCATTGTTAACGCCACCCCAGGATGAACGCCAACCCGAAGCGCAGCGAGCCCGCGAGGGGCAGCGTTACGCATCCTCCGACCTTTTCATACCCCCACTATCCACGTCGGCGTGGAGTTGATTTTATATAGTGTGGCGAGCGCAGCGAGCCACCGAGCCCGAAATGTGGCAAGCGCAGCGAGCACCACGAGGGGACGCGTAATTCCTGTGAAGTTATGCGCATCCCCTCGCGGGTCTCGCTGTGCTCGCCACGCTTCGGGCTCGCCATGCTTTGGGCTCGCTGCGCTCACCACACTATATACGTGTACAAGTACAAAATCCCCTATCTGTGTGAAAAATCCATTAGCTGTGTACAAAATTGCCTAGCTGTGGGTGTCTGTATTGTAGGTAATTAATACTGGATTATCTTCACAGAACCAGAATACTGTTTTTTTTCCCCATTTTTTGGGGGTTCATGCTACTTTTGGCTGATTTTCAGATGAAAATCGCCAAGTGTGTATGGGCCACCGATGGGAGACCTGCTCATCACTAGCAAAGTCTCCCGTCTGCTGGTTTGACCAGCATCCCAGCGATGATGGATGATTTTTCATCCATCATCGCGTGTGGGTACACAGCACGGGCTGAAAGATCAAACACTTTCAACTTGCAGACCACCTCGGCGCCTCCCCTTCTCCCGCCCCTGCTCCTTCCCCCTGCTCTGTGTTGTCATGAGCAGGGAGAAGCCATACATTACCGGCCGCACATCCGGCCTCGACCTCACTCCTGCCTGCCCGTTCGCCAGTCATTCGACTCACTCGCCGCAGCAGTGACCGTCGTCTATGGCTCTCCCACCACGAGAGTTTTAATATTTTATCTTTTCTCACTTCTCCAACCAAACAATCATATTTATCTTTATGTTGAGTTTCATAGTGTCGATGCAAATTATATTCTTTGAACACAGACACTATATTCTGGCATATCAGACATACAGCTCTTTCCTTGTACTGCATGAAAAAGTAATCATAAGTCCACTGTTCTTTGAATATCCTACACTCCGAGTCAATTTTTCTTTTTCTTGACATCATTGTTTCCTAGGGATTCCAAATTGCTATTAGTAAAATGAGGGAGGGAGAACCAGTCAAACGCAGTCCAATTAGTGCTCACCAGCGTAGCCCAAGTAGTGACCATGGGACTCACCTCTTCAGGGGGTAATAATGCTCCCAACCTCCTCCAAGCTGCCTCTGTGCTCTGATGCCTCCATTTCCCGAACTCTCTCTCCCGCTCTTCGCACTCCCGCTTCAGACCTTCACTGCCCACAAGTCACCGCTCAGGCGGCCCTCCCAAATGCCCTGGCTTCCTCTGAATCCTGGGAGATGAGAGGACAACAATTCTCATGATCCAGCGCTTCAGCTGGCCAGAAAATCGGTGGTGGCTGCCGCCCCTCTTCCACCAATGACAGTCTTTCTCATGTAAAAAAATGACTGACAGGCAGCGGCGGCATAAACACCCGGCGGGCCATATAAATGTCCTCAGCGGGCCGCATGTGGCCCACGGGCCGTAGTTTGAGGACCCCTGGGTACTTGTGTAAAAGCACGGCACCCACTAAGCAAATAGCATAGTGGGCTATTCTGCGTAGTGAAATCGTATCGCATTGCATGCCATTATTGTATGCGATGAGATACGATTTGCCTATTTAATTTATTCACCGCTTTCTGTCAGTGAAAAAATCAAAAAACTCGTATATGATCGAAAAATCAGGTCCGATGAAAATCGGATCCGATATCGCATCCGATTTTAACTGTTATAATGGCATTTGATGTGGTATTCAATTAAATGACATATGGGGCCAAATGTAATAGGGTGAGCATTTCAGAAAGTGAGAGTTTTTGGTAGAGTTTTCCCATGTTTTTTAAAGCAGCAATCAATTACACTGCAAAACAAGGTTGATTTTGCCTTGTAATTGATTGCTACTTTAAAAAACACGGGAAAACTCTCCCAAAATCTCTCACTTTCTGAAACTCTCACCCTATTACATTTGGCCCATAATGTCATTTATTTAGGTTCCCCCCCCCCCCCCCCCACAATATCAACGTCAGCCCGAAGCGCGGCGAGCGCAGCGGAATGCGTCCACCCAATGTTTTCATACCCCCACTATCCACGTCGGTGTGGAGTTGATTTTATATAGTGTGGCGAGCGCAGCGAGCCACCGAGCCCGAAGCGTGGCGAGCATGGCGAGCCCCATGAGGGGGCGCGTAATACATGTAACATAATACGGGTCCCCTCGCGGGGCTCACTGCGCTCGCCACACTTCGGGCTCGGTGGCTCGCTGCGCTTGCCACACTATATAAAATCAACTCTACGCCGACGTGGATAGTGGGTGTATGAAAAGGTCGGGCGGACGCTGCGCTCGCCATGCTTCGGAATGACGTGGATATTGGGGGGGACCTAAATAAATGACATTATATGTCATTTAATTGTATACCACATTAAATGCCATTATAACAGTTAAAATCGGATCTGATATCGGATCCGATATAATCCGATATCAGATCTGATATCGGATCTGATTTTTTCATCGGGTCAGATTTTTTCATCGGACCCGATTTTTTGATCGTATACGAGATTTTAATTTATTCACTGACAGAGAGCAGCGAATACATTACATAGGAAAATCGTATTGCATTGCATTCCATACAATAATGGCATGCGATGCGATACGATTTCACTACATTAGCGTACGTAGGGAAAGTGGGCGCTAGTACACAAGTACCGACCCCTGTTATAGATTATTCTCCCTCAGAATATTGCTCATTTATATAAATGTAATATTAGCAACATAAGACCTAATTGTGGTTGGCAAGCTGCTGCTTACTGAGTGCTGAAACGCCACCCAGCCGAATGCCCTCGGTACCATGCAGGGGGCTGTGTTCGCTAACACATCCCCTCGCATGCGGCCGAAGGGGAAAGAAATCACTTGATGGTCGCTGACCATCAAGTGATTTCTCTTCCCTTCGGAAATAAAAGTCTGTCTGAACTGACTTTTATTTCCTCTGCAAGTTGCCGAAGACTTCCTGTGACATCAGACGCACGCCCCCGGCAGTCATCAGCCCGCCTGCATTCCCATGGGAATGCTCAGTGTTTTCATGAGGATGCTCACAAAATGTCGGGCATTCCCATGGTACAGCCCTGTTTCCACCCCTGTCTGCCCCCGGCCCTCCCTCCCTCCCCACAACGAATGGCCCCATGAGTTTGTATCTCGCCGAAGCCATTTGGTGCCAAGTTTGCACATGCACAAAAATGCGCATGCGCAAACCCCGACCATCGGGCTGGGGCCAAATACGGATCTCTATGAGCTATCCTGAATCAGCCCCATAGTGTCCACACTTGCTAGAGACCTGGGGGATCTGGGCCATCTTTAGCTTTCATATTTGGGAAGAGCAAATCTACTGCAAATTATCTATTGTCCTAAACTCTTGTACCCTTTACAAGTAATCCTGGTTCTCTTATCCCAAAAAGATGTTGTAACAATTACTCAAATGTTCAGGAATTTCATATGGAATAATAAAGGGGCAAAAATAAGTATGATTACATTATACCAACCACAATGGAATGGAGGAATTAATTTCTAGGATATTCTAATGTATAATTATGCTTCACTACTTATTGAATTGTTTAATTGTATTTTTGAATATTGAATTTGAATGATATGTGAAAGATTGGCTGACGGCTCAACAGGTCTATTCCAACAAGCTATTGGAGCAGAAGTTTTTACCCTGAATCTTACATATGATTGATAATGAGATCCCACCCAAAGCCTTAGACAACCCTTTACTAATGACTACTAGAATACTTTGGCTCCTTCTATGGGCAGTATTCAACGTGAAATATTCTCCGTGCATGGCAAGAGATTTTTTCTCTCGCCATGCACTCGCCCTGTTCTGGAGGGCTCGCTGCCTCTCCTGCTCCCAATATTCAATGTGGTTAAGACTCGCCGCCACTCGCGGCGAGTCTTAACCCCTGCAGAGGACGAGCGTCCGCGGCAGGGAGCTGGCAGGGAGCCGGTGGGACGGTGGCAGCCAGGGAGATTAAAGTCTCCCTGGCTGCCCCAGAACATATGTGGACGGGAGGTGGGCTCCCCGGGACCCAGGCAGCACAAGCTGCCCCCCCCTATAGCCAGCGGGGGACCCAGTATTCACTGCACCTGATCGTGCATATGTAATGATCGGATGCAGTGAATATATGAATATCTAATGAGCGGCTCGAGCGCTCCGGCCCCCTGCTGGCTGCTCTGTGTAAAAAAATAAAAATAAATTAAAAATATATATTTTTTACAATTAAATATATATTCATGTGCTTATAAGCACATGAATAAAAATAACATGCCCCTTCACCAAAAAAAATACAAAAAAAAACCTTTTAGTTTAAAAGTTCACATTCCAGTTCTCCATGAAAAGATGGAGAATTGCTACACGGAGAGACATGGCGAAAATCACTTAAAAAGACGGTGAAAATATCACATTGAATAGGGTGGTTCACTTTTGGAGAGCAAAATGCTCCTTCCAACGCGAAAACAGCACAAACTCGCCATAAAACAAGGCAAATTTTTCTCATTGAATACTGGCCTATGACACAAATATTGAGTTTTTAACTAAAAACAATATCCATATATTATAAGTTTTTTAGAGATCCTTTGGAACATTCTACATTAAAAACAGGTCTTTCACAATTTCCCTAATGTGATGGCTGAAGATTTCTTAAAAATGTTAGAATATTCAACCACCACATCCCCAATAGCCAACTACACAGAAATGTATATGAATTTCTTTCATTGTGCATATATATCTCCTGTAAGAGGGTAACAGATGAGTATTTTAGGGAGTCCTATCTGTCTTAAATACTCCCATGAAAAAGCAGACCTATTACATTGTTTTTGGACTTGCGCAAACATCAAACGATTTTGGCAACAAGTTAATGAATTTACCACTGCACATTTGGTTAATTTTGTCCCATTAACTAAAGAATGGAATATTGCCCACTGACTCAGTTTGAAAATGCTTTCAAAGAACTCTATGGTCTGAGACCTGTGTAAAATAGCGGATCAAACTGTAACCATTATGCCGCGGGCATAATATATAGGCGATAATTCGAGGGGTGCACAGCACCAGCAATCACGAATCTACCTTACTGTGCGACACAGACAATTGTGAATCGAGAATTACATAGAATTACTCAAACACTAAGTCACCTATTTGCCCTCCAACTATTAAAAGAATACTCACTGATTAAAAAGCGCTGACCTAATCTGATACAAAGAGTATACAAAAATCACAACATACAATTTAGGGATACGTGGGATCCACTACGTTGGGGTTAATATCCCCTTTTTTATACTTACCTTGTCTTACCCTTACATGTGTGTTTTTATATGTCGCAGTTCTTAAAAATAAAGAATAAAAGTTATATTTTATAAAATTTCTCTTCTGGTGCGCCTTCCATGTGACAATCTTTCTTTCCTTCTTTAAATTTGATATACCTATTGTCCAACTGCAGCACACCCCATACCACATATTATGAGATACTGAATATAGGGGTCCTATAAGTATATTGAACCATACTGGCAAACCCCTCTTTGTTGCTTGTTATGTAACTATCATTTGCCTTGTATATTGTATGAAATTAAGTTAATGTAACATTTTTAATTCTCCTCTTTAGAAGGTCTTTTACCTAGTTTAAAACAGTAGAGTATACAGTAGATCGGAGTTACAGTATTCATAATTTACAAGATATGGATTTATGAGTGCGTGTCCATGAAAAATAATGCATAATATACTTCATTCATATAACTTTCACAGGAGGATATTGATGAAGAAATTGAAGCAGAATATAGCATACTGAAAGCTTTGTCTGACCATCCCAATGTGGTCAAATTTTATGGAATGTATTTTAAGAAAGACGCGAAGACTGGGGATCAGTTGTGGCTGGTTCTGGAGGTTTGTTCATAATCACATAACTACTGTACTTCCTCTCACTAATGTCTTTACTCAGCTTCTATTAGAAGAAAGAGCCTAATTCAGACCTGATTCCTAGGCTGCTTTTTTCTGCAGCCCTGCGATCTGGTATACGCTGCCCTGCCAGAGTGAATTTCCGCCCCGTGCAAGCCTGCAAATTGCTTGGATCATTTAATAGCTCCAAATCCATTCGCAAGCCACTCGCCATCAAATGATTTTCCCAGTGTGCGCAATCTGTGCGTAGCCCAGGACTTACTCTGTGGCTGCGATAAAAGTAACCAGAGCTGACATCACACGACTTCATCTCTTGGCATGCCTGCGTTTTTCCTGACACGCCCAGAAAAGGCGGATTTCCATCCCCCAAATGCCGGCATTCTGTCAATCAAACAGCGTATGGCCAGTGATGAAAAAAGTAGCAGGATTTTATCACAGGAAGGCCCTGTGCATGTGGACTGTGGGCCGCATGCATGCGCAGCCTATCCATAATTGCCGGATATGCGCAATGACAGCCATGCCAGCAGCTCTGAATTAGGCCCAAAGTTCATTTTCAAGAGTTGGTTGGCCTAAGCTTGCAACCGCGTCTGACGTAAACCATGATTCCATCTTCCGCAGTTATGCAATGGCGGATCTGTTACTGATTTAGCAAAAGGACTTCTGAAAAGAGGCGAAAGAATGAATGAAGCCATCCTTGCTTACATTTTACATGAAGCTCTTATGGTAAGAACTTAATGCAGCATTTAGCTTTATAACGCTCTGCTATAATAAAGTACTCTAGAAGAGTGTCACTGTGATAGGAGTGAGCGCAGATACAGTAAGTGCTGTGTATCATGAAATCCATTGCAGTGCCTGGTAGTTGCCTGTTTCAGCATGAATGCATCGGTTTCCATGTCTGTATTTGATCTGATAATGGTCTCCTTCCTGCTAGGGTGAGCTTGCCTTTGTGGACTGGACATTTTTTTGCTGCAGGAGTGTTGGTTGTATAGACCTTGCTCAGGTCTGTTCGCAACAGCGCTAGGTTCCCACGGGGACCAATGTTGCATTTCTGCACATGGACATACGCAGGACAGCGGGCGGGGTCGTAGAGGGGCGTGGGGTGGTGGGCTGCCCCATTAGCTAATGGGAAAGTCCCATAACATCCATTTGCATGCCCTGCTTGCAAATCGTGCTTGTGAATGGGTGGCGGCAGCCAACCATTCGCAAGGTGAGGCTTGGTTGATACGCAAGGGTGCGGATTCGCATCCGAGTGTATCAACCAGAATAACCCCCTATGTTTTTAAGGTGGGTACACATTAGACGAGTTATGCTTAACTTGTACAATAACGATATTCAATGGGAATTTGAATTCACCCCCCTCCCTTTATCCTAGGTAGCCCTCATACTCACTACATGCTCTCATGATCATCTCCATCGATCTCCTTTATTTAACCCCTGCTAGTCTTTCAGTTTCAGCCCCTTTGTCAGGGCATATGACAGCAGAAGTTTAGTTGTGTTGCAGACTGCAAGACAACTGTGGCTCATATGCCAGCAGCTAATTAGAAGCAGCTGCAACAAGCCAGTCCATGGCTACTTACAGGTCCGCAAGTGAATGGTGTCAAGTTTAAACTACCACTGCCATCTGCCCTAGTGTCAGGACCCTGATCAGACACATTTCTGTGCTGTAGGTGTTCTACCAGTGCTGGGATTCCATTTTCGGTCCCAGCATTGTTGGCCACTGCTGAGAAGTAGCGGTATGCTAGAAGTTCATTAGTTGTAAGGACACATTTTTTGCTTGTCCATTTCTCCACTATTTAGAAGGCTTGATACATTTCCCCCTCATATACAGCATTATGTATTAGATCATGATTGCCAATTATTTCTATGATTTAGTTACAGTAGTTCCTTATTTTGCCTACGTTTTGTGCATAACAAATAATTATCCTATGTGTAATGCTACACAATATTGTTGAACTATATATTATAGATTAATTATAGTATTAGTATTATTATTAATAATAATAATAATAATAATAATGTTTCTTCTGTTCTGAAAATCATTTTCCATCAGGGCCTTGAACATTTGCATAGTCATAAGACAATTCATCGCGATGTGAAAGGGAACAATATCCTTCTGACAACAGAAGGAGGCGTCAAACTAGTGGATTTTGGTAAGACAATACAGCATGTTATAAAAATAACATTGGCAGCAATAGAAACAGTGTTTGTTACATGTAGTTAAGGTAATATACTAGATGCAAAATACAGTATATATAATGTCAAGTATTTTTACAATACTAAACTGTAGCACAGCAAAACCACCATTCATCTTAAACGTATAGCTCTACTAGCATGTGTCACAGTTTGAATTGGGAATATGGTAGCTGCAATGGTAAAAGCAATATTAATATCTGAGGTGGGACTAGGCCCAGATACTGAGGGGCATGGCCTAATATAAGGAGGTGTGGCAATGCTTCCTTCCCCTCAGAAGGGAAATAAAAAAGATGTGCTCCTGAGAGGGGGGGTTAGAGCGACTGTCAGAAGCCACTGACAGGTATGGAGGAGGAGAGAGGGAGTACAGCAACAGGTAGAATCGGGGCCCTACATCAGGTCTGGGTGGTTTGTAGCCCCCATGCACAAACAAACGCACACACTCACTCTCAACACTACTGACTACAGTGGAAGTGCATCAAACCTTCGAGAGAGGCAAAGTGGAGAAGTTGGTCATAGCAATCAATGTGATTAGTAGTTATTGAGTGGGAAGCAGAAATGCTCCAAATTTGGCCTCTACAAATGCATATGCAAAAAAGCTGCAGAATTAGATACATTCCGAAGTTCAAATGCAGAGGGTAATGCCATCCTTAGATGGCATTACCTTCTATAAGGAAGCCTATCTGCTTCTATCGCATTTCCTTCTGAAAGAGAGAGGTCCAATTGCATCCGTACCAGCACCCGACCCTCTTCAGACCTCGCGGCACATACTTTACTTGATGTATGTGCAGATGGACTCTAATCCTACAAGTCCACACCAGCATAAATGACAGCTGTCACCCGTAGCTGTCTTTCCAGGAAGAGCTGTACATCTCCCATCACATTTTTAACACAGTACTTTCCAATTAATCCCTGTAATACAAGAACTAAAAATTAAATTGAACTGTTTAAAATCAACTTGTTCTTACTTCACGGTCCACGATGGGTATAGAGAGAGAATATAATAGTGTGCCCAAAGCATGGCGAGTGCAGTGTTATACTAATACGATGTCCATGTCAACAAAGGTCAACATAGACACCAAAAAAGTTAAAAAATAAACTTGTAACGGCCTTATACTGTGCTGATCATTTCCATGTTGACCTTTTGCTTGTGTTGACCTTTTGCCAATGTTAAACTAGACAATGTGGACCATATTTCATGGGTCAACCTATTGCCTGTTGACCAATAGTGGCCAACCTATTGACTGTTGACCAATAGTGGCCAACCTATTGACTGTTGACCAATAGTGGCCAACCTATTGACTGTTGACCAATAGTGGCCAACCTATTGACTGTTGACCAATAGTGGCCAATCTATTGACTGTTGACCAATAGTGGCCAACCTATTGACTGTTGACCAATAGTGGCCAATCTATTGACTGTTGACCAATAGTGGCCAACCTACTGACTGTTGAACTAGACACTGTCGACCTAATAATCCACACCCAGAGAAATAGAAGAGAGGTTTTTCAGGAACTGTGTACTAGAGCCACAGTTCTACCAGATGATCTATCATTATTATAGCTAATTTGTCATTCATACAGTATCAGAGTCTGCCCCACTGGAGCCTGAAGTCTAAATTCCCTAACATACAAGTTTATACACATTGGGATTTATTGTTTTCGAATCGGTTGGAGCTATCAGTAAGCTTTTGGATGTGGGCAGAAATTGGATCATGTGGAGGACCTCATACAAATAAGAGGACATACAAACTCCACAGATAGGCCATGGCTAGGAAAGCAATTTACGATCTCAGTGTTGAGAGCAGTAACGCTAACCACTACACCATTTTGCTGCCTATAATCTAGAAACACACCTCCATGTTTTAGTTTTAAATCCTTGTTGTGTTTTTTTGATTTTGGCAAAACCACCTTCAAATGTCTTAGTTTTGGATCTGGATTTATTAAAATTGTTAAAAACAGATACAATCATGTAACCTGGATGCTAATGTGTAGCATTGCAGCATGAGCTAGAGCTCACATCCTCTCCATATATGTAAAATGGCCTCCGACATCACAAGTAATGGATTTACTTGAAAACCAAAATGAGCAAAATGTCTTTTTGAGATCTGAACTTGGCAGAAAGACCTGTACCTGTTTGACTCGGATCCCCACAGTTCGGGTGTGATTTTCATAAAAACTGGATAAAGGGATGTATAGTAGCAAAATAATAATAAAAAAAAATATTGCACATATTGAGTCATCTCCATGTTTTTATAATACAGTAGATATGGTTTATGGATTCCTATTTGTAAAACATTTAGGTAGAAAAATATATATTATAGTCGAAAGTATACATTTTTAAGAAAGAAGCTACAGAATTTAATAGTATTATATACAAAACATAGCTTTACCAGCAGGGGTGTAAATTTAAAAAAGGAGCCCAGAAGCAATGTAGACAGAGGTACTATCCAACCCCCCCCCTCCACACACACACACACACACACACACACACACACACACACACTGACCTCCTTGTCTTTGGCTTGTTCACGTGTTGATGCCTGTCACTTCATGTGCGTTAGCAAAGCTGGGAAGGCACAAGTGGAGTTAATTGTGATACTAAAATTGCAAGTTCTGGATCATCTCCAACCAAGTCCTCTAAGTTCTCCACAGCCTCATGTCTCATTGTTTCTTTCCAACTGTTTCTGCAACTTCAGTCCCTGCAGTGTCTCTTTATGCCCACAGTGTCCCTGCAGCTCTAGCCAGCCTCTGTCTCTTCTCCCCCATGTCTCTCCAGCTCCAGCCAATCACAAACGGTAACTCAGTCCACAGGAATTTACATTGTGATGTCATGCAAACCACATTGCAAGAAATTAAACTTTAATGCACTTACTGTAGCGGGACCTGAAGAATAACACAGACATTGACTCTACACATAGATACATCTATATCCACTGCCTGTGCCACTGCAGTGTCCAGTAGAGCACAAACAGCAGTTATAAATTGATTCATCTGTGGGACCTTTTGGGGAAAGGCACAACTGTGTCTGCTGTAATTCCTTGTTGTTGTGCTTGATCCTCAGTACCCGGAGCCCAATGCCTCCAAATCCTCCGGTAGTTCATGATGGATCCTATCAATACACTGTTGTGTAGCAGCTTACTTACAGTACTATATAAATTGTACATTTAATATTACTTTTCTTTACATAATACAGGTGTATCAGCTCAACTGTCAAATACCCGTCTCTGTCGGAATACATCAGTAGGAACTCCATTCTGGATGGCGCCCGAGGTTGGGTATTATTTGGTCTTTCACTATGTTCTTAATTTAATAACTGTATCATTCTCTAGAAGGGTTGAGGGGGATTCAACAAGAGGCTATACAGTGCGTTATTTAGGGAGGAAAATGTTGATAAACTTAGATAAATGTGCTGTACATATATAAATATATATAAATAACGATTGCGTTGACCATGGAGTTGCTGAATATGTTGATGGGCTTATATGTGTGAACATTGAATGACTCTAAAATCTTCCCCAAGTGGTGAACTGCTGAAAACATGGGGACACACCTCATATCAGAAGACTGCTCATGTACCCCCCGCCATGTGACTGAGAGCAAGCCTCCAGCCCTCTTGTGGGTAGAAGCCGATCAGAGAGAGTTTGTGTGTGGTGCTTGTCAGAGGCCATCGAGTGCCAACAGAGCATAGAACCAGAGAGGAGGGAGGATAAATCAGTGTGCGAGAAAAGCAAGAGATTGGAGAGAAACATAGGGGTAGCAAAGAAAAGAGTAAATGAGCATCTACTATCATTTTTTGAGTATATTCCGTAAAATAATATCTTGAATCTGATTGGTTGCTATGGGTTGATTTAAAAGGTTTGATACATTTCCAACCTATAGTAATGAAAAAAGAGAAACACAGACAGTGAAATACAGTGAAAGATAAGTTAAGAGTGTGAGAGAGATTATTTAAAAGAATATAGGCGCAGATGTATGAAGCAGTGATAAGGAGGAGAAGTGATAAAGTGCCTGGGGGCAGATGTATTAAGCCTTAACAAGAGATAAATACAAGGGTGATAAAGAGAGAAAAACGTCCAGCCAATCAGCTCCTTATTGACTTTTTTCAAACACAACCTGTAACATGGCAGTTAGGAGGTGATTGGCTGGACGTTTATCTCTCTTTATCACCCTTGCATTTTTCTCTTGTTAATGCTTAATACATCTTCCCCCTGGTCCTTTATAACCAGCCAATCAGCTCCAGACTGTTAAGTTACCAGCTGGGTTCAAAAAGGAATGGTTAGAAGCTGATTGGCCGGTGATAAAGTACCTGGCACTTTATCACTTCTCCTCCCTTATCACCGCTTCATTCATCTACTCCATAGACAGATATAAAATTGAATCTCAGCACTATGAGGGGAAGATGGTCATGGGCTTGGTCCAAGTTGTATGATAGCGAGCAACACACATTGCATGGGGTAAAAATTTAATAGTATAAGATATTCAGAAAGTGAGAGATTTGGTAAGAAAGTTTTTTTTTAAAGTCCCAATCATTTACACTGCAAAATCAAACTGGTTTAGCAGTGTAAATGATTGCCACTTTAAAAAGAAACTTGCTGCTTTAAAAAAAAAACCTGGATATTTCTTACCAAATCTCTCACTTTCTAAATATCTCTTCCTATTAAATTTCCCCCATGATCTTTGATTGGCAGTTTCAGGTATGGAAATCAAGGTTGAATCTTCTGAAGAACGTCTTGACATGGTTCCCACCTCTACAACAGTTATGACAGTGTCTAGGTCGACAGTCAATAGGTGAACACTAAAGAGTTGATATGCACATGGTCCACATAGACAAAATGCTGACACCAGCAAAAGGTTAACAAGGGAATTATTGACAGATGCAAAGTTTACTATGGGGTTTTATTTTTTTGGATGTCAAATTGTACATTTTATCACATGGCCCCAAATCAGTGCACTCAGTCCTCTTACATGGCTTGCTTCACTTGACCATGCCTCAGGCAAGGTAACGCGCTCCGCTACAGCTGGACAATTTAACGTTCCCAATCGGTGTTGACTTTTTCATGTGTTCACCATTGTCAATTTGATCTTTTGTGTCAACCTTTTGTCTATGTCAACCTTGTCCAGCTCGACCATATGGTCTTGACCTATTGTCTTCCATAGACACTGTGGACCTATCGACCAGATACCCTCTGCTTCAGCCACCGCATAGCACTGTGCTCAATTCCACCTTACCCACAAATAAACCACCTGCCCTGCTGTGATGGTTCCTTGTACAACCACCACACCGGGAACATCTTTGTGGTCACACTATTCATACTATAAACCTAATGGTCATGCAGAGCAACTGTTTTTATAAATGTTGTACAGTGCATGCATAGGAAACTATGTTAAATTATGCTTTAATATATACATATAATTACTTTTAACTTTAATTCTACAAAGAGAAATGCTTTATGGAGTCAGTGGGCCTTCCAACCAAAACGTTTCTACTCGGCAACTGTAGAGCCCCCCATACACTTTTGAGATTTGGGCCTTTTTCACATGATTTTGATGGATGTGAGAAGCATCAAATTGTCTGACTTTTGCACATTAAATCGGATCCGGAGGTTGTTATTGCTGCAACAAGGATACTTTGTATCCCGCAGCAATGGGATACATCACATGCTAAGTGACCGCATATAATGTAACTTATGTGATCTAGCCCAACAGCTCCCTGGTGGGGAGTTGATAAAGTATTGCATAAGATGCTGCATGTGATACTCTGGCCAAGTGTATGGCCACCTTAAAGGTCCATACACACTGGGCAAAAATATGATATGACAAATACACACTCAGTGTGCATACACACTGAGCGTTTTCACCCGTTTTAGCAATAGTCCCAGGGTAGACCGCTTTCCATAGCAGGACACTATGGAAAGCAGTCCATGCCCTTGCTCATCTGCTAATAATACCAGCAGATGAGCAGCCTGGCCAGTGATGAGGGGGGCGCGTGCATCACTGCTAACCGCTGCCCAGCACACATTGGGCGGCTTTCAAGCTGAAAGCTGCTCACCTAGTAAACTGAGCAGCTTTCAGATGAATGTCGCCCAGTGTGTATGGACATTAAGAGTTGAAAGGTGCAGGATTGTACATCTGTAAAAGTGCTGACACAGAGAAGAGAGGCTTCTTTGGTAGAAAATGTATACCGAAATCTTTCCACTATTCCATAATTAGTGTCTGCAGCACAAAGCACTTCATCAGCCTATTCTGAACCATCTCATTAATACACTCTTTCTAGTTACTTTCCTATTTTCACATTAGATCTTCGCTGTAGCTGAATTGGCTCCAGATTTCAAATTAATGAAAAATTCTAAAATTCAATTATTTTCTCCATTTGAAGTACCTGTGACTAATGAATAGCAGTCACTGTAGATCTTCTCTCGCTACCGGACGGTTGTCCTGTGGCACTGGATGGTGATCAAGAGTGGGTGGATGGGTGATGGGCAGCAGTTCCTTCCGGCTACCAATACCTCATCTATGCGTTTCATGCTTGGTAGCACTTTTTCAAGAGTAAAACTAAATTTAATTGAAAAATAATCATGATCACGACCACAAAATTAATAATTGAAATCCACCTGTAATAACATAAACATTTAGGAACATTGAAAAGAATGAATGCTTCAGCGACAAGTCAGCCATATGAACGTACATATTCAGTATTCAAAGACAGTGGCGCTAATTATTTTTAAATACATTTTATACAGTATCGCCTGAGCTCTATGTTACATAATAAAATAGTAGAGTTCATTCATTGTTTTGATAGGTGATTGCATGTGAGCAACAGGTGGATACAACCTATGACTCAAGATGTGATGTCTGGTCTTTAGGAATTACAGCAATAGAACTAGGGGATGGCGATCCTCCGCTGGCAGACTTACATCCGATGAGAGCCCTTTTTAAAATACCAAGGTACTTTACCACTTTAACGTTATTATTTTTATTTAGAGTGACATGTATCTTATATTTTTGTTTAAAGTTGCATGTATTTTCCTATTTTCCTTTTACCCCCCCTTGGGTGCAGCAATAATATGTGTGCATATGTACTTTGAAATGCATCCAACTATGGGCAATATTCAATGACTATAATCGACATGTGCAGCGAATCCTGTTTAGGATTCGCTGCACAGTCGCCGTGTTTCATAGGGCTGGAGCATTCGCTGCCAGCCGTCGCTGACACAGTATTCAATGCCGCAGGAGCTCGCTGCCCCTGACGGCGAATCTTAACCCCTGCAGCGGACGCCGCAGGGAGCCGAGGGACAGCGGCAGGCAGGGAGATGGAAGTCTCCCTGCCTGCCCTAGAATGTATGTGGGGGTTAGGAGGGCTCCCCCGGGACCCAGGCTGCACAAGCTGCCCCCCCGGGAGAGCCAGCAGGGGACCGGCTAGCACTGCTCCCGATCGTGCATGTAATGATCGGGAGCAGTGAATATATGAATATGTAATGAGCGTCTCTCGGCTCCCTGCTGGCTGTTATGTGTAAAAACAATATATATTTTTTTTTAATTAAATATATGTTCATGTGCTGTAAGCACATGAATAAAAATAGCATTTTAAAAGTTGAGATTCCACTTCACCATGAAAAGATGGCGATTGCTACACGGTGACACACGGCGAAAATCACCTAGAAAGCAATTCGCCATCTTCTCATTGAATACACTCTCAGTTATTCACATTGAAAAACCCATTGAAAAACCACAGCAAATTGCTGAGACTATCAGACGGCGAATTGTCCATCATTTACTGTTCGCAGACGGCGAAAAGTGCACGTTGAATGGGGTGATTCACTTTCTGACACAAAAAATCACCTTCTAACGCAAAAATAGCACAAATTCGCCATGAAACATGGTGAATTGGCCTCAATGAATACTGCCCTATGAGTTGCACGTATTCTCGTATTCTGATATACAGTATGTTAGCCTGCAAGTTGTATGTTCTGAAATTAAACTAGGAGCATTTCTGTTAATGATGATTGTGCCAACTTTGCCCAGGATACATCTATATGTTGGGATTCATTCTGCACCAGTTTATACACCTAAAACTACAAAGAGAGATACATATGTAGATTATTTTATACATTTGCATAAATGTTGCAACTATGTAAAATATAATGAGGTATAGTTGAGATTTTAGGGTCTGATTTCATAGCTCCAATACAGGATTCATGTTCTGAATCCTTGTTAAACAAGCACAAATTTACATACAAGAATACTTAGACAGGTTTAATATGTGTGCATGCTTTATACTGTACTGTATGTATGACTACGTGTTTTCTGTCAATGCTTATATTGTATTGACATCTAGTAGTATATCCATGATTAGTGATACCTTTAAAAATGTTCATGTATTCTTTAATATGTCCTTAGTTATGAGTTGCTTACTTACTAAAACATCAAAAACTTTTATCTATTTATCAAAATAATCATAGTTATTATTGCAGGAACCCCCCACCAACACTGCGTCAGCCAGAACTGTGGTCAGCAGAGTTTAATGACTTTATTAGCAAGTGAGTACTAATGTAAGACTGATTTATTACAAGATGACTTAAACACTTTGACATCACAAATATCACAGTACGAGGGAAATAGCTGTTTATGCATTAGAATGGCTGTTGGTACAGTTAACTGAGACAGGAAAAAGCATTATATAATATAAAGTTATTACAATTTCTAATAAGGTAAGATAGATGGAAGACATAATGTAGTTTACCGTTCATAGGAAGGAATTCATTGGAAGATAGAGAGTAAAGTGTCAATAGGTCGGCACAGGATGGTCAACAGGTGGTTGACATGGTCAAAATGTCGAAAGTTAACTGGTCGATAAGGACTTATGTTGACAAGTTCAAAATCTTGATAGGTTTTAGGGTTAGATTTAGGGGTAGGGGTATAGGGTTAGGGTTAGATTGTCAGAGGGGAGAGGTAGAGTTAGCCATTTGGCAGAGGGTTAGGTATAGGCTGCAGAAGGGAGGCTTAAGGTGAGGCACTGAGCGAAGCGTTAGGTGTAGTTTTAAAATAACCCCAAAATATTAGCATGTTATCCTTTTGACCCTGTTGACCATATCGGCCATTTATTGTCGACCTCTTCACCCTGTCAACCATTTGACTACCTGGTGTTGACTTATACGTTTTGACTGTCTGTCACATCGGAGATCTATGTTGAACCTTGCAGCAGACTTTTCCTTTAGGCTCCTATTCATTTTCAAGGGCTGACAAATAGCTATCAATCATACCAAAAGCTGTGACTGCGTACACTAAAATCCTGAAAAAATACAATGTTGCTCCAGTATGGGTATGACTACTCCGAGATAATAAGTGACTGAGGAGGCAGGGGTGACAGGAAGATAGTAGATGACTGGTGTGGCATGAGTGACAGTGAAATAGTGGGTGACTTAGGCGGCAAATGGCAGATAGTAGGTGACACCCAAACATTCCCTGATTATAACATTGTACCTCATTTTCTTGGTGAAAGGCAGCATTACATGTTTGCAGTGATACTTAGTACAGTAGAAGGCAGCCACAGGCTCAGTAGCAGGGTCCTGGACGACCTCACTGAGGTCTCCAGATGTGGGCAGCACTTACCTACTCGCCTGCATGACATTGCTTTCTCTGCAGTTGCACACACACCCAGCCTGGCTACAGAACATGCGGAAGTTGCGTCTTGCATGCTCACAATGGTGAAAGCACTCTATGCACCGGAGCAAGTTGATAAAGATACCGTACGTCTGGTAATGGTAAGTGATGAATTTATCATCATATACCTATTTATCAAATAATTTTTGTAGCTACAGTATATCCCCCAAAACACTCATTTTCAGGGGCTAGTTGCAAATATTGAGTACCCCCCACATGTATGTAGGAGGAACAGCAGGAGGTATCTCTGATACACGCTGTGATCTCTCCATTGCTGCACACAGCCACGCTCTCCATAGATTTCGATGGGGGATGCAATACTGCCTGATTTACCAGTTTATTGGTCCCGCAGCTACCTCTGTCTGAAAACAGATGTAGCCCATGGTAGCTTATGAGCTACAAACTTCACTGCCAGCTGGACAGAGGGTTCCCCAGAACCCTCCCCAGAAGTGTCCGCAGTGCAGCATGGTCCAGTTTACAGCACATAAAGAGCCCCATCGGCTCCTCCAGTAAAGGAACTCACTCAGCTGGCCTAGGCTCCATTCCCTAGGCGCTCTGTTCATTCTTCAGCTGGCCTGCTGTGGCCTCCTTACCGTAGGCTGCAGTGACAGGGAGATAGCAGGAGCATGTGTTCCTAGAGGACCAGTGCCATCTGCTGTCTTGTGCTTCACGCACCAATGTATTTAGTGTAATGGTTGGGTTGGAACATCCCTAGATGCAGTCATTTTGGGTAAAACTTCAACGGGGCAACTATTTAACCAACGAATGGTTATTAGCAATGTTGGGCTTACTACATAGAATTACCCTGGGTGGAATAGGTTACTTCTAAAAGAGAGGACACAAAATGGGTGATTACAGCATCCTAATGCTCGGAGTGAGGTCCCACCATAACCATCAGGTTCACGTATTTTACTTCCGATCCACAAGCACACCAGGTGAGGTAGTCATGTTGGGCTCACTACAATGTTACACTGTGGGAGATAAGCATTACAATGACCCATGGCATACATGGGAAAACTGACACATATGTGACAATATGATATGGCCCAAAATCGACTGAGAATGACTTGAGGTAAATAACACTGTAGGGACCAAAACATGCCCAAATTTCATGATTTTGCAGCCAGAACTGTGGTTTTGTCATTAAAAAAACAGATTCAAAACCAAAACATGCAATCGTGGTTTTGTCAAATTAGAACCAAAACCAAATGAATTAATACAGATAGAAAAACAAAACACAGGAGACAGTGCACATCTCTAACACTGGATAGATCTGTAAAATATTATGAGTCCCGTAGGACTGTAGCTGGATGCATGGATGCTATAAAAATAGTGGCTGAGACTTTTCCACAGCTGCTACTGCATCTTTATGGTGATGCCATGACCAGGGTCATCCTGTTGTGATGCTCATTGGCTGTGATGCAGGTCTTCGATGTGCATACAAAGATGCATTATGAGCGCAATTTTGGCTGCACTTTTATCTCTGCCCGGTGGCAGGCACAGAATGCCCAGGTGACCATGGCCAACGGTGTAAGTGCAACTGTGTCTTTAGTCATTAGTCCTAGAAACACCCATGGTCATGGCATGGATTGTCATGCAATTTTTATCTGCACCTCTGTGCATTATCCATCATGGTGCATGTGTGGCCTGGATGTATGCACAAAGGGAACCCATTGGACACTTGCACCGATGTCTTCCCTGCATCCACATCTTAATTACCCACAAGGTGTTTAAGAATAAATAAAAACAAGTCAATGTCCTGAAGATCTCTATGGGTTGGCCAATTTGCAATTTATTGAGCGTAATTTTCTCTAGATCAGGGGTGTGGAACCTCAGGCCCGGGGGCCATATGCGGCCCCTGTAGCTGCTCTGAATGGCCCACCCACCTGCATGGCGGCTTTGCCGTGAGTCAAGTACAGGGGAATTCTCGCGAGAGGTCGGTAGTTCTCACGAGATACCTCTTAATCAAGAGCAGCCAGAGACTTTCAGTCCTATTCAGTGGCAGCCAACAGAGTGTGGGGCAGCTGCAGCAGGACAATTTGTAACAGAAATTTTTACATATGGCCCCCGAAGGATTTTTTCCTCATACAAATGGCCCTTGGCACAAAAAAGGTTCCCCATCCCTGCTCTAGATGGTACACTTAAGTGGTTACATTCATTGGCCTGACCAGGGATGGTCAGGCCAATGAATATATGAGATATTCTTCCTTCCCACAGAGGATGCACTTCAGAGGAGGTATAACATACAGGCATAGGCTTACTTCATGATGGATAATAAAATACTTGTTCTGCATAGCCTGTGTTATGTCTGCGTATGTATTCCATGTATGCAAAGTCTTTGATGCAAACTAAAGTAGGAGTTTGGTCATTTTTTCTGCCAGAAAATTGCGGTTAAGCTTCAAATAGAACTATTCAAATCAGTAATTGTGTGTTTTTCCAGATTATACAGCACACACACAGATTTACTATTTTATGAAATGTAGTTATTATTTTAGTGAAAAAATGAGAATCTGCCATTATTGTTGGAGAATTGAAAAATATTTTGCATCATCATTGGCTTTGGTGGTGTGAAAATGTTAATGCTGCAGACTGGTGGGATGATAACTTCCCCACTTGTGGGTCCCTGCATCTCCCATCATAATAGTGGGGCAGAGGGGCTCCAGGTCCTGACAGTCAGGGATCGGCATACCATCACGTGGAAGTCTTAATTTTGGTATCTTCTGTGCTGTTAGACATTTCTAGCTCTTTACCAGAGACCACTTTGAAAGAAAGGCTGTGGGGAGTCAAGCAGCCTTTACAGTGAGAGCTGTAATAAAGGAAAGGAATGGGGCCTCTACTGTATGTAGCACACCAAGGCTTCAATTACACAACTAAGAGGCCAGGAACTGACTAACTAGGCCCCTAACCAGAGGCAAACTGGCGAGCGAGCCGAAAACGGGCCAGGGTTCCGACTGTCTGGACGTAACGACAGTTGGGATCCGGTATTGAATACCCCCATGTCTCTACAGCAGCCTCACTTCTGTGTCTCCTGCCAGCTCCACTTCTGTGTCTCCTGCCAGTCTACTTTTGTCTCTCCAGACCACCTACCTTTTGTCTCTCCAACCAGCCCTCCTTCTGTGTATCCAGCCAACTCTTATTCTGTCTCTCCAGTCAGCCCACTTATGACTCTCCATTCAGCCTTCCTTCTGTCTCTCCAGCTATCCTTCTGCCTTACCAGCCAGCCCTCCATCTGTCTCTCTAGCCAGAATCCACTTCTGTCTCTCCAGCTACAAACTACTTCCAGCACATTCACTACAGCCAGTACATTCTCTCCAGCCGACACCCCTTCTTTCTCTCCAGCCACCCCCTTCTTCCTCACCAACCAGGCCCTAACCAATCAACACTAATTTCTGTCTAACCAGCAAGAACCCTTTTCTGTCTATCCAGTCAGCACCCCTTCTGTCTCTGAAGCCATCACCGCTTCATCTCCCCAGCCAGCTCTCCTTTCTCTCACCAGTCAGCACTCTTTTCTCTCACCAGTCAGCACTCTTTTCTCTCACCAGCCATATCCTCTCTTCTGTCTCTCCAGCCACAGTGCAGCCCAGAGCTCCTAATACAGTAGCTATATTAACTCTTGACACTGTTACTATAATGCAGTATATGTGCAGTTAAGTGGAGCAGTGTGTAGAAAAATAAATCTGTGTGTCTGAGTCAAAGTTGTAATTTTTTTCATTAAAACTTGTGTCTGTTTAATAACATTCAATAGGTTCCATGCCACCATGTAAATATTGTAATTATTGTGAGTTGGTATGGATCACAATTAGTCAGTCGAAGAGCAGGATCAGTAATTAAGTACTAGTGATGCTGCCAAGCAAAAACTAATTGGTACTTGTGTATTTGAAGGGAGCCCACTAAGCAAAGTGCTTAGTGGGGGATTCTGCTTCCGAAAATCGCATCATATCGCATGTCCCGTTTTAGTGCGATGCATGCGATTCGATTTTCCTATGTAATTTATTCACTGCTCTCTTGCCGTGGGCGGATCGCATTGCATGCGATCGCACCGCACACAAAATTGCATGCGATCACATGCAATTTTATAGGGTGCGATGCCATTTACTTTGCTATACACTTCTATGAGGTGCAATGAGATTTAGGCACCCCCCACCACTATCCACTATATAAATTCAACTCCATGCCGACGTGGATAGTGGGGGTATGAAAAGGTCGGGAGGGCGAGTTCCTCCGCCGCTCGCCACGCTTTGGGGTGACGTGGATAGTGGGGGGGTGCACTATGAGCGCATTATTGGCTGCACTTTTATCTCTGCCCAGTGGCAGGCAGAGAATGCCCAGGTGACCATGGCCAACAGTGTCAGTGCAACTGAGTCTTTAGTAATTAGTCCTAGAAACACCCATGCACCTCTGTGCATTATCCATCATGGCACATTTGCGGCCTGGATGTATGCACAAAGGGAAACCATTGGACACTTGCACCAATGTCTTCCCTGCATCCACATCTTAATCACCCACAAGGTGTTTAGGAATACATAAGGACAGGTTAATGTCATGAAGATCTCTATGGGTTGGCCAGTGAGTAATCTGCAAGTTATTGAGCGTAAGTTTCTCTAGATGGTACACGTAAGTGGTTTCATTCATTGGCCTGACCAGGGATGGATTTTGAAGGCAAACTAGCATGTGAAAGTTCTGGTAGCAGTCCTAATGAAGATGGGGTGTGTTATGGAGGTGGAGTCTGTCAAGAGGGACATTATCTATCCCCATAGGGACTGATTCTGTGTTGGTAGCAGTTGCAGCCTTCCTTATATTTTTGGCTTTCCTGAGGTCTACATCTGTGCCTCCAACTGTGCAAGGACTGTTATACTCACTGTCATGTCTACATATGTAGCAATCCTGCTTTCTGTGTCTTTAGGCCACCATCTGTTACACCAGTAAAACTTACTCCAGCCTTACACTATGTGCAGATCCTCCATATGAGTAATAATAATAATAATAATAATAATAATAATAATAATAAAATATTTATTTATAAAAGAAAAAAATGAAACATATTGGCCCCAAAGGGAGAAAAAAGCATTGGAAGGGTATAGGACCAGGAATAAGGGAGAAGTATGATGAGACAATAGGAGCAGAGCATGGCTGAGGTGACCCGGCATATGCTGGGTCCATTTACTTACTAGTGTGATATGTGTGCGTGTACATGTTATAGGGAATATAAGGGCCCAATTCAGCCTTGTTCGCTAGGTTGCATATATCCACTGCCTATCGAGCAGATTAATGCCTCCCCTTTAAATGCACGCCCCACTGCCGGCCGTATCCCCTCGCTACTCTGCAAGCGGTTATGTCTGCTTCCACATCTGCTGCATGCGCCCGCACAGAGGAAAAATCATTTGATGGTTAAGCCAGGACTTACTTTTTATTTGAATATTGATGGCCGAATTAAAGGCGGGCACTGCCGTTATGTGACGTCATCCGCCCAGCCCGAGCAAGTAGGGGAACGCCCGAGTTTGCAGGGGCCCACCCAGGGTTTCTATGGCAGCGAGTTAAAAATTTGCGCTCACTGCGGGGGTTTTCACATGCGGATTACGGCCTATCAGGGATGGGGACAAATTTAAACCTGTGCGAAACGGTTTGAATGTGTGTGCTGGTAATAAATAAATAATGTGTTTAAAAGTATTAAATATGAATATTTGTGTATGTGCATATAATGTGAATATCTGTGTATGTATACAGTATACTGTATATATATATACTACCACCACTCCAGATTTTCCCAAGGTGCCTTCCTGAGACCATCCACGAAACGCTGATTTTTTTAATACATTAGTCTGCACCTTGGAAGTCTGTGAATGCGCCCTCCTTGTTTTTGGATTTAGTATATTGTATATATCTTTAGAACTGCTCGGCTTTTTATTATCTAAATAGTTCAAACTGTTGCTATAATTATTCCCATTTACTTGATTTTTCAGGTGCCTTGCCAAAGATTTTGAAAAACGCCCCATGGTTTGTGATCTCTTGGAACATGCTTTTATTAGACAAATTAAACAGAATGAAAAAGCACTTCAAAAGCAGCTAATGGAATTCATAGATATCCACCAGCAAATGGGCATAATGGAGAAGAAGAGGTAAACAACTCACTCCTACTTGCCAGGTTACAATGAATGTGCTGCAGGAAGTACAGTACTGTCACTGGAATTTGTTTAATCATCACAGGTTGAATTAAATAGATTTTATTTAAGATTATTTTTTTCCCCTGTAGCTGGGTATAAATTGAACACATGAAATGGATGGTAATTTTGTCCCTAGCCAAATGGATTTACAATCTAGAAATGTGGGAAGTATATAATAAGATACATGAGGTACAAAAATAACAATTGTAGTTGGTGATGATGACAAGGGGTCAGTACCCCTTTTTTAGCTAAAGGTTTTGTGCATGGGAGTGGGTTAGTGCTGCAGTTTCACCTATCTACCAATGTGACAATGATTAATGGTGCTGAGCATCGGGAGCCAAGGCACAGTGCAGTGCATTACTGGGAGTTGACTAAGTTCCATGACACTTTGCACCAGAGGTCAGAGGCTGAGACGTTTGTGCTGAGTTCTGATTGGTGGAGCTCATTACATGCTTCTCAGGCCCATGGAGAACAGCAGCTGCAGCCTAGTCATGGAAGGGTTTTTAATCAGAGGCAGCACTGGGACTGTGAGGTCTCCTACAGAGTAAGGTGCAGAGGGACAAACACAGGCTTCTCATGTGGTATGTATGTATGTGTATGTTTGACCAATTGACCAAGTTTATACTGCCTTTACTCTGTGTTTTGACAGTGTAATATTCTCCCATGCAGTTTGCGGCCAGTAATGACAAGTGCAAGGGGCCCCCCTGTCTAAATTGCCCCTGGCCCCCCGAAGGCTTCATCTGATACTGACAGTATGTGTGGGTATTCTAAAGCATGGTTACTAATAGCATAGTGGTCGATACATTGAAAGGGGTGCCGGATGACCTCCCAACAGTCAATGTTATGATGGTCCCGATTTACAAGGGCTATTTCTCCCTCATATTCTCCCACATAGAGGAAGAATAGAAACTGAGGTAATTGCAGCGAGCCACCGACAGCAGTAAGACTGCATGGGTTTTCAATGCACTCGCCCCCTGTCAGAGTATCAGCAGTCCAATGTCTGTATACTGACTGTTGGAATCCCGACTATCGAGCTGCCATACCACACCCATTGAAAGGCAATGAAAACGGCGTGATTTGTCATAGGGGTGGAAAATAGGTGTGATGATGCACAAGAAAACTTTAGTAGGGTGTTACTAGAGATTAGCGGTTCGGATTCATAGGAATCTGAACCGCTCTGATCTTTGGTGATCCGCTCAGACTTAGATCCTGAAATGAGGCCGAATGCCCTCTTCCCGACGTTGGATTCTCGAAAACTTGGACTGCTGTCCATACCCCACCATTTGTTAATGGTAGTATGACTGCTGTCCATACTCCACCATTTGTTAATGGCAGTATGACTGCTGTCCATACTCCACCGTTTGTTAATGGAAGTATGACTGCTGTCCATACTCCACATTTGTTAATGGTAGTATGACTGCTGACTGTACCCTATTATATGTTCGTGTTAAAAATATAAAAGTACCCACTGTGTATATATAACTGTGACTGCACATCTTAGCCCAGTGTGTATATGGTACTGTAACTGCAGTCTGCCTTTGTTAACGCCCAAAAAAAAAGATAAAAAACACAAAAAAGAAAAGTTTTAGAAAATAAAAAATAACTATTTTCTTAAATTTACTGCCACTGTGTATAAGTTACTGTGACTGCATGCAGTACCCACTGTGTATACGGTACTGTCAATGCTGTCTGTACTCATTGTGTATATGGTACTGTGACTGCTGTCTGTATCCCACCATTGTTACCGCAAGTTTGAAATAAAAAAATATAAATGTTATAAAAAAATATTTTTAAAGTTATTTTCATTTTTCATTGCACCCCACTGTGTATATGTTACTGTGACTAATGGCGGTACCCCACTGTGTATATGGTACTGTGACTGCAGGCTGTACCTTTCTGTGTATAAGTTACTGTGACTGCAGGCCTTTATACGGTGCTGTGACTGCTGCTTTTTTTTTTAATAAATATTATTTGTACTGTTTGGTGCACATTTTTTTACAAACACCTTACAGAGCTGTAAGCCCTGTGATATGCACAAGTATATATATATATATATATATATATATATATATATATATATATATATATAGATATAGATATAGATATAGATATATATAGATCTATATAGATATATATAGATATAGATATACACAAAACCTGCACTCTCACCCTCATAGATCAGGTAGCCGCTGGGGTGCCATATAAATAGCAGTGTAGCCAGAAGTCACACTGCTATATAAATACAGATACTCCCTAATGGGAAAAACAGCACTCACCAGACTTGTTGAATGTAGTCACCGGGGTTAATGTCCCAATCAATTTATCAGTCAAATAGGAAGCCTGCCGATGTATCCAAGGTGTGAAAGGGGTAACAGGGGCGCCCCTGTTACCCCTTTGACACCTTGGATATATCACTTGAATTGCTGTGCTGCCTTGAGAATGGTCTGAAGGGACCGAAACGTTGGCAGGCTTCCTATTTGACTGAATAAATTGATTGGGACATTAACCCCGGTGACTACATTCAACAAGTCTGGTGAGTGCTGTTTTCCCCATTGGGGAGTATCTGTATGTATATATATGTATATATATATATATATATATGTATATATATATATATATATATATATATATATATATGTATATATACCGGGCGTCTGGCCGGCACTCCAAAGTGCTTTGTGCTTTATCTTGCCTGGTGCCTTCCAGAAAAAACCTGAAGTCAGGTATCCATAGCTCACTCCCACGGTGGCACTCCAAGGACGAAATAAAGAGTCGACACACACTGTATGTGTTCAACATTTCAGTGCTGTGCACTTTTATCAAGAACAGTGTAACACTGTTCTTGATAAAAGTGCACAGCACTGAAACGTTGAACACATACAGTGTGTGTCGACTCTTTATTTCGTCCTTGGAGTGCCACCGTGGGAGTGAGCTATATGTGTATATATATATATATATATATATATATATATATATATATATATATATATATATATATATATATATATAAGGCTATTTTTCAGCAGGCTCCAGCAGGAACTGAGGCCCTTATTCTAGTTCACTCTTTCTGACAAAATATTTCTTAGATGGAGAAAACCATGTGCACTGCAGGTGAGGCAGGTGTTACTTGAGCAGAGATAATTAGATTTGGGTGGGGTTTTACACCTGCCTCACCTGCAGTGCACATGGGCACCTGCAGTGCCCATCTAAGAAATATTTTGTCAGAAAGAGTGAACTAGAATAAGGGCCTCAGTTCCTGCTGGAGCCTGCTGAAAAATAGCACTATATATATATATATATATATATATATATATATATATATATATATATATATATATATATATATATATATATACTGTAGACGATAGATAGGACTAACTCTCCAGACTTATTTATGCAAATAAAATCAGCTGTGTATTCATAAATTTCATATGCAGCAGAAATAAAGTTGATACTCAACGTTAGCGTTTCAAGCCGAACAGGACCTTCATCAGGAGTTAGACAACAAATGCATCCATAATAGGGTGAAGCACAGCGTGGACCACACAGCAGGTTCCTACTGTGGTCCACGCTGTGCTTCACCCTATTATGGATGCATTTGTTGTCTAACTCCTGATGAAGGTCCTGTTCGGACTGAAACGCTAATGTTGAGTATCAACTTTATTTCTGCTGCATATGAAAATTATGAATACACAGCTGATTTTATTTGCATAAATAAGTCTGGAGAGTGAGTCCTTTCTATCGTCTATATACATGGACTTTCTACAAAGTTCTGGACATCACCCTGGCAGTTGCTTTTTTCATTGAATGGAGTGCGATCTTATACCACAAATATATATATATATATATAGATATATATATATATCTATATATATATAGATATATACAGAACAAAAGTACCCAGCGCAAAGGTCCTTAGTGTTTTCCTAGGTAAAAGTCCACATCAGTATACATATATAGATATATATATATTATAATTTATTAAACTGCCACCCTGTGTGGATGAAAACAAATATTGTCAACAAATATTGTCGTGAGCTTGTAGGTGGTCCAAATCGACTGGAAATTAGTGAAAGTTAATGTAATTGATGTTAATATACAATAAGAACACAAACATTCAGTGATTTTAGCTGATTTTTATGATTTAAAATAAAAATGCAGATCCAAAACCATAGCCAAAACCAACAAGGGCAGTTTTGGCAAGATCAAATACAGATCCAAAAACTGGAGGAAGATTCAGATCCACAACCAAAACCAACTATGGAGGCCAGCACACATCTCTAGTTGTGACTGTGTGTTTGCATAATCATAGCTAAGTACCACATTGTATAAGTTTACCAGTACATCAGCCACCAAGTGCAACCACTCCGTAAGTTGGTGGCTGGGTCAGGGGGCTTCAGGTGGATCTGATATGTTGGCCTAATTTCCAAGGGGGCAGGAACACCTCCCAATTTTCAGGAACCTCTTGGCAGAGAAGGCAATTATGACTAATAGATATATTTCTTTTAAAAAATGTTGGGTTCTTTATCTGTAGTGTACCAGCGAGTGTGTACACATGATATATCTGTGGACTACGTTGGTCCCGCAGCACAACCAGTTGCAATGTATCTTGCAGATCTACTGTATCAACGTTTCTGGCAAAATGTATGGAAAACTCACCAACCACCCATACACTGGCTGAAGGGATTGAAATGAAATGCAAATTCCCTCCAAGTGGTGATATCAGGAAGGAGACACTGGCTGATTGAGTGGTATTGTGTGTATATACTTAACAAATGGTCAGTGCCTAGGACAGAAGCAGTATCAGCAAATCATGGGTGCATACTTGTACCCAGTGGTGGCTCCAAAGGGGAGCTGCAGCACAGTTTAACATTCAAATAGGGGAGAAACACCAACTGCCATTCCAAACTGACTCACTGGTGTTGCTCAATGGTGGGACTCCCCTATTTGAATTTTGAACTGTGCTGCAGCACCTTCTCTGGAGCTACCACTACTTGCACCTATTTGTCCTGGAGTGTCTGTTAGGTGACCTTATTTTGTGGAAGTTCTCCTAGATTCCTGGAAGAGTGGATCAGCCTTATATATCTCACCAGTTCCTAGTGAAGTTGATGTTTGGGATTATGAGTCGTCATAATTCGCGGACTGTTAGATGCTGAAAATTATGGTATTATGTCATAGAGGCATGGCCATGAGGCTGTGATTTTCCTAATAAAAACCTCAATGACTCCCACTAGGCCTTCCAACTAGACCTTTTCTAATGGGTGCCGGATTGTGCTTTACCTCCAGGAGCCTTGTGCCCTTATTAAAACCCATTCTACAGAGTTGTGAAATTGTCTCATCTGGAAAATTCATGGTGGAAAAATACGCATGTGGAGTAGAAAAATAAATGGTAACAGTGTAGGTGCCAGAGAATACTTACATGCTGAGATATCAGTTACTATGACATGGTGATGTCATGTACAGCCTATCATCATCATTACATTACATCATTACTCAGGACCTACCAAGAAGCAGGTGCAAACCACAAAAGATTGCAACCTCTATGCTGTACAGTACATACACTATGTGTGAATACCAACCTGGAGTCTGGTCTCTTCTTTTACATGCAGCACAGATGTATTTGTACTACTCTGAATTACCCATCAACTCTCAAAATGTACAGTGCTGGTCTTGCTATGCCATTGACTAATAATTGGCAGGTCCATATATATATATATATATATATATATATATAATGCAGAAACAGAGTGCGCCACTGTTGTATACAGTAGCTCCACCACCAGATATAAAAAAAAACTGTAATAATCACAGACAAATGACAATTCGACAATTTAATAATCTGTTTGAGGTCAATCATTCAGTTCAATATAACAAGGAAAACACCCTTGGTATATATAGATATAGATAGTCTTTTGCACCTTGAAATGGGGCTAGTCCCCGAAACGTTGGAGTATTGTTTTTGCAACAAATAAAAAATCCTACGGAGTGCTGCCGCCTGCCATTTTTCATGATATATATAGATATATCTATCTATATATCTATATATATATAGATATGGGAAATGGCAAAGGGGGGGCCACACAGTGCGCTCAATGGGAGTAACAGAGAGAGCTGCAACCCTGAAAGGATCCCCTGTTAGATGGGACCCGGTTAGAGAAATGGAGAAAAATGGGGTTTTCAGGGTGCGCTAAAAAGACCTTATATAATTGAACTGTACAATTCAAATGACAGTAAAAAACAATTTATTAAAAAGTTGCTCACAGGAGCGTAGCAGTTTATAAACAAGGTCCGATTAAAGATTTTGTGAACTGATAGTATAACAACAATCTGTACACTTAAATGGTAGATGGATGTCCATAAACGTCAGTTAAGCCCAACGCGTTTCGTCGTTCACACGACTTCCTCAGGGGCATGGTATAATACGATTGTCAAACGAATTTATGGTTGAACTCTAGGATACTCCTAGGAAGCGCAATATTTTGGCTGTAGAGACTTGATGGATATACAAATATAGGCGTGGTGTCCACTAGCCGTAGTGTATATGGGTATGGAAATATAGATTCTCGATGTGAAAAAAAAGGTATTTAGTCTTCCAGTCGATATAGAGTGAACTGCTAGGCTCCACAATAGTGAAGTTTCAATAGTTTCACTATTGTGGAGCCTAGCAGTTCACTCTATATTGACTGGAAGACTAAATACCTTTTTTTTCACATCGAGAATCTATATTTCCATACCCATATACACTACGGCTAGTGGACACCACGCCTATATTTGTATATCCATCAAGTCTCTACAGCCAAAATATTGCGCTTCCTAGGAGTATCCTAGAGTTCAACCATAAATTCGTTTGACAATCGTATTATACCATGCCCCTGAGGAAGTCGTGTGAACGACGAAACGCGTTGGACTTAACTGACGTTTATGGACATCCATCTACCATTTAAGTGTACAGATTGTTGTTATACTATCAGTTCACAGTATCTTTAATCGGACCTTGTTTATAAACTGCTACGCTCCTGTGAGCAACTTTTTAATAAATTGTTTTTTACTGTCATTTGAATTGTACAGTTCAATTATATAAGGTCTTTTTAGCGCACCCTGAAAACCCCATTTGTCTCCATATATATAGATATATATATATAGATATATATATCTATATATATACTAGTGACCCGCCATGGCTTTGCACGAGAAGCACTAGTTATCTATAGCCAGATGACTTCTCATGGATGGGGGCGGTCTTGTGATGAAGTTTTAGCAGATATCTATAGGTACAGTGCCGATGGTCAATCTGGTTCTGTTTCACAACTTTGGTGAGGTTAAGTTGCGAATAAGCATCACCGGTGATCCAACCTTCAATGTTGATACATGCGGTGGCATTCTGGGTGGTTCCAATTAATTCAAAAATTCAATGGATTTGTATTTGACTGTTTTGCCAGGCAGTTTCAATTGAATTTGCTCATTGAGCTTGTTGACATCATACTGTACTTTTTTGGTGCCAAAATTGCACGTTCGCACAGCCAATCCGGATTTTTGTAGTTGGTTGTTAGATTTGGGAATACGTTGTCGACAACGGCTTGAATATTCAGTTGCATTTGACAGAAGTTCGGTAAGAATGGAAACTAATTCGTGGCGCGATCAATTAATTGCCAAAACCCCAAAAAAAATTCTGTTGATCCTATCTCTACCAAACTTCACAGGATCACCTGCTGGGCTAATTTGAAGATTGCCTGAAAATGTAATCAAAATCGGTCAGGTCGTTTTGGAGTCCATAGGGAACATTCACACATACACACATCGATATATATATATATATATATATATAAGGCAGTTTGTTTAGGTAGGGTGCGCTGACACCTGTAAAACCACAGAGGGTAACGCTGAGCTTGTTTCCTAAGCAAAGACCATATACACTAGTCCATTCAAATATAGGACAGCTGCTCCCTGATGTCAGAGCCTGATCCCAACGGCTCAAAGACAAAGATTCTGGAAAGAGAGGAAGACAAAGGGGGCGCCTATGGTGTATTACCGTTTTTATTCATAAAAAACAGACGCTGATAAATTCATAAAACAACGGGGTATATTGCCCGTACCAGATAATCCATCAGCTGTGGACTGGACTACCACATGATTTCAATAAAAAGATTCCCACTGGCAATACTGCTGTTACGATCTTATTTGGACTCACGAGACCTCAGGTACCGCCGGCAATGTCCCGCACTGTCGATCCGGACCAAGGCTCCAGCACAGTCCTTTCCACAGCTCCGTCAGTGGGAGATCCAACTTGCGTCACCTATATATATATATAATATATATATATATATATATATATATATATATATTATATATATATATATATATGTGTGTGTGTGTGTGTGTGTGTGTGTAGCTGGAATTGCATGCAAGTTTGCATCCAGACTAGTGTCCCTCTATTTTCTTGATCAAAATGGCATCTGTGGTGATGCTAAAGATATGGAAAGGATACAAACTATATTAAAAAAAAGTTCAATATACTGTACCCAAAAGTGACATTGGCCCTTATTCTGATCCGTGCGGCCGGAGCCGATTATGCGGCCAGGACCGTGCGTGCGAAACCCCGCCTTCCATACGGATCGCCAACTCCGTCCGTATGCGGTAAGAAGCTGTCCGAACGGACCGCACGTGTATTTTTCACGGAATACGCCTCCTCCATCTAAGGGAACCTCCCCCATCATTCGATGGTCGCAGACCATCGAATGCAGGACCGAGTGCTCCACCAGCACCCGCAACCTCAGACCACACGGACATTTTTCCGTGCAAAAGCAGGGATCTGGGCGGGCAGCTGACATCCGGCGATGTCATATGTCCGCCCCCTACACGTGCGTCACGGCCGCATTACCATACATACGTCCAGCGTTTTCATGGGAACTTCCATGAAACGCGGGGCGTATGCATATGGTAATGAGCCCAAATAGCCCTTCACGCCCCTCTCCACCCCCTGTTCGGAGTGTTCACATATCATGCGGGATTTGGCCGTACGCCCCGCTCGCACATGCGCAGAGACGCCTCTGCACATGCGCAGACACAAAACATCGGCGGGCCGAACGCACGCGGATATATCCGCACCGATCAGAATAAGGGCCATTATCTCTCAATAAATGTAATTCCATAATTCCATGAAACATATTCATTGGTTTGCTATAAGGGAAATCACTGGAGACCACCCTGTAAACATTTTTGGCTTAATAATCTTTTATGAGTATGAGATCAATAAAAAAGCAGAAAATATTACATGGACAGTAAGGTTTTCTGGATAATAACAAAATCTTATATTTAGATATTTATTTATTACCAGTTTCTTATATAGCGCACACATAGTCTGCAGCACTTTACAGAGAATATTTGAACACTCACATCAGTCCCTGCCCCAGTGGAGCTTACAATCCCTACCACATGTACACGCACACACAGACATTCTAGGGTTACTTTTGTTGGGAGCCAATTAACCTACCAGTATATTTTTGGATTGTGGGAGGAAACCGGAGTACCCGGAGGAAACCCACGCAAGTACGGGGAGAATAGTATTTACATAGTGGATGGAATAATGTAATGAATAAGAAAGATACATTACTATTAGAGATGTGCAGGTTCGGATTTACTTGGTTCTTATCACCTACAACTCAAACTCTCAGAAAGGTATCTTTTCAATATTATTTTTAATAGTATACAGCATACATAATAACAATTAATAAAGTAAAATCATAAAATCAAAGTAGGAGATACAGCTTTAGTTTCAAGCAATAGGCAGTGATAAATGTGGTTTCCATACTCTCAGGCCTCAATCCAGATAGGACTGGGAGTAATCCAACACAGATACATTAACCTTATTGCCAACTGTGCTGTTAGCAGAAAAGCCAGCACTGTTCCTCCATCAACATGTTTTGAGATGAGAATCTCTTCCTCGTGATAAGGACACTGTGCAGGTTGAAGGCTTATTTGAAACTGTTTAGATAATGATCACTTCCTGTTCTGGTCAAGTGACAGGAAGTGACATCTCTGAAGTCTATCCATATATTAACAAATAAAATAATGTTCTAAAATGTTTAATATGTGAATTTGGGTGTTCATCCACATCATTGATGATTCCTCTTCAAAACACGTACTCCATCACCGGAAGTCATGCTTGCGTGGACGTTCTGGTTCCACGATGTCTAGCATTTAGCTGGGTACATGGACATTCATGATGGGTTCCCAGATGTTCATATGAAGGTTCACTGGAGTAGTGATGCCTTGTGAAATCATATACATGCATGATGGTGTTTGCGGATCTCTGTTAGCCTTAGAAAGAGATTTACATTATATAAATATATATTTTTATATACTGAATCTTCAAATTACTTATAGTAAGGGGGTGTTAACATATTTAAAAATAGGAGAGGGAAGTTTTCATACATTGGGGATGTTAAAATAAGTGGGAGCTGAATATTAGGGAGTTTTTTTGAGGGATATGCTGATTTGGTTTCATTATACTTTTTCTACCAGAACCATTTCAATTTGATGTCTTGATTCAATCCATGGGGGAGTAATGTCTTGTGTTTGTATAAAGTCTTTATTTCAGCTTTTGCCAGATTTTTTTCAACATTTCTATCTTTCCAATTAGAATTTGTTTTCTGGATTCCTATGAATTTTCTAATCTCTAGAGGGGAGCAAATATGCTTCTCCTTAAAATGGTTTAATAAATTATGAGATATAAGTCCCTTTTTTATATTTCTTAAATGTTCGGATACTCTAATTTTGAGAGCTCAGGTTCTTCTATCCAAACATTTGATCAGATAGATTATATTTCAAGTGTTACAGTGATGAAGTCAGCTATTTTAAGTTTTATGTTGTTAACTTCCACTTGTGTAGTTTTTGAATTTTGTGTTCTGATGGTTTTACATCCTATACAGTTCCCACTCCGGTGAAATCCATTGGCTCTAATTTGACTCTATTGGCTCTATTGACATTGGCTCTATTTTTTCTTCTGGCAGTATATTTCTTACCAGATCATCTTTCAGATTTTGGGATTTTCTGTAAACAAATTTAGCTTTTTCTGATATTGCATCCTTAACCCCTTCCCGACATTTGACGTACATTTACGTCATGGTCGGGATGTACTTCCCGACACATGACGTAAATGTACGTCATGACTTCAAAGTGTCACCGCGTCTAGGGACGCGGTGACAGAGGGACGATGTCTGCTGTCCCTGACAGCAGACATCTTCCCTCATTGCCCAGGGGGGGCAGCGATGCCCCCTGCCATGGGCGATCGCTGCGATTGGCTGTTCAAAAGTGAACAGCCAAAAGCAGCGTTTACTGTGTGATGTGCATAATTTTGACTCTGCTGCCCCCTAGTGTCCAAAAAAATTAAAAGCAGGTTGAAATAATGATGTAATAATAAAGTATAGATATGGTCTTTGTTAGTTATTAACTATTTTGAGTGGTATGATTATTTGTCTCACAAGCAGAAAATGGAACATTTTGCAAATTGCAAAATGTTCATTTTTTTTACGACATTTTGGTATTTTTCACAAAAAAAAAAAAACTGTATCGACCAAAATTTATCACTAACTTAAAGTACAATGTGTCACGGGAAAACAATCTCAAAATCACTGGGATAAGTAAAAGCAAAAAAAAGTTATCCCCACTTAAGTGATACCTGTCAGATTTGAAAAAAAGGCCTCTGTCAGGAAGGCAAAAACATGCTGCGTCGGTAAGGGGTTAAGAATTAGATCTTGTAAAAGGTGCCAATGTTTGTGAATAATTTTCTCCACTTTTATGTGCTTTTTATTGAATGTAGTGAAGAAGGTAAAATTGAAATTCAGGGTTTGCTTTTCCATTTGCTTCAGACTTCCTCCATGATGGTTTTTAGGGAGTGAGCTTTTTAGCCCTTATTCAAGAAGTTCTTCTTCATCATTTGCCTTTGTTCTTGGCAAACCTCCTGATTACTACAATTTATTTTTAGCCTCAAAAAATGTCTCTTTGGCAACTCCTTGAGCAAAGGTTTGTGAAGTTGACTGTTCAATGGTATATACCCTAAGTATTTACATCTGTAGGCTTTTTTTCTTTTGTAAGTTGTTTTCTTTTTATTTACATATATATATATATATATATACATAGTGGAAGGAATAATGTATTAAATAAGAAAGATAAATTACTTTTAGAGATGTACAGGTTCGTTTTTACTCGGTTCATATCACCGAATTATCGCAAGTTCAGATTTTTCTGATAAGCTATCGGCTGCCATATGTTTTGGATAGATTCCGCTTTGAGATCCGAGTAAATCCAGGTAAAACCAAACCCGCAGATCTCTAATTTCTTTATATATAACAAATGAGAATTTAAAAAATGAGTGATATTCAACCAATAGTGAAGAATACAGTATTTATCCTTGCAAGACATTGCCAGTTATTTTCTGTTATAAATATTGTTTAAAGAAAACAACACTGTATATGTACTGTACAAAGCATGGTAGTGTTTCAATTAAAAAATTAAAAAAATTAATTAATAAATACAAATTAGAATGGAACATCTTCCCTTACTTTAGAGGTGATCTGTATTGTGTGTAAACATGAACGGCCTAACAACAAGTAATGCTATACTTAATTTATTATAACAAAATGTATTTCAATAATGCAAAACTATAATGTAATTCTTATGAAACAAATAAAAATATATATTAATACTAAAAAATACTTTATATAAATGAAAGCACATTAGATAAAAAAAATAATGTCATGAGTTTGGTAAATTATAAAAAAGAAGTTATAAAAAGTGTCACTAAATTGCTGTTTTTTTATTTTTGGGGGGAGAAGAGGGATTTTGCAATCCCTCTCCTGTAGCTTCAATTCCTCTCCAAAGTTTTCAGATATTGTGGAAGAGTTTTTATAAAATATAAACTCCTTCAATTCTCTGGGAATAAATTCATCGGGAGACTGTACGCTTTGAAAGTGCTGTCCATGTAGATTTTATTTTTATACATTGCAGGGATACTCATGTTAAAATGATTATTTCCACTGCAACGCTGTCAGATATTGTGGAAGAGTCTTTAGAAAATACAAACTCCTCCAATTTGCAGGAAATAAATTCAAAGGGACAGTGTGGCTTTAAAAGTGCTGTCCTTGTAGAAGTTTCTTTATACATAGCAGGGATAAAATGATCATTCCGGCAGCACGGATAGTGTAATGGTCAGCATTACTGCCTCCCAGCACTGAGGTCATAGGTTTGATTCCCACCATGTCCCTTACTGTGCAGAGTTTGTATATGCTCCCCGTACCTTCGTTGTTTTCTCTGGGTACTCTGGTTTCCTCCCACATTCCAAAAATATACTGGTATGTTATTTGGCTCCTAACAGAATTAACCCTAGAATGTCTGTGTGTGCATGTACACAGGCCCCTTAAAGTGGCAAATATTGTTGCACTGGACTTTCTGGGCTATGGACAACTACATAAAGGCATATTTGGCATAGCATACTGGGACTCAATGACATGAGATTTTATCTAAATACCTTTTTATCCAGATTTCTGATTGGCTGAGTTGTCCCAAAGACAAAAAACTGAGACAGAAGTGTGTCCTGAAACAAGACTCAACTGGGTATATTTAAAGTTCACATTTTGACATTATGTGTTTATTCAAATCACATTCTGTCACCATGACACAGCTGACACAGGCCCATGTGCTGACTTTTACTAAGTAAATACTGTGATTTGACTGCAAATGAGGCTCTCAAACTTTGGTGTAAGTCGTCACGATTTTTGTATAGGTGAGCAAACTAAAGACTAAGCTTATGCAAACAACACAAAACAAATTTTAGTTCTTCACTTTGCTCATCATCAAACCATTTTCTGAAGTGAAGCTCTGCTCTCTGAGATATTCCCCAACAAACTCATTGTTCCGGAATTGCCTGGCCTTCCATTTCTGGGCGTTGGTTTTATTATTTTTTTTTATTTGCTGTGTAGGCATGAGCGGATTCATACCAAGAAAGGCCACTGCAGAGATTCTATGACACCCAACCAGAATGATGTGGATGACTTGGCAACATTAGAGGTCCTTGATCAGGTAAGATGGAACAAAACTTGTATTTTTATTTTTTTACATTAAATTGGTATACAATGCTGTATAATTATAATCACAATTTTATTTGCCTAAATGCACAACTCAAAGTTCCTATTGAAGTACCATAATCTGTGCATTTAATTCTGTGTTTTAACAGTTTGATTGGTGTTCCCAAATTTTTATTTTGTAGATGTCATTATCTTAGGTGTCAACTTAATTCAACCCAAATTGAATAGCGTCAGGAAGGAGGTCTCGCATCTATTTAATTCAGTGTGCAATTAAGTCCAACAAAACTAGTTCCACAATGCTGTTTTGTGCTCTAGCACGGTGCAAACAGCATCGCAGTGGGGCACTTAAGTCAGAGAATGCCCGTTCTTGTGACTAAACACCCAGTTTAAGGTGCGACTTCTGGTGTTTTCTGACATAGTAATGTGCTGAATTGAATAGCTCTACTTCCTCCTTCCTGGTGCTATTCATTTCAATTAAATTGACCACATAGTGTAGGTTGGAAATAACTATTGAATTTTTTTTTTTTTATATTTGATTCTCAACTATGGGATCTCATGTAAGGAAGTTTGACATTAAGTTTGACATAATTTACTATAGCTTATAAAAATGAAAATAATTGATGTTTATCCTTACAACCAATCAGATTCTGTCTATCATTTTGTAGGATGCAATAGAGCAATAATAGACAGACTCAGATTGGTTGCTATGGGCAATATGACCTCTTTTCTCTTTTATAAGCTTTAGTAAATTTACCCTAAAGTCCTGTCCCCCCCCCCCAAGAAACATACAAACAAGAAATAGCGCAAGGAAGTAACTCAAACACATATATGCAGGGATGACCATTGTGTACTTCTCACAAACACTGTGAGGAGCACTGCTAAATTATTTAAGAAGAGAAAGACTGGGCCAGTGTGGCAAAAGCTAGAGTTATTGTTACAGAAAATGTTCTAGAGTGCATTATAAATAAAATTATTATCATTATTATTTTTATTACTTTGAAGCTTTCTGTATAATTAATCCTATACCTGTAATTTGTAAAAATCACTATAATTTATTTCATCTATGTTAAGTATTTCTGCACTAAAGATACTAGATTGCTATCCAATGCTACCAATGATTGGTGACTTTGACCCTTGGATTTCAAAGACCGTTAGTAATAAATAATAAATCAGCATGGTTACGCATTCATTACTATTACTGTTAAAACAATCCTGATCAATGTCACTGATTATCGGCATCGTTGTAATCCCAACTTTTTGTAAATCTGCCCCATAAATGTAGATATAAAGTATAAAATAAAGATAAATCATTTCTATAAATGATCACATCAGTCTTTATTTTAGCATTTTAAAATTTACATGTTGGTTCGCAGAAATGACTGATGCAACCCTGATGCTAAAATTCAATTATTCAATTGAAAATAACAATCAAATTTTTAATATGCAAATACAGTTTCATATAGTTATGACTTAGATACAGGATATGCAATAGATTATTCTGTATGGTTAATACTGTAAAATATAGAATCATGGAAAATACATGTATGTCAAATTACAGGTTATCTAATGTATATATTAATCCTTATCAGAAATAAGTTTTACAAGCTTAAATGTATTGATCAATCCATGAACCAAAACCTCATTACTTAATTATTTAGTTGTGTATTAGGGTGAGGGAATTTCCTATGGTGACTGCAGAGTCCTCTGTTTCATTAAGTAATGTGATCACAGGGCACTGCACCCCAACCTGGGAATGACGTGTGTGTGTCTAAGCCAAACAGTGTGTTGTAATTAGTCTAATATAATTGTAATGCGTACTTTAAATGTATTCATTGACTTTTCATTAATAAAATTTATATAAATGATGTAATTAGTCTATAGTTAAGCTAACAATTTATGTATCCTTGCCTGCTTTGCAAAGTAATGCGTTATATAACTTGGTCTTCTCAACTTTTTCAGGGTCCTCTCAGGTTTTTTTTTCTAATATCTGATTTGCACATGTCTGATGTACAGTACTTCTCTTCTTTTTTGTACATGTGTCTGGCATCTTAGCGATCTGGGGAAGTAGGGGAGCAGGGACAGTGGCTGAGGCATCACTTGCAATCATGGCGTGTGTAGTGGAAAGGGGCATAACTTTAAAGAAGGGGTAGTGGCCTCACAAAGGGCGAGTGGCTTCATGGCTATAAACCCCATTTTTTGGGTCAGTCCGGGGATCTAGGAGATGTGGGCTGCCCCTTGGGAGTGCTTTGGCTGCAGGAAGATGTGATCTGGAATATGCATGAGTCAGGTCACGTTGATATAGCAGCGGTGGGAGCAGAGTGAGGGGACACTGGGTCAAAGGGCAGTCTGGAGTAGGCATATGCACATACCCTGGGCACCAGTGATTGGCTGCCATAACATAAGAGGGCGAGGAAAAGACAGCCATCATCACTGCTCTTCTCCCCAAGCAAGCTTCCTTACACTGTACTGAGAAGGCAAATGGGTTTTTAAAAGCCATACTGCAGTATGGTGATGCGATTCAGCCAAGGAGTGAGGATACTACTGGAGAAGTAATACACTTCTCCAAGGTTACCCACCCTATGAATAGCACTAGGCACAGAAAAGGCATGTTTAATACAAAGACGGACATTGCTCTGCTTCACAATTAGACCCCAAAGTGTGTTCAATTGTAGGCTTCAGCAGAACTTGGCTTTTCTTATAAATGAAGCTAACAGAGTGATGCAATCCCTGGTAGGGAGTAGCTAGGTCGAAACAACAGGGCGCGGGGCTCTGAAAATAGGTGGTACAGGGGCATGGAACTGCAAAAGAGTCATGACAACAGCACCGCCTACAGATGGAGTCGCTCTCATCAGAGCGGCTCCTGGTGCGACTACCGCCATCCGCCAGAATGGTGCATGCGCACTTTGAGACACTAGTGCCCCATTCTCTGCAATGGACACATCTTAGCGCAGGACCGGACTGGGGCCAAAAATCGGCCCTGGCATTTTGAGCACAGAGGCCCACCTGCTGCGGCCATACACTGTAATGCCCATTACATATAAGGCTACACAGTCCAATATGCACATTATGGAACACACCCAATGGCGAATCTAAAAATATGGTAATAGATGGTCCCATTTTCAACCACTCTTGTACTATGGACCTGTGTGCGGTGAAGCCACGTGTGCCAAAAGGGGTCTTGGCCTTGCAGAAAGGGGCATGGTTTAGGGACAGGGAGATTGACAGCAAGGAGAGTGACAGTAGGGATGCTGGGAAATTGACAGCAGTGATGCAATGAGGAGAGTGACAGCGGGTACACAGCATAAGGGATATGCTCAATACATGCCTTCAGGGTCCTCCCGAATAACACTTTAGGGGGAATCCAGTGGCAAATGCAGGATTTTGAAAGGGGGGAACCAAATAAGTGGTTACAGAACCAATAAAAACTTCCCCACCCCCATAGATAGCCAACAAAGCCCCCCCCCATATATATCCAGCACAGCCCCCCATAGATAGACAGCATAGCCTCCAAAGAAATCACAGCCCCACAGTCAGCAACGCCCCCCATAGTCAGCACAGCCTCCCATAGTCAGCTTAGCCCCCCCACAAATAGTCAGCACAGCCCCCCCCCCCCCCCCACAGATAGTCGGCACAGCCCCCCCCCCACACACACAGATAGTCAGCACAGCTCCCCCACAGATAGTCAGCACAGCCCCCCAATAGTTAGACAGCACAGTCCCCCATAGATATACAGCACACATTCCCATAGCCAGCATAGCCCCCCATAGACAACAGCCCCCCTAGGCAGACATGTCAGGTGAAATCGTCACCCCCACCCCCACCCACAATACAAACATTACAGGCAAAAAACCCAACTCTCTCCCTTCTCCCTCTCCCTCCTTCTCCCCCCAGTGTGCAGAGTCAGACCCAGACATGTGCTAGCTCCCTGCTCCCTTTTATAACTTTAATAATTGCTGCTGGAGCCCCTGCACCACTCACCTCAGTCACTGTAGTACACAGCTTCCAAGTTCTGTTCTCTCCTCTCAGGCTCTGAACATGTTAGATCAGCCTGAGAGGACTCGGAGCTGCTCCCTCTGCCTGTCAGCGGCTGTCTTTTCATCCTCTTAGACACTTGCTGCAGAGGCCCCTCAGCAACCCTCACCCACGCCGCTCAGAACGGAGGGCTATGCGCCGGTGGCTCAGGCGCATCATGACGCAGTTGTAATTATGCAAAATGACATGCCTTCCCAGCGCCCGCTCAACACAGTGATGCGTGCCGCCTCCTAGGAGGCAGCAATGAAAGCACTGAAAAATGAATTCACAAATTCGGCCCAGAATGCCATCGGCCCTTCTGGCATTTGCCAGAGTTGGCAGATGGCCAGTCCAGCCCTGTCTTAGCCCTGCCGTATTGATGTATCCAGGGAAATAACTCTAGGTTGACAAGTGAATTATTAACTTTGATTTGTAAACAAAAATTACAATGTACAATTCAATATTAACAATTAGTCAAAAGTGAAGAACTTAATCTTTAAAATGGTACCTAATTTAACAATGTTGGTTTAGAATGAGAAAAAAGTCACCAAAAATCACCTACTAGAAATAATATATACGATTATAGTTTATGTTTGCATATAAAAACAACAAAATAAGTCAAAGAAAATGCAAATTATGACCTGTAGTTTAAAATTAATATGAAGAGCTATTTTCTTTGGATATGATGGTAATAATTTGTGCTATAGCAATGACAGCTATTATTTATTCATTAATTGGCCCTTGCCTTGCAATGAAAGGCTTACCTATAATTTATGCTATTTTCATAGGATTGAGTAGATATTAAGTGGCGTTGGTGTGACTGTGTTTCGGGGGTGATAAAAGAGTGACCGCTAGATTATTTTTTTTATAATTCTTTTATTCTATAAATAAATTCTAACCTGGGAGTAATAAAGATGAAGTAAAGACGTTGCCCACACAAACCACAGGCTGCTTGGTCTCTATATCTAAACTTTCCACTCCATTTCTCTCCAAGATCCGATAAATCTCCCCGCTTAATTTAATTAAAGTATTTTGCCGCAGCTGTGCCTGCATTTTATGCTCCTGCTTCAGACAGTGCTTTTCCAACTCAGAGTGTATTGAGACGCACTTGGTCAGTGAAACACCAACTAAGCCACCCCCTGTCACTTCCCAGGAACGCCCACTAAAATCTGCTAACTCTGTGTCCATTTCCATTTCAGAACTGCATAACAATCAGAGCGCATGCACTATGTGACTCAGATACATGGGCAGACTTGCAACATTGGCCAACTGGGTGTTAGAGCGATACTGCATGCAACTTGGAATTAGGATTGATGTTAAACTCTTGCATATATGTGTTCAAAGGTGCATCTATGTTAAACTAAGGAGTTTTGCATTGTAGGGTGAGCATATGTTAGGCCCAATTCAAACCCGTTCTCTGTTCTGCAAATTCGCAGCCCGGGCGAACGTGCATGCACGCAGTACACTGTGAGCAGGCTGTCTGTATGAAGGCAGCCAGCCTTCGTTGGCTGCTCAGAGGGAGATTGACATCCTGCGGCTATTTGGGGCAGTAACCCTGCATTTTCTTGGAGTGCCCTAGAAAATACAGGCGGTTCCCCAGCCATTGGGAGGGAGGGCTGCTGATGTCATCAGAAGCCTCCTTCTCCCAATGACCTTTGCAGCGCCGAGTTAGTGTAGACATACTCAGACACACTCAGCGCTGGCGAGCAGGGGGAATTTTGAGTGATTTTCCCCTGTGTACACTGCTGTGAACGCTGGGGGAGCGTGGGGAGCTTGGCGGGTGGCGTTTACCTGCTCGCTGGGCTCTGAATACTCGCAGCCCAATGAGCATGTCTGAATCAGACCTATTATTCAATACATGAAAGAGCATACAGTTCCTCAGCTCAAACTGACCTACCAAATGATCGGTGACTCGTAAGTTCCTCAGCTCATTACTAACCCTACAGCTCAGCGCATCCCAGGGAGGCAGCCTAGAAAGTGTACTCTTTACAGCCTGCTTCTCAGTTTATAAGAGCAGGGAGCACGAGACCACATGACCTATGAATGTCCTGACTGCCTCTTACAGACAAGCACTGTGGGGTACTGTGTGGCCAATGTAATAACAAAGTAATGGTGCTGTAATGTCTGTAATGTATTTTCCCCTGTCCTCTGGAATGTCGGGCCCGGCAGCATGCAGGAGATGGCCACAGTGTGTGCCTCCATGTTGCTAGAGGACAGGGCTTCATTTACATGCTGAAATTCAGAAGGAAGCTAACCCCTAAGCTTGACTATAGCCATAGCTGGCCATAGTGGAAAGAAATGTGGAGCTTGCTTTACGTAGATGGTCAAGCAAGAGATACGCAGCCAAAAATGTGTGCTCCATTTTCAGCCAACCATGGCTGTGCTGTTCGTGTGCCTGCTGGAGCAGGGGGTCTTTCAGGTGTGCCCTACCCAGCTGATAGAGGACACATCAGGCCAAGTGGCAGGGATTTGAGAAGATGCTTCCTTAAGGTATCCACACACTATATGATATCATCTACGGACGATATCAACAATAATTTCCCCTTGATCTACTGGACGAACGACATAGTGCATAAACACAGAAAATATCGTTAACTATATTGTTCATTCAATTTACCCGACCCCGTGCTGAACATGAATCCATTGATATAGTCAAATTGAGATGCATGTACAGACGACAAAGGAGGTTCGTTAACGACCCGCATGAGCACACATATGTATATAGGCCCTTATTCAGATCTGATCTCAGTACAAATTTGTTCTCAAAATGGGCAAAACCATGTGCATGGCAGGTGGGCTGATGTAACATGTGCAGAGAGAGAGTTAAATTTGGGTGGGGTGTGTTGGAACTGAAATCTAAATTGCAGTGTATAAATAATGCAGCCAGTATTTACCCTGCACAGAAACAAAATTACTCAAACAAATCTAACTCTCTCTGCATGTGTTACATCTGCCCCACCTGCAGTGCACATGGTTTTGCCCATTTTGAGAACAAATTTGTACTGCGATCAGATCTGAATAAGGGCCATTATTATTACAATGTTCAAAAGGTCCAAAATTAGTGATATTGTTTGTAATATTGCATAGTCTGTACACACCTTTAGAAGCGTGAAGTCACCGTTAGCATCTTAATGCGACCATGCTCAGCAGGCTTCCCGACAGCAGACGTTGCCCCAGCTCAAAAAGATAAGCATGACTTAGATGAAGGCCCGCTTAAATTTATATTTGTTGAAGGAATAAATATTTCCACTGTACTTTCTTTCATCTATTATTAGGACACACAAAACTATAATCTACAGTGAATAACCCCCAAAATCAACTTTGTTAGAAAACATTGCTTCCTCCGATATTGGTTATGCTGTGTAGAAATAGCAGATAACATTATAGTCTCTATCTGAAACGCTCTAGTCTTGCATTGCGCCCATTTTAAAAGTTTATTGTTGTCTTATCTCTTCATTTTTGTCCTAGAATTCCGTAACGGACCAGCTCCAAAAACGCTACAACAGTGACCTGATATACACCTACGTGGGAGACATTCTCATTGCAGTAAACCCATTTAGAAGTTTGGATCTATATTCAACACAGGTTCAATCATGTTAAATGGTGTAGTTTGAGTTTTAAAGAAGATGAAAACTATTTATGCCAGAATTTAGTGCAATCAATTATTTTTATTACAAGTACCTAGCACCTACTTCATGGGCGTAACTAGATATTCATAGGCCCCATAACAAAATTTTGTAAGGGTCCCATATTTATCAACTGATGGTGATAAATGTGTGTCAAATTTATTGCTTAGACAGTAAAGATGGGCCCCCTGCAGCTCTGGGCCCATTGCAGATGCACCCCTTGCACCTATGGTAGTTACGCCCTTGACCTACTTTTTGTTTATTATACATGGTCTAATTGATTTTCTCTGCTGTGCCATTGTGATGGTGGATGGACGTCTGTTATGAAATACTGAGCATTTATATTTATCACAGAATGATCATCAGTTCCTGGGTTCATCATGGGTGTTCTGTAGAGTAGGACGGGAACAAATAAATCAATAATTATTCCCACAATGTGGGAATAAGCTTCCACTGCTAGGAAACACTACTTTTCATGCATTGGGTCATGATGACTTGAGTACAGAGCATGTATTTGCACTTTAACCCTTTGAGTGCCAACGTTGCTGGTAGAGATGTGCAAAATATCTGCTCAATTATCAAACAATGATGTCACTATGGTTAAAAATGGGACAGACTCGATGGGCCAAATGTCTGTTATCTGTCGTCAAAATGTTTCTATCATACAGATGGTCACAGTCTTAAATTACAAACAAGAAGAAACCTGTAAGTTAGCCATTTTCACTAAATGAGATGGACGTGTGCCAGATTCTTGGAAAGATTCATCTAGGAACAACGACTGCTTTGTCTTGTACACCTTTTCCACTGCTGCAATTACTGAACCTGGGTTATTGCTGGGTCTACACCGGTCACAGCTTGGTGTAAATAACCCAGGTCGAGTGACATGGGAACCTGACCTTGATAGCTTCCACTGTATTAATTTACTAATGGACACGTCTTAAAGACTCCACAGGTGGTACTAATTATTTAATTTGTGATTTTTGCAAGGAGAGCTGGAAAACATGCACTGTGAGGGTGCTATGAGGGTTGTATTCGACAAACACTGGTGTCAGAGATACAGCATAATGCTACATTTTAATTTTATATTAGGAAAATAAATCACTTTGACAAGGCTTATAGTGTGTGTATATTTAAGCAACATAAGATAATACCAATTCTGTTTTTCTAGCATTCACAAGCATACATTAGTGCAAAGAGGGCATCGAACCCCCCACACATCTTTGCTGTTGCTGATATAGCTTATCAGTCTATGGTGAATTACAATTCAGATCAGGTAAGTTATTATTTGGAAATAGAATATCTACCACAAATGACTTTTGCAGCAGGTCTGATTTAATACTGATGTGGCAGTGTGACTTTATCATCCAAATCAGTAAAACTGGGCATACACTATACAATTATCTGGAAGATCATCTGCTAGATCTGGCTGGTTAAGATAAAAATCTGGTAATGGTTGAGAGCAATTGATAATGGACCATTTGTTCCCAAACAATGGAAAACTGCCCAAAACTGTTGTTCCGACAAATTGGTTAAATCGCAAATTTAATCAATTTGTATGAACGAAAGTTTTTGCCAATTTTCCAGTGTATGAGAGCTAATGGTCCATTGTCATTTGCTCTCAACCATTACCAGATTTTAATTCCAACCAGACAGATTGGACAGTGGGTTGTATAGTGTATGCCCAGCTCTAAACAGCTTACTCAATTTATATTATTTTATTGACTGTATACTGTACTTGCCCAGGTTTCTTACATATGTGTTTTAAAAGCCCAGGAATACAGTAGTGTGTTGGTTTTGCTGAGAGCTTTTGGGTTTTGGTAAGAGCCGGAAGAGGGGTCCTGGGGTTGGATGTGAGAAGAGATGGTGGGTGTTCATCAATTTGGGCCCCCTTCATCAATTTTGGGTCTAACTAGGGTTCATTAGCCGTACGGCTTTTGTAAAATGCTGTCGGCCCGATCATGTATATTTCATACAGTCTGGAACATGAGCAGAGACGACGGCGTCTCTGTGAGACTTAAAATCTGCTGCTGAAAACCCAGGGAGATGTACCTGGTAAATTTCTCCTTGTATGTTTTTTAGTGATATAGGATTATTCTGTATTTAGTTAGAACAAGCCTGCAAATTATTTTATTTTAATATTTATTTATGTTTTGCTGCAAAATAAAATTGGTTAAGGCCATTTGCACAAAATCAACAGACTTGTGTCATCTGTCAGCTGCTGCATGCTGCCATGGTACCCGTTCCCTTTTTGCACGTGGTGGAGAATTAGCTTGCATTATCTGCGCATAAGTGAAGGGAGCACATGCTTTAAGAGTCCTACAGAAAGTAGGTCTGTAATCTGCTTGGACGGAAAATAAGATTTGGCACAAAGTAAAACTGTAGGTGTGATCCTCAGCAGAGACTTTCTCAGCGTGTGACATGCTGGGAACTGTGGTGCCTCATATACAGAAGCAGGTCCAATTTGTGCTTTCTCTGCCTGATTGTGAAAATCTGTACAGTTAAAGGGCCATCACCTTTTTGGAAACCAGTACTGATACATGTCCTTGGTGAAAGTGGATACAAAATTGCTGGAAAAACCAACATCAGGGTCCAGCAAGAAACCACTTGGCAACATTAGTTGGAAGTGGAACAGCACGAGGAGCATGAGATCCTTAAAGAGGTGATGCAGCATCAACATGCCTGGCCATGCTTCCCCAAATGTTCCAACCACCTCCAGCTCCATACAAGCTAGTAACTTTCTTAAAAAAGATGAAAGCTAATGATGACGTGGAGGCATATGTGACCATGTATGAGAGGACTGCCTAGCAGGAGAGCTGGCGTAAAGAACAGTGGGCTACAGCTGTGCACCAGCTAAGTGATTTGTAAAACGTGGACCATTGGTAGACCTTGAGGACTGGTTTGGCCACTGCTGAGTTATACTGTATGTCTAGAATTATATCAGGGACGTGCAGTCAGGGGATGCAGTGCCTCCCCTATCATAATGATTTGAATAATAAAAATAATAAAAAGAAGATATTTATATATCTTCTTTTATTATTTTCATAATTTCTACCTCTCCCCCTGCCTCCTACCATCTTACACTGCTGCATGTGAGGGTGGGAGGCAGCGGGAGAGGTGCCTCCCGCTGTTAACATTAAAACACCGGGCAGAGGGTGGTGGGTAGGGGAGGGCAGGGTGCAGCAATGGGCTGTAAAAGCCCATTGAAAATGAATGGGGAAGCGGCACTCATACTAGTGCCGCAATGACAGGGGCAACAGTATGAATGCACGCCCCCAGATGTGATTGGGTCAGCGGATCCAGTGATAGATCCGCTGTTCAATCACACACATGCAGGGCCCACCTGGATAGGATGCAGCAGCGCGGCAGCGCGGAGTCCGGCGCCGCTGGGAGATAGCCGCTGTCACCGCCGAGGAGAGGTGAGTCCGCTGGGGGAGGGGGGCGCATGTACGCCCTGCTGCCTGTGCCCGGCCACTGCATATACCATATAGCATGGTATGCGGGGGTGGGAGCGGGGCGGGGGGTCCCGTGGCTGTGGTCCCGTGCGGGGAGATCAGTGCCTCCCCAGGCAATGACCTCACCGCACGTCACTGAATTATATTATGCAAACTGTTTAATGTTACTCACCTGAGATGCTCAGTTTATAATCCCCAAATTGATGGGTTGGTAGAGGTGTCCAAAAAAACCTTAAAATGATGAAAAGGGTTGTTGATAAAGAAGGGAAAAACTGGGATTACTTATTGCAATATTTGATGTTGGCCATTAGAGAAGTACCTTTGTCTTCTATGGGATTCTTCCTTTTGTATGGGAGATATCCCAAAAGGTTGCTAGATGTTGCTAAAGAGACATGGGAAGGGTAGCCCACACCCTATAAAAGTGTAACTGAACATGTATCACAGATGCAGGACAGGATTGCGGCTGTAGTGCCTATTGTCAAGAAACATATGGAGCAGGCCCAGCAAGCTCAACAGGGAGTGTACATTCGTAATTTCCAGGTATGTACATTTGTCCCTGGGGATAGGTTTCTTCATTTGATCCCCACAGTGGAAAGCAAGTTTTTGGCTTTATAGCAAGGTCCATTTGAGATCAGGAAGAAAGTAAATCTGGTGAACTAAAAAGTATATCAACTAGGTAGGGATGCCAATCCTGGAGCATTTTTTGTTCCCCTAATCAGCCTCTGAAAGTATAGAGTAGCCCTCTCAAATGAATCTATCCACAAGAAATTGCAATCGCCATTTTTCCCAATGTAAAGGTGTCATAGACACTGTCAGCTATTTAAAAGAACAAGGCTAACAAATTCCTTATGAGGAGCATACAGTGATAATATATTATCATTGACCAACGGGTAAAGGTTAACATAAAGCCTTATTGAATTCCTGAAGCACAGTGAGAGGCTGTCTTTCAAAATATTAAGTACAGTATATAGAACTTGGTGTCATTGAGGAGTCTAACGGTATCCAGCCCCAACCAGATAGCAGCCTAATCTTCTGCAATGATTTTCATAAGTTAAATCCAGTGTCCAAGTTTTATACATACTCCATGTCCCATTAGGATGTTGTTAGAGAGGCTAGTCACAGCCAGATATCTCACCACACTGGACCTGACAAACAGTTATAGGCAGTCCCCATTACAATACGGTGGTAGTGGTGGTGAGCAGGTTTATTTGCTACAGGTACCTTACCTACTGTATGTGTTTTAAAACCCCAGGAATATTGTGTTGGTTCTGCTGAGAACTAGATAAGGGGGTCCTTGGGTTGGATGTGAGAAGAGAGGTTGGGTCTTCATCCATTTAGGCCCAATTCGGGTCTTTGGGCTTTTAGGTTGGGCTTGGGCTGATCATTTCTCTCACATGGCCTGGGGAAAGAGGAGACAATGTAGTCTCTGTGAGAGATACCTTTAAATCTTGTTATTATTATTATTTAGCGAGTTAGGGGTATTCTGTGTTTATTCTGGCAGATGTCAGTTGCACCAAACCAACAGACTTGTGTACACTGCAATCTACCCCAGGAGACATTTTCCCCTGACCTTGTTACAATATATATATATATATATATATATATATAAATAAATATATATATATATATATATATATATATATATATATATATATATATATATACAGAATATCATATTGGCAGATATGTATGTTTTCAATGTCTTTGACTCAAGGCAAAAAATAATTATTACACACCGCAAAATATTAATGAGTGGGGCCTCAGATTTTTGCTCTCAATGACAGTGTTACCTTTCAGTTTTACCAAACTAATATTTGTTCTTTCCTTAGTGCATAGTTATTTCTGGTGAGAGTGGCTCAGGAAAGACTGAGGGTGCTCATCTTCTGGTCCAACAACTCACTGTTCTTGGAAAGGTACAGTAACCCTTACTGTCTATAGCCTGCATGAAATACAGTATGGGCGGCTTCAACTAATACACAGCGCTTATCATTACACACAATCTCGACATAGATAGAGATAGGGCAGTTTTTCCGACAGTATTAACATCCTGTTTTATGGGAATCAGTGGGGCTAAGGACTAAATAAACAGACATCACTCATACACCCAATTCGCATGCGCGCACACACACACACACACACACAGCATACATGCTCCATACCTCCCAACTATCTTGATCACAGTGGGACAGACAATTAAATGATGTCTGTGTTACCCCTCAGGCTGCGAATGGAAGTTTATATACAACATCCATTTGAAACCAGTGCGAGCGCACACGCATTGCGAATGGTGGGCCGGCGTACCACCATTCGCAAAGGTAGAATCCGGTTCACTCGCAAGGATGCAAATTCGCATCTGAGTGAATGAACCAGAATAAAGTCCAAGGTACAGATAATGTAATATAATATCTAAACTTGCTTTTCGTTTGACTGTACTGATGTAAATGATACTTTCGCACATAACAAGCATTAATCTTGCTAATTCTACTGACAATTGTTACATTTATAATTGCAGTATTTTTAATCTTTCCTATTTGTTAATAAAAAGATTATTCAAGCACACTTCAGTTATTGTAGTAAAATGTCATCCTTTGAAGCTCATAAATCAATGTTTAAATAAATTTTCCTTTGGGGTAAGTTAAAACAGAATCATTTGTTCAAAATCAACATAAACAAAGCCAATCGTGTGCCTGAAATTTACCTAAAGATGTTATGGGAATTTCCATTGCAAAACAGCCATATTTAACTTTAGTGAAATAAATGATTGTTTGTTTTCCAAAGCGCTTCAAGGAAGAGCAATGATATTTGCTCGGTTCAGTGGAAAGTGTAGCACAGTTATAGACTGGAATTATACTGGGCATGAAACTTATACCGGTTTTTAAACTACAACACAAGAGGGCCCCAAGGCTAAATTATTGGTAAGCAAACATACACCCCCACCACTAGTTCCCCCCCCCCCTCCCGTCATACTTTTTGAAAAAATAAAGGGGTGTGGTCTCATGGGAAAAAGCCCAGTTGCTGTGGCCCTTAAACATTATACCAACCAGTGGCGTAACTATAAATTCTGCTCCCCCCTGCCAAAAAGTTTGTGGTGCCCCCCCCTCCAGGCTCCTCTCCAGCATGTTTCTCCAGCATGTGACGTGATGACGTCACACACATAAGGGAGAAGCTGAAGCAGGAGAGAGGAAGAGAGACCAGCAGACACTGCTGCTTCCCTTGGCTCCGACGCATCCCAGGCCATCCTAGCATGCCCATCTGCCCGCCCATCCTGTACACAGCCAATAGCCGGCTCTGTGTACAGTCAACTGAATCAGCGCACCCGCGCTGTGGCTGACTCACCTCCAGTGCTCAGTCAGTGGGCAGCGGCAGGCAGCAGCATGTCAGTGAGTCGAGCGGGTGCCGGCGCCCACACAGACCCTGCTACTGCTTGCTCCCCCAAGCGGCTGCTGGGGCTGCCTTACAGTAGTTACGCCACTGATACCAACTGTAGAAGTGTTCCTTGCATATTATGCCCATTGTTATAGTGCCCCTTAGCTGATTTGCCACCTTTGCAACACCTGCCTGGCGAATCGAAGAGCAGGAACCCCACTGTGCATACTGTACTGTGACTGCTGGCCATAACCCCACAGTGCATACTGTACTGTGACTCCTAGCCATAACCCCATTGTGCATACTGTACTGTGACTGCTGCCCATAACCCCACTGTGCATACTGTACTGTGACTGCTGTCTGTACCCCACCATTTGTTAATGTTACTGTTACTGCTGCCTATACCCCACAGTTTGTTAACAGTATTGTGACTGCTGCCTGTACCTCACCATTTGTTATTGGTACTGTGATAGCTGGCCATACCTCCCCCATTGCCCGGCTCTCTGCAATGGGGGAAGGGGTAGTGTGACTTGGGCCCCTCCATCAGGCCTGGTGGACCTCCCCCATCTCTGCACCACTGTTGATGGTTGTAATGGGGGAATTGGAAAGTGTACTGCAATGTTTGAGTCTGCCACATAAATAGGCACATTATACAGTAGATTTAAAAAATCTGCAATGTCTATGGGATGTTTTCCTTTCGGTACATTGATAGAGTGGGGGACATATATAACTTGGCATTTGAATTCTGCCTGCTTTTGACTTCCCAGGCAAACAACAGAACATTACAAGAGAAGATTTTACAAGTGAATAACCTGGTGGAAGCGTTTGGGAATGCTTGCACCATCATTAACGAAAACTCAAGTCGCTTTGGGAAATACCTAGAAATGAAATTCAAAAAGAACGGATCAGTAGTAGCAGCCCAGATATCTGAATACCTCCTGGAAAAATCCAGAGTTGTCCATCAGGCTATGTAAGTGCTCTTAATAATCCGAACACCATTTTTTTTTTACCTATGCTGCTTATAGTAACTTAGTTGGACAAACCACACAATTCCATGTGTAGTTTGCATATGCAACACACCAGCCAGTTAACTATGCAGCCATTAAGAATGCGTTTAAAACTATTTGTAGCTCAGTCGTGCAATCCTTCATGGGTGTCCTAACTTAAATTGCTGATCTGTTATCTCTAAGCTTAGATTTTGCACTTGTTCGGCCTAATTAAACTATGCCTGTAATGTGGTCTGTGGGGAAAGGTATTGGGACATAGCTCCACCCCTGACACTCATGAAGCCCTGTTTCCAGGTTCTAATTGGCCAGTTAGTGGAAGAATTGGAATGATCATCAGTTGGTTAAACTGTCAATCTTTATCCATTACATCTTGAGGTTAATTTGCAATATCACCATCAATGGTAACAATCAATGGCAACCACACCAATGGCCATCCCAATTTCCTACAGTTGAGCTGCATGGGAGCAGTCTAGAAGGTGGGAGTTGGCTATGGGTCCAATCTCTGGTCATAGACAGAGCAGAAATGGGGGAGGGAATGGGAAGTAGCATGACATCATACAGTAGGTGTTATAAGTGCTGGTGATGCTGAGCAGGTGGAGGTGAGGGGATTTAACCCTTTGCATCCAATTTTTTTTATTTCTTTTTGCAATTCAAACAACATTTTTTGTAATTCATTTATTTAAAAAATGGTCTACATTGAATGTTGAACGATGTCAATGTTCTTATGTTAAAGTGGCTCACCATTGGATCTGCTACTAGCGCTAGGGCTGTTGAGCTTGACTAGACATTGGACCTGAAAGGGTGAAAAAGAGCTCTTTCAGGTTACAAAAAAATATACATATATACATTTGAATAATATACATTTTATTTTTATATAAAATAACACAGTGACTTGCTAAATGAAAATGTAAAATTAGTTATTTATTAGCTGCCAGTGACCGTTGATAAAGATCATATATTTAGTTCATGATTTACCTACTAAAAAAAAAGACAATGAAGTTGCATTACTGAGTGAGGCCTGTTCCTAAAAGCCACTGAATGCAACTAATAGCCCAGGGACCCCACATGAACCTCATTGAGATCCCTTATCCGTCTGTAGAAAAGGGTTGGGTAGAGGATTCCTGGCGGGAAGCTCTAAACTAAAAATGTGGTAAAACCCCCATTATCTTTTCGTATTCAGTAAACCTCCTCCATCGGGGCACCACTGTGGAGGGAATTGACAGATTTTGCTGGCAAAACCCTATAGAACGCTATGGGCTTCTCTCCACAGCGCTGTGTGAGGGATCCATCAAGGATCCCTCCCAACATGCCGCGTGGCTGGCGGCGTCACAAAGAACATGCGCAGAGGGACTCCCGTGTCTGAGACTCAGAATCCAGGGACAGCGTTGCATCCCAAAGGACAGTTCGGTACTCTTTACCTAGAACGGCGCCCGCGATTGAAATCGCGGGCGTCGGGGGTAAAAATCGCGGTGATCGCGGTCATCGCGGGCATCGCGGCTAAATCGGGATGGCCGCGATGCCCGCGATGACCGCGATCACCGCGATTTTCCCATAGGAAACAATGTTAAAACGGCAGATTGACCGCGATTTTACTATTAAATGCCTCAATGGACCCGATTTGGGGCCAAATAGGCCAAATTAACCCTTAAATGGCCCCCCAAATTTTTAACGCCACCCCACGATCCACGCCAACCCGAAGCGTGGCGAGCGCAGCGAGCCCGCGAGGGGCGGCGGTACGCGTCCTCCGACCTTTTCATGCCCTACTATCCACTAGGGCGTGGTGTGAGAATATAATAGTGTGGCGAGCGCAGCGAGCCACCGAGCCCGAAGCGTGGCGAGCGCAGCGAGCCCCGCGAGGGGACGCGGATACCTTCACAGGTAGACGCGTCCCCTCGCGGGCTTCACAGGTGTCCGCGTCGCCACGGACACCTGTGAAGCCCGCGAGGGGACGCGCATACCTGTGAAGGTATCCGCGTCCCCTCGCGGGGCTCGCTGCGCTCGCCACGCTTCGGGCTCGGTGGCTCGCTGCGCTCGCCACACTATTATATTCTCACACCACGCCCTAGTGGATAGTAGGGCATGAAAAGGTCGGAGGACGCGTACCGCCGCCCCTCGCGGGCTCGCTGCGCTCGCCACGCTTCGGGTTGGCGTGGATCGTGGGGTGGCGTTAAAAATTTGGGGGGGCATTTAAGGGTTAATGGGCTCTGTGGCCCATTTAACATTGATTCCTATGGCCAAATCGGGTGGATTGAGCCATTTAACAGTAAAATCGGGTCCATCGCGCCTTTTAACATTGATTCCTATGGGAAATCGGGAGCATCGCGTCGCGGGCATCGCGGGTACATTTATGTGCGGCCGCGACGCGACCGACACGATTTCCATGTTTAACATGGGTTTCAATGGGAAATCGCGGGCATCGCGTCGGTCGCGTCGCGGCCGCACATAAATGTACCCGCGATGCCCGCGACGGGCGCCGTTCTAGGTAAAGAGTACCGACAGTTCTTATAGCAAGTGCTGTCCTTTGTGTTCATAGTCTCATATGTTAGTGCATATGCTATTATTATGAATGCGGTAGCCGGCGAATACTGGTAAAGTGGGTCCACGCATGTTAAATATTGATGTTGTAATTGGTTGCTTTGTTTCGGAGTTATGTGGCAAAATAACCATTCCCTGTTTTACAATGCATCATCATTGTGCTCTGGAAAATGTGACAGTTTGAGAACTCTCCCTGTGCACCTGCTTGGTGACCTGGATCATGTGACCTGCTGTGTGGTCAGTTATTTACAGCCACCTACTATCCAAGGAACTTAGACTTAATTATTATTATTATTATTATTATTATTATTATTATTATTATTATTCAATTAGTGAATCACATATTCTAAAAAATAAGATAACATTTAAAAATAGTTTTCTTTATATTCTTATAGAGGAGAGAAAAATTTCCACATCTTCTATTATATTTATGCCGGGTTGTCTGAAAAGAAGAAACTTGTACACTATAAATTGCCAGAAAACAAGCCTCCCAGGTAACACAATACATTAAACTGAGAGATGTTTGCACATGACGGTAAGAAATGACTTTGCCACTCTCATTTAAGTGCTAATCATTTATCTTTCAAATTTCAGATACATGCAAAATGAGCATATTAAAGTGGTTCAAGATTTTATGAATAACACGTTCTATAAAAGTCAGTTTGACTTAATTGAACAGTGTTTCAAGGTAATAGGTTTTACACTGGAGGTGAGTGATAACATCTCTTTCCTTATCTGACTTACTGGAGTTGGCAGCTGGTGCTATAATAATGTGTTCTGCATAAACCAGTGTTATCCTTGAAACTATTCATATGTATATATTTTTAATTTGATTCATAATATCAAACATAAAGAAACATGATTGTGTCTTACGTTATTACGGTATGTGTGTATTGATTTGTTATGTCTGTGTTTATTAGCTTGTCAGTCATGGTATTTATGTCACTAGCTTGTGTAACTTTTGTTCTCTGTGCTCAAATGTATTTAATAAATAATGTCAGGGGTAGGGAGGCCAATCCCGGGGCATTTTTTCAATCCCGGAATTTGGGATTGAAAAATGCTCGATCCCGGGATTGGCCTCCCTAATAAAAAAAAATAGGCCCTTCCTCCAAATGTCACTATAAAAGGTCTTCTAAGCCTGCCCCAACCCCCCCCCCCCCACGACACCAGTCTTCCCCGTGTGCATCCTCAATGCACCGTCACTTACGGCGGCGGTGTTACAGGTCACAGGCAGGAGCAGCAGCACCCTCTATCTCCGGCAGGCGGCTGGGGTTGGCACAGCGGGCGTCTGTCCGGGTTTGGGACAGTGTGCTGTGCTGACAGGCATAGCGGCGGCCAGGCTGCGCTAGTTGACGTGATGTCAGGGGTCACGTTCCTGGGCGCCGCCATGCTTGTCACACAGCACACTGTCCCGACTCAGAACAGTGGCACCGGGCGGGGGTAAGGAGCATTCAGCCGGGCAGCGTCTGAGCCATATTCTAAGGTGCTCAGAGCGGCCCGACTTTAAACAAAAAGTTAATTTTTGCATGGGGATACTATTCCCAGAATACCGGGATTGGAAGCTTCAATCCCGGGATTTAAATCCCGACGATTTTAGGCCAAAATCCCAGGATCCCGCTGATCCCAGGATTGGTCTCCCTAGTCAGGGGTATGGAAGTGAAAAACCCCATGTCGACCTCTTGATTGTCGACCTTCCCCATGTCGACCTTCCTGCACGTCGACTTTCCTGCACGTCGACCTTCAGTCATGTCCACCTTAATGCATGTCGGCTTAGCGATGTCGACCTAACGCTTCTAGACCTAATGCTTCTAGACCTAGTGACCGTATCCCAATGTCAGCATCTGGAGCAGAGACAGCAGCCCCCTGTAGCAAGACATTACGGGGGAAATTTAATAAGATGGGATTTCTATTTCACTTGAGATGTTGCTAGGGGCAACCAATAAGAATGTACGTCTTATTTATTTAGCACCTTATAGAAGATACGTTAATAGATAGTATCTGATTGTTTGCCCATAGTAACATCCCATCTGAAATAGAACTCCTATCATATAAAGGTGTATTAGGCCTGGAGAAGTGATAAAGTGGAAAGTCAGAACGCACCAGCCAATCAGTTGGGTCTGAAAAATGAAAGTGAGAAGTTGATTGGCTGGTGCATTATCACCTTCCAATGTATCACTGCTTTATCACTTTACCAGGCTTAATGCTGTACATCTGCCCCAATGAAACCTTTCCTTTGTAGGTGACTTTGGGGTCTATTTACTAATCCTTGGGGAGAGATGAAGTGGATAGCGATAAAATACCAACAAACTTGCTTCCATAGGCATGCGCAAAGGGTGTGCCAGTTGTGCAAAGGCACACCCTAATGCACTTGCCCAGCACAGCCCACAACTATAACAACACCACTTGCCACGTCATGCCTGCTAGCTCCCAGCCACCATGGCAATTTCAGTTACATGATGGGCATCACGCCGATGGCAGGGAATTGATTTAGTCACTGAGACGCATGGAAGGGAGTCCAATGCTCTGCCCAGCTCCGTCACCTTATAACCGTGGCGCGGCGTGATACAAAGTTATGCCGCAGTGCACATCATTGCACCCACCTATGCTCACTCTCTCTCTCCTCCGGGGCCCCCTACTGGGGGTTGGGGAAAGGAGAATGGCATAGTGTGCCATGTTGGGGGTAAGGAGGCTGGCATAATGTGCCATGTTGGGGGAAGAATGCTGGCATAATAATTCCCTATATTTAGTTTGCATTGATGCCCATGTTGATAGACACGCCGAGTTGGCGGTGGTAGATGTGACCAGTAAGCGGTGATAGACATGCCTCACCAATGGTACACCTGCTAATAAAATGGGCTGTGCACCCCTATGTTTGCTTCTGTAAAACAGAGAAAAGTACTCTCTTGCAGGGGACACAGACACACTTATAAGTAACGCAACATATCATGGAATATAAAATAAAGAGATATATCAAAAGGACGTACAAATACAAAAGACAGGTCATATTTGCAAATAGTACTAAGCTGTGTACAGTATAATTATTATCATAGGAACAAATAGTCTTTCTATGCAGTAGAAAGCAGGGCCGGGACTTGGCAGTGTTATGGGATGTACTGTACATGCACTGGCGTAACTAAGCCACCGCAGCCCCCGCCATGGCGGGGAGGCGCAGAGTATCTATGGGCGCCTGGGGGGCTGCGGTGCTATAGTTACCCGCTGCGCTGCTGCCCGGCCGCATCTGCGGTCACTGCCCGTCACTCGCTCCCGGCGCCGGCTCCTGCTGATAATGAAAAGTGACACTTAGAAAATGGCTGCCCCCGTATTGCAGACAGTTTTGGCAGCCATTTTCTAAGAGTCACTTTTCATTATCAGCAGGAGCCGGCACCGGGAGCGAGTGACGGGACAGTGACGCAGATGCGGCCGGGCAGCAGCGCAGCGGAGTCAGCGCAGACAGGTATGGGTATGGGTATGGGTAGGGGGGGGGGGGGGCGCGCCGAAAAAAATAGGCGGGGGGGCGCAAAATATATAGTTACGCCACTGTGTACATGATATAGTTAGAGACAGTGGCGGCCAGTGTGCAGCCTCCACTGTTTGGGCCCCTCCTCACATCTAGAGTAGTAGAGTCTAAGCACTAGAGCGCCCAGACTCTACTGTGCATGCACGGACCTCCTGAAAAAAAATGGCGTTGTCAACATTTCTCAGTGATTCCGGGAGCACTGCGGCCTTCATCATGGGTCTCCGGACAGATATGTATGGCTGCAGTGTATGCAGTGTGGGCCCCCCAGGGACTCTGGGGCCCGTGTACACCGCGCACATTGCACCCAATATAAATACACCACTGTTTAACATGGAGAATAGCAACTACAGTAATCTAGATATCATTTTATAGAATGTACAGTACTTGAAAAAATTATAACAACAGCTGCTGATTGGTTGCTATGGGCAACTGCTCCACTTGCCCTTTGAAAATTTGATACATTTATCCAAATGTCTTAAATACAGACTACAAGGGTATTTTGGAGGGTTCAGCTGTAAGTAATCCATGGAGATGCGGGCTGCCCCCAGAGTTTGTGCTGTCTGCAGTGCCAGCTCTTCCACTAGACATAAGCCAAGTGCTGCAGCAAATTATCACACTGCAGCAGCTGGCTCCTGTCACTGCAGAAGAGCCCGGTCGTTGGTGTAACTCCCTCCAAGAATGACACCCAGGTGTGTGCCAAACCTGCCCAAAGTTCTTGCATGTACAGTGAATCATTGCGATATGCAACTATAAGGAATAATACTTTTGGGGCCACCCTGCAAGCAATGATAAATATGACCAATCATGTAACATATCTGAATGTTGGCTTGTACATAATACTGACACTGTTCTTAATCAGGATAATGCTTGCTTGCAGGAACTGGGAAGTGTGTACAGCATCCTGGCTGCTATTCTGAATGTAGGGGACATTGACTTCACTTCAGTGGCATCAGAACATCAGATAGACAAAAGCAATATCTCTAATCCATCAGTACTTGAGAACTGTAAGAGTTCCTCTTTTTTCTCCACTTATTTTGTTTTCATTTGATTTTTCATGTTGCTGCAGAAATTAATGTGTAAATATACTTTATTATTTTATCATAAATATTGTAATACATTTATTTTGCAGTGCATCAGATTGATGAATCAGTCCAGCGGAGTCTATGGTGTAATTGCTGTTCTAAACAATTGCACACATTAGGAATGATCTAATAGATCTATTAGATCTAAGCCAATTAACCTATCTATTTTATGTAGGTCTGTGGGAGCAAGGACAGATTGGCCATCAGCTTCCCAGTGTGTTGCATTTTACAGTTTTTCATAAAAATATAATAATTGTGTATATATATATATATATATATATATATATATATATATAATATAATATATAGGAACACAGTTGGGCGGCACTCAACTGTCTTTAAAAATGGAAATAAAGTCCATCTGCACACATTTTGATGAGCCCCAGATCATCATCTTGCTTACTCCATTGCGTAAAAAACCTTGAAAAATGAACCAAATATTAAAGTTTTCATCTATCGGCAGGGGCGAATTTAGGGGCCAGGCCGCCCCTAGGCACAACATTTTTTGCCCCCCCCCCCCTCCCCCTATTTTAATGTAATCATAAATGTATATATACAAGTTGAGTATCCCGTATCCGAGTATCCGTTATCCGAATTATTCCGAAAACCATACATTCCAGAAAGTGAAAAAAAAATATTTTTTTTGCTAAAAACTCACTGGGGACATTTGTAACAGCACTACTGGTGACATGATATGTAACTGGCACTATATATGTGCAAAAAAATGATTGCTTGGCATTCAAATTCAATATCTGAGATAGTACACAAATTTTGTTTCATGTTTTGAAACCTTGTTTTTTCAACAAATAAAATATTTGTGTGTATTTTATGTGGTAATAAAATATATTTGTGTGAATTTTATGTGTTTATACAGCATAAATGCAAGATACTTCAAAATACATAATTGAAATATTAAAATATTCCGAAATACGGAATAATCCGTTATCCAAAATTCTCCTGGTCCCGAGCATTTTAGATACGGGATACTCAACCTGTATATTGTTATTTATATATTTCATAAAAATTTAACTGTAGCCCACCTTAATATTTTTTTAAGCACTCTGGACTGCTCACTGTATGGAGGACCCGGAGGGAGGCAGGCACTTATTAGTACAGTGATTAGCACAGTGTCTCCATCAGTCTCTCTCTGGCTCACCCACTGTGACTGACTGAGCGCAGGAAGGATCTGCGCGCCACTCAGCTCAGCTGCTGGATACACAGCAGCCAATAGACTGTGTGTGTGGAGTAGCCAATGGGCGGGAGCCGGCAGCAATGAGCCTGAACCATTTCCGGACGCGCAGGGGGACCGTCGGACCCAGCCACTAAGCGGTGATGTAATGTGCATGGCAGAGTGGGTGGGCAGTGGCGGGTGACGAGCGGCGCTGCCGCCGACATAGGATAATTCATGTCTGCGGCGGCGGCGCTCGTCACTCGCCGCTGCCCACCCGCTGTGCCATTTAACAGAATGTCAGCCTGCCTGCCGCCCTTAATTGGTGCCGCCCTGAGGCCGGTGCCTCACGGGCCTAGGCACAAATCCGGCCCTGTCTATCGGTCCAAAACATTTTTTTCCTGGTGGTCCTTCTTTGACCAGACAAGCCTCGTTTTTTTGTTTTTGCCATCTTAGCAATGATTTTCTTACTGCCCCTCAACCTGTCAAAACTGCAGCGTGAATCATTCTCATGCAGCTAAAATTGAGATGTGCTTACTTTGATCATTATTAAGCTGTGCTTGAAGCTGTTGTCCTGTGAGCCTGTTACGCAAGATGTTGATTCTCAAAGCTTGTCTTTTGAGTCTCTTGTGGCATTGTATTTGTCATACATCTATCTGTCAGCTTCCTTCAGTTTTCAAGTGTCTTTTCGTGTAATGTATCTTAATTTATTTAGTGTCATAATGGTATCTCTATCTTCCTTTGTCTCATTCTTATGGTAACATTATATTATGTCTTGCAATGTAATATTTGGCCTGATTTTGGTTCACTTGCAAAAGCAAATTCTCTCTCTAATGGACAAAACCATGTGCACTACAGGTGGAGCAGATGTAACATGTGCAGAGAGAGTTAGATGTGGATGTTATTTTGTTTCTGTGCAGGGTAAATACTGGCTACTTTATTTTTACACTGCAATATAGATATCAGTTTGAAGTACAAACCCCACCCAAATCTAATTCTATCTGCACATGTTACATCTGCCCCGCCTGCAGTGCACATGGTTTTGTCCATTAGAGAGAGAATTTGCTTTTGCAAGTGAACCAGAATCAGACCCATTGTCCATTAACGTTTCAGGGGGTGTAATATCAGTATGATTCAACACTACTCTCATGCAGATATGGGGTGTGTAATCAAGTAATCACTGCAGAATCATAAGCTCTTAGCCCAGTGGTTCCCACACTGTGCACCTAGGCTCCCTGGAGCACTTGCAGGGGTGCCTCAGGTTGGTGGTCCAGAAACAATTCAAATTATTTATGGTCAATGAAATAGTCAAAATCAGTGCTTGTAGTTTCTGATTATAAAACAGAAGTGAATCATGTTCCTCACCACATAACTGGACCAAAAGGATAAAATGTAATAAATGTAATCACAACGTATTTAACTGAATATTTTTTTTTAAATTCTCAGTAAAATCTTAGGGGTGCAATGGAAAATGTTCTGATACTGTAGGGTACCGTGACTGAAAAAGTTTGGGAACCAGTGGCTTAGCCCATTATTTGTTCCCTGAAAGAGGCTTTTTTTTACAATTCTAAAAATGTAAAGTAGTGTGTAAGGTTGTTCCAATCTGTTTTTGAAGAACTAACCACACATCTTCTGTGGATGTAGGTTTCCTCAAATCCTTCTGTCTCTTTGTATAACCCCAGACTCAGTGATGTTGAGATCAGAGCTAAGTGGGGGCCATATATAATCACTTCCACGACTCCTTGTCTTTCTTTTTGCTGAATATAGTTCTTAATGACATTGCATTATGCTTGTGGTAGTTGTCCTTCTGCAATATAAATCTGGAGTCAGATGCCTCCCTGATGGTGTGACATGATGGATAAGTACTGTCTGTATTTCTCGGCATTGAGAACACCATTATTCCTGGCCAAATCCCCATCTTCGCTTGCTGAAATGCAGCCCCACACTGGAACGGAACCTCAACCATGCTTTACTGTTGCCTGCTGACAGTCATTATTGTAACCAGTCTCCTGCCTTTTGTCAAACAGACTGCCTTCTGTTACAGCCACATATTTCAGAACTTGATTTATCTGTCTAGATCGCCTGCAGACATTTGCCATGCATAGTTGAGATGCTTGGCCTTGTTTCCACTTCAAAGGTATGGCTTTTTGGTCACAATTCATCCAAGAACACCACGTCTGGCCAGACTTCTCCAAACAGTAGATGGGTGTACCTGGGTCTCACTGATTTCTCCCAGTTCTCAGATGATGGCACTGCTGGTCACAGGGCCTGGATAAAAGGCCTAATGGACCTGGAGCCCTAATGGGCCTGGCTCTTGAAAATGTTCAAGAGCCTATTATGAGAAATGGAGGACATAAGGCCAATGCCATGTAGAACCCATGCACTTTAAGCCCCAGTGTCTCCCTTAATATATAAAAGTACAAAAATTGCATAAATGTGTTAAATAGAAATACAATTTGAATACTTATGATTAATGACCAATCAGTTGGTCAGCGGCTGTCTGTCTGGTTGTTATCAAGCAGTCATGTTGATGGGACTATTTATATGTGGAGGCCTGGAACTGCAGCCCATCCGCCCCACGGTTCTTCTAGTCCTGGCTGGACAGGTTCTGATTTCAAAGGGAAGTAGTCATGTTGTGTCTTTCATCTGATGCTACCTTGGCCGACCACTGTATCTACAGTGCCTCAACATTGCCCATTTATTTTTGCTTTGCCAATTAGCTCAAAAAGCACATATTGAAACCACAGCCTACAGTACTTCGAAATTTTTGAGTTCGGTTTTGAGACCTTGTAAGAATGTGGATGTTGCTCACACAGTTTTAAGCCTCCTACACAGCTGTCTCTGTTTCAGTTAATGACTGTGTTTCAACCTGTATGATATAGTCACCCAGAAATGTTGGCCTAGGGTCAGGAGGATATGTTTGGACTGTACGGTGGGGATGTATGTAAAATAGGAACATTTTATAAAAGATATGTGGGTGGTTTGGGAATCTGATAAGATATCTGAAGATATGAGAATGCTTAGAGGACTGGAGACTGGAGGAGAGTCTTAAGGACAGATGTATCATGCTTCAAAAAGTGATAAAGTGGAGCGTGATAAACCACCAGACAATCAGCTCCTAACTGCTATGTTACAGGCTGAGTTTGAAAAAGGACAGGTGGGAGCTGATTGGCTGATTTTATATCACTCTCCACTTTATCACTTTTTGAAGCTTGATACATCTGGCCCTTATTGTGAATGGGAGGGCATTCCACAGAGGGGGTGCAGCACATAGGAAGTTTTGCAATAGTGAATAAGAATGCATAATGAATGTGGGTGAGAGACAGATCTATTGAAGAGCAAAGAGATCAGAATGGGATTGAGATACGCAAAGAGAAGCACATTGGTGTAGTTTGGTTAATGACCTTGTGTATTAGTAATAGTATTTTACATTGAATACGGTAGCATACTGGTAGGCACTGACAGTGCATACCAGCAGAAGATAAACATTGAGCAATGAATATTAGCTACACAGCTGCAATCAAGATGTATTGCACTGGTGAAGACCAATAAGAAGACTAATGCAATAATCAATGTGGGAGCTGATGAGAGCATAGGCTAGAGTTTTTGCCATTTGTTGTGTAAGGTATGGTTGTATTTTGGATATGTTTTTCAGATTGAATGTGAGGAACAAGGACCGTTCAGAGTCAAGGATGACACCTAGGCAGCAAACTTGTGTGATAGGTTTGATTGCCACAAGTGATAGATATCCAGTTGGTAACTATTATTGGTTGGTAGAAATATAATTATTGTAATTTGTAAATATTCAGTTTGAGGTATCAAGAGGACATCCAAGATGAAATGTCAGTGAGGCATTCAGTGATATGGGCCAATACATATGGTGACATGTCTGGGGAAGATAGGTATATTTGAGTATAATCAGCATTAATATTATACTGAAATCTAAAAGAGCAGATTGTTTTGCCAAGAGAGGAGGTATAGTATGAGAAAAGCAGTGGACCTAAGACTGAGCCCTGCAGTAATCCAGCTGTTAGAGGTAGTGAAGAGGAAGTGGAATCAGAAGAAACAAACTCTGAAAGAGAATTTAGATAGGTACAGTAAGATGAGACAGATTACAGATTTTAGTTAAGGTCGGGATGAGCACAGGAGACAGAGCTTTACTTATTTTGAGGGTATATAATAATGAGAAGAGGAAGTAGAGTAGGAGGAAGAGTTGGTACTTCATATTTATTTGTGGAATCAAAAGAAGAGAAGGTGCCCGAGGATTCAGGTAGGGAATTGAGTCATTGATTGAGGACGAGCTTATATTGTATTTCACCTCAGCTCTTATGAAACTTGTCCTTGAAGTAGGAAGCAAGTTCTTGCACATTGTCAGTGGCTGGTGGCTTGGGTAAGGCAGGGTTGAGAAGTGATTTAAATGTGCCATGGTTGACATCTAGGCCTACGTAGAATTTGTTGGTTAGCTGGAGATACTAGGGGTGAAATTCAATAGGATGAGAAATTCAGAAAGTGAGAGATTTGGTAAGAAATCTCCAGTTTTTGAAAGCGGCAATCATTTACACTGCAAAACCAGTTTAAATTATAACGTGTAAATGATTGGTACTATTAAAAAAATGGAGATTTCTTCCCAAATCTCTCACTTTCTGAATCTCTCATCTTATTAAATTTCACCCTAGGTGTGATACAGCTACCTCAGAAGAGAGGTCTCAAAAATCAGTGTTAATTTTTTTGTGGGTTTGAGGAGGATTTGAAGTAATGGAGGAGGGCATGCAGGTGATTAAGTTGTAATCCAAGAGAGGGTAAGGTGTGTTAGTTAATTCAGAAACTAGGCCTAATTCTAGTTGGCTCACAAAATCTCTCTCTACTCTGCAAATCCATGTGCACTGCAGGTTGAGCAAATGTAAGATGTGCATAGAGAGTTAGATTTGGGTGAGTTATTTTGTTTCTGTGCAGGGTAAATACTGGCTGCTTTTTTTTATACTGCAATATAGATATCAGTTTGAACACATCCCACCCAAATCTAACTCTCTCTGCACATGTTACATCAGCCCAACCTGCAGTACACATGATTTTTTTCATTAAAGAAAGAGTTTGCTTCTGCGAGCCAACCTGAATCACCCTCTTACTCCATTGGGAGCTAGAATCTCATTGGTTACCATACCTTTTATTTTCTTAAAATCCACTTATATTTCTGTGTCTGCTATACAATTTCCCATCCCACTGCATAGCTTTCCAGTGCACTAACCCTTACCCACAAACATTGCTAATTCAAGTAATACAATTAATTTTATTCATGGTTAAATTGATGGAAAAAATGTATATTATTTCTATGCAAAGAATAAAAACAAATATCCAATGACGAACTAGTGTTCGCCAGCGCCTCCTTGGCAAATCTGTCACTACTAGGTGATTCATCGCGCCCTACGGGCGCTCTTCACACTGTCGTAAGGGGCTGCGCCCCCTTAATTTGTGAACGTTTGTATATAAGAAATATGGTTGGAATTGTATGAAAGATGCCCTGTATTGCAACTTGGGTGTCCGCGAATTGCGGGAGGGGGGGTTGCAGGGGTGGGGGTGGTTGCTGCGAATTGCGGGAGGGGAGGGGTTGCAGAGAATTGCGGGTGGTGGGTTGCGGCGAATCACGGGAGGGGGGTTGCGGGGGCGGGGGTTGCGGCGAATCATGGGAGGGGGGGTCGCGGGGGGGGTGCCGAAAATCGCGGGAGGGGGGGTCACGGTGTGGGGTGCCGAGAATCGCGGGAGGGGGGGTCGCTGGGGGTGTGTGTGTGCCGTGAATCGCGGGAGTGGTGGTTGCGGGTAGTGGGGGTGTGACGCGAATCACCACAAGAAAAAATCAACACAGAAAGGTCAACACATGTAAATGTTGACATAAGTGTGGCACTTCATTGGTGTCCATGTCGACACATGACAATGAATATGAAAACATTCAAAAAATGAAAAATAAATCTTCAAAAACTCATGTCAACCTTTTTCATTGTCGACCATAGCCATGTCAGTGTTTTGCATGTGCCATTTAATCCTGGGGCTGCTGCGAATTGCGCGGGGGGGGGGGGTGGCGCGAATCGCGGGAGGGGGGTCGCAGGGGGGGTGCCGCGAATCGCGGGAGTCGCGGGGGAGGGGGTGTGTTTTTGCCGCGAATCGCACTGGGGGGTGTTTGCCGCAAATTGCGGGAGGGGGGTCACGGGGGGGGGGTCTTTTTGCCGCAAATCGCGGGAGGGGGGGTGTTTTTGCCGCGAATCGCGGGAGGGGGGCTCGTGGGGGAGGGGTGGTGTTTTTGCCACGAATCGCGGGAGGGGGGGTCACGGGGGGGTTTCCCGCGAATCGCGGGAGGGGGGGTCGCGCAGGGGGTGTTTTTGCCGCAAATCGCGGGAGGGGCGCACGGGCGGGGGTGTGTGCGGCGGGGGCGCTCACCTGGTGGCTGTGGAGTAGCAGTGCTGGGCAACATGGGGAGGCAGAGGGTGTCTGGCACTGTGGGCTCACTGGGCTGGTTCTCTGTCATGTGAGTCAGTCATGTGAGTCAGAGGCTCCACCCAGCGTTATACACACACTTTGAGTGACAGATGCAGCCAAATATATAAGAGATAGGCATAGGCTTGTGCGGCCTGTCTACAAATACCCATTGTGTTGATTTTTTCAATAAATAGTTGCTATGTTTTCTTCCTGCATATTTACAATTTTTCTTTATTCAATTACTCTGTGACCTTACAATTACTGTACCATCAATTTTGAAGGAAAATAAGTATGGAAGTACAGTAAAAATATTTATTTCCTTTTTTTTTTTTTTTTTTTTTTTTTAGCACATCTAAAAAAGCGGAGCAAAAATAAATGTATCCTATAAACAGCAGCTGTGTTTAATCTGCAGAGGTTTGATGCATATTAACATAACTGTTTCTGATGGAATGAAAAGAAATTACTTGCAGAGAGCTCAGCTAAACCACTGCTGACACTTCAAAATGTATCCGCTTATATTTCTTCAAAGCATTTGTTGGGGCAGAAAAAAAAAAAAATATATATATATATATATAATAGTTTATTTGATACTCAAATGCAGTTAAAGTGGCTTATTTTAAGTTGGAAGCAAAGCAAAAGAAAAACAGAGTAAATACTGGTTGCTTTTGTATGTAGCCCACAAATAAGATGCAGCTTTATTGTAGTTAAGGTTGTTTCATTTTCAGGGTGCATGAGTAAAATGGCAATGAGGTTACAATAGTTTTATTTTTACGTCATTCCCTTTTAATTGTCATCAGCTCTCTTTATATGCCATTTGCCCCTCCATGTAACCCTTTATATGCTACTATCCCCACCCCCCCTCCTCTGGAAAATCTACACTACAAATGCATACCTCCCAACATTTCCATTTCAGAAGTTGGGATGCTTGTGCGGTATAGCCACGAGGCCACGCCCCTATGACTTAGGCTACAACCTTTTTTCGGGTGTGTGGCCTCGTGGGGATGTCACGGCCACAGACCACTCCCCCATTTCTCCTCACTAAGGGGGCATGGACATTGCGGTGTAATAATTATGAGTGCTTCTCGATGTAGGGGCAATCAAAGGGACAGTATTCTCCTCCCCAAGGGCCTAATTCAGAGCTAATTGCAACCGCCTTTTTTTTTAAATAGACAATGCCATTGTGCACTGCAGGTGAGGCAGATGCAACATGCAGAGAGATTTAGATTTGAGTAAGGTGGGTTCAAGCTGAAATCTAGATTGCAGTGTAAAAACAATGATGGATCAGTGGCTTTTCAGGTACTCAGGAGCGCGCTTATAGGGTGCATGTACATGTGTTCAGGGCAGACTACAGTAGATGGCCCACGTAGCTCTAATCCGCTGTCAACATTCTATGTTAATATCTGTTGTACTCTTCAGCTGCCTCCTTGCTTTGCATCCAACCTGATGAACTACAAGATGCTCTCACGTCCCATTGTGTGGTGACTCGAGGGGAAACTATTATTCGTCAGAACACTGTGGAGAAAGCAGTTGATGTCAGGGATGCTATGTCCAAAGCCCTGTATGGACGGCTCTTTAGCTGGATTGTGAACCGAATCAATGCTTTACTGAAACCAACTGAAGAACTGAGGTAAAGTATTATTTCTTAGTTAATGTTTTTTGCAAATCAAAATCTGTGCGTGTGTGTGTGTGTGTGTGTGTGTGTGTGTGTGTGTGCATATTCATATATGCGAGAGGAGAACAATAAATTTCAGGTACAGTAGATACATTGTGTGTGTCTGGTTGTGGACTTTAGTTTCAGATTTAAAGTTTTGGTGAACTGTAAAGGCAAAGGCGTAAGTTCATCCCAGTCACCCGGAGGCAAGTTGAAATTTGGTGCCCTCGGCCATTGGTCAGGGACACAAGATTCAGTCGTTTCAGCACTCATTTGTGCATCCTATCTCACTAGTCCAGCTGTAGCAGTAGATACAGCATTGCTTGCTGCAGCACAGGCTGAGTGGTACCAGGCAGGAGCCATCCTTTCCCTTATTGCAGTTTTTATCAAGGCTCCTGGGACAGCTGTGCAGCCTTAGAGTGTGCACCGCAAAGCTCCAAAGGAATAGGTGCCCCTTTAGGACTTGGAGCCCTGAGCACTCAGGACAGCGGCAGCGGGGATGGATAGGCCTGGTTGTTTTAGCAGGGTGTTGCAAAATGAGGAGGGCTCTTTTTGCCCTTTAAAAACTGCTAAAACAGCACAGAGTGAACACTTGCAGTGACTTCCTATTACATACCTCCCAACTGTTCCGAATACCACGGGAACGTCCCGTTTTTCAGGGATGTTCCCGCGTCCCTCCTGCGGTGGGGGCACTTGGGAGTTCCCCCTTTAAATGACTGACCAGCGCTAAATATACGCTATTCCCTCAGTCAGAGGGGCTGGGGGCATGGCTAGAAGCTAACAGAGCCTTTCTGCCATGTCCCCACAGCATCTAAATGGAGGCGTGACCTCACGGTATGTCACGATTATAGGCCACGTACCCTTTCGAGGTAAGCCATGACCCCTTATTTCGGGTGCGTGCACCATTGTCCCTCCTTGTAACTCCTGAATGTTGGGAGGTATGCTATTAGAAGTTCTATCTGTCAGTCGCAGACAATACATGTAGTCTCATAGGGCAGGACTGCCAGTCTGGGCTGTGAAAGGCAAAGAGTTGGCTTCCTGTAAGAAGCAACTCGCTGTCTTTCATTCAGCGCACTTGTCTTCTAGGAGCTGCAGCCGATGCAGTCCATAGAAGATGGTATTTTGCATATACGCAGTATGGCTGCGCATGCACTGTTCACTGCGACATTTTTAGTTGGTGTTTGGCACATTTGGCTGATGGAAGCAATATACATAAAAACATACAGTAGCCTCTTACCTAATAGATCCTGACATATTCTTGAGGTACAGTATGGGTTCCCAGGGGAACTGATAGGCAGCAGGTACAGCAGGTCAACATCAGCACACACAGTGACTGGACTGTGCAGGGAACTGGTGCCTTGAACCGATTTCATCTTAATTCTGAAGACAGGATTAAGATCACTGTTGCCCAACCACTAAATAATCTTTGGTCCCTAAGTACTCCTTCTTTTATCTCTTATCTACGCTTCCTTTGAAACCTCCTGCGCAATTTGTTGCCCAGTGTGAGATTGTTTTAGAATTGATGTAAACACAGTACATGAAATAAATGTGATTTGAAAGAAGATTAATAATACTACAAATGACAGACTATAAATAGAACACAATTAAATAGCTGTTTGATCTTTACAGCGAGGACGACGCCGGGTACAATATTGGGATTCTGGATATCTTTGGCTTTGAGAATTTTAAGAAGAATTCTTTTGAACAACTTTGTATTAACATTGCCAATGAGCAAATACAATTCTACTTCAATCAACACATATTTGCTTGGGAACAGGTAAGGGACAATATATTAATTATATTAATGGTATGATTATTTTCAAATCAATGTAAGATGTGCATTTGTATTTTATATGCAAATATCGCCGTAATATATTTAGATAAATAGATTTATATCTTTTGAGCCAAGAACCGTATCAAACCAGTATCAAATTATAGTCTGATAAATGGAATCCATGGGGTAATTCAGACCTGTGCGCTAGGCAGCCCAGCGTTTTCATGGGCTTGCCCACCATTTTTGTGGGCACATCCATGAAACACAGGGAGGACCCAAGCAAACGCCTTCTGCCTGTCAATCATTTTGCGAACACACCAACTAGTGTAAAACTCGCCAAAGTCATTTTCTCCCCTCCCCTAAACAATCCCCTATATTTACAGTGTATTGCAGCATAGACCAATGGCAGATGCACGCGTTACTCACCACATTGGGTGGAACATGCCTCCCAAGGGTCCTCATACAGTAGTTGGAACAAAAGTCCTAGTTTATAAAGCCGCAGCAAGTCCCCTGGTGTTGAGTCTTTCCTTGCACACGTGGGACTTTTAAATAGTTTGTTCTACTGTATAGATATACAATAGTTGCTTAGAATTGAACAGATTTGTGCTCTGAATGGTGTTTTATCACTCCTTAAGGAATGATAAGTGGAGAGAGATAAAGTACAAACCAGCCATCATCTAGCTGCCATTCTACAGGATGTTAAAAAAAAGCCATAATCTGATTGGTTCTTAATTTATCTCTCTCCACTTTATCTTTTACCAAGGTTTGATGCATCTCCCCAAAACTGTATACAGGGCCGCTGGAAGGCTTCTCGCCACCCTAAGCAGAACTTCAATCTACTGCCCCAACCCCACACTGCCACCAATACCCAATTTCCAGCTCATCAAGTGAGAATGTGGAGGTGGCTTCTTAGAAGTTCCACAGCCGCCACCTACATTTAGTATTGTACAAGGATGTCCTCAAAGGCATCCGTGATGTTATGGTTCAGCAGATTCGGTCCTAGACAGCTGTCTAATGGTCCCATTCCAATGGAGCATATTGGCACATGTGCAGACCCCTCGTGCGAACACCTTTGGCGAGTATCACACTCTCCAAGACATTTGCACAGGTAGGTGAGGGGGTGGGCGCCATCAGGGGATTGTGCGGCATTTTATGGGCGCCCCCATGGAAGCACTGGGCGTACCTCTGCAAATGCAGGCACGGTGCTTCCTGCTCGGCCGGCAATGACATCACATGAGCTCAGTACCCGCCCCCAATTCATCAATCATCGGGCAAGATAAAAGTCAGTTCAGACTGACCTTTATCTGTGAACGGCAGAAAAATCATTTGATAGTGAGCGGCCATTGAATGAGTTTTTGGGCAAAGGGCCACATGCGAGGGGATGTGTTTGTGATTTGAATGGTGGGGCAAGGCAATGAGGCGTTCAGGTGGTGGGAGGGGCTTACCTGCTCGCTAGGCCGCATGTATTAATGAATCAGGCCCATAGTTTTAATTGCACCTTTACACAAGATTTAAATTTAAAATTGAAACATTTTGTAGAATTCTGAAAATATGCCGACGGCACTTGTGACCCAGACCCGTTATTGTGCACATCCAGCATTACTGTACATGTGCACATGAAGAACATTTACAATGCAAATCATCCTCGCTTCATTTGCATTTCTCCTTCGCACAGCTATTTATAATTGATGCGACCTTTGAAATTGCTTGTGATAGGTCAATTAGAGGAATATGGTTTCTCTATGTATACGCAAATACTTTCATGTAATTAGAAGCTTACTGTATGCCAAATAATCACCTGCAGATTTCAGTGATGTAACATAATATTAGTCCTTATGTATAATTTCATAGTCATATTAGTCATATTATACACTATACCTTTTTTAATACAGGTTGAGTATCCCTTATCCAAATATCCGTTATCCAAATTATTCTGAAAACCATAGTTTCCAGAAAGTGAATTTTTGTTGTTGTTGCTAAAAGCACTACTGGGGACATCTGTACCAGCACTACTGAGGACATGGTACTGTATGTACCAGCACTACTGAGGACATGATATGTAACTGTCACTACTGGGAACATCTGTAACAGCGCTACTGAGGACATGATACTGTATGTAACAGCACTACTGAGGGCATGATATGTAACAGCACTACTGAGGGCATGATATGTAACTGGCACTACTGAGGACATCTGTACCAGCACTACTGAGGACATGATATGTAACTGTCACTACTGGGAACATCTGTAACAGCGCTACTGAGGACATGATACTGTATGTAACAGCACTACTGAGGGCATGATATGTAACAGCACTACTGAGGGCATGATATGTAACTGGCACTACTGAGGACATCTGTACCAGCACTACTGAGGACATGATATGTAACTGTCACTACTGGGAACATCTGTAACAGCGCTACTGAGGACATGATACTGTATGTAACAGCACTACTGAGGGCATGATATGTAACAGCACTACTGAGGACATGATATGTAACTGGCACTACTGAGGACATCTGTACCAGCACTACTGAGGACATGATACTGTATGTAACAGCACTACTGAGGGCATGATATGTAACAGCACTACTGAGGGCATGATATGTAACTGGCACTACTGAGGACATCTGTACCAGCACTACTGAGGACATGATACTGTATGGAACAGCACTACTGAGGACATGATACTGTATGTAACAGCACTACTGAGGACATGATATGTAACTGGCACTACTAGGGACATCTGTAACAGCACTACTGAGGGCATGATATGTAACAGCACTACTGAGGACATGATATGTAACTGGCACTACTGAGGACATCTGTACCAGCACTACTGAGGACATGATACTGTATGTAACAGCACTACTGAGGGCATGATATGTAACAGCACTACTGAGGGCATGATATGTAACTGGCACTACTGAGGACATCTGTACCAGCACTACTGAGGACATGATACTGTATGGAACAGCACTACTGAGGACATGATACTGTATGTAACAGCACTACTGAGGACATGATATGTAACTGGCACTACTAGGGACATCTGTAACAGCACTACTGAGGACATGATATTTAACAGCACTGCTGAGGACATGATCTGTAACAGCACTACTGAGGGCATGATATGTAACTGGCACTACTAGGGACATCTGTACCAGCACTACTGAGGACATGATACTGTATGTAACAGCACTACTGAGGACATGATATGTAACAGCACTACTGAGGACATGATATGTAACTGGCACTACTAGGGACATCTGTAACAGCACTACTGAGGACATGATATGTAACTGGCACTACTAGGGACATCTGTACCAGCACTACTGAGGACATGATACTGTATGTAACAGCACTACTGAGGACATGATATGTAACAGCACTACTGAGGACATGATATGTAACTGGCACTACTAGGGACATCTGTAACAGCACTACTGAGGACATGATATTTAACAGCACTGCTGAGGACATGATCTGTAACAGCACTACTGAGGACATGATATGTAACTGGCAATAAATAGGTGCAAAAAAATGATTGCTTGGGATTTAAATTCAGTATCTGAGATAGTAAACAAACTTTGTTTCATGTTTTGAAACCTTGTTTATGCACAAATAAAATATATTTGTGTGTATTTGATGTGTTTGTACAACATAAGTGCAAGATACCTCAAGATACATCATTGAAAAATATTCTGAAATACGGAATAATCCGTTATCCAAAATTCTTCCGGTCCCCAGCATTTTGGATAAGGAACACTCGCTCTGTACTATGGGGGTTATTCTAGTTCACTCGCAAAGGCACAATCACTCTCTTATGGACACTGCAGGTGGGGCTGATGTAACATGTGCGGAGAGAGTTAGATTTGGGTGGGGTTTGTACTTCAAACTGATATCTATATCGCAGTGTAAAAATCAAGCTGCCAGTATTTACCCTGCACAGAAACAATAAACACCCAAATGTAACTCTATCTGCACATGTTACATCAGCCCCAACTACAGTGCATATGGTTTTGTCCATAAGAGAGTGATTGTGCCTTTATGAGTGAACTAGAATAACCCCCTACAGTATATATATGTTTGATCATCTCTGTGCGTTTTGTTTAAACCACAAATCTATATTTCTTCATGAACTGCAGAAAACATTTCAAAGATATATTATTAGTATTACGGTAGATTTGAAGGCAATACAATTCTCCCCAGCACATTATGTTTGCCTTATTTATGCCGGATGTAATGTTTTTTAGTAGTACGGATAAATAAGCAACGGGCTTCTGGCAGAATAAGGTGAAAGCACTGTAGTAAAAGTTTTTATAAATTTGTATAAAAGCAAACAGCTGTCCATTATTATTGTGTAATCATTTTTGAGTGGTGTGAAATGTTGTATAAACAAGTGTGAAAGCTATATATTAACTTAAGGCTTAATTTAGTGAGACACTTCAGGTTCAGGTAAGCTTAACTTGCACTGGCAGATTTCTGCTGTGGGAGGTGGATGAGAAGCGTAGCATGATCCCCCCCAGATGGGCTGTATTAAGGCCCTTATTCTGGTTCACTCGCAAAGGCAAATTCCTTCTCAAATGGACAAAACCATGTGCACTGCCGGGAGGGGGGCAGATGTAACTTGTCCATAGAGAATTAGATTTGGGTGAGTTATTTTGTTTCTGTGCAGGGTTAATACTGACTGTTTTATTCTTTCACTGCTATATAGATCTCAATTTTAAGTAAAACCCCACCCAAATCTACTTCTCTCTGCACATGTTACATCTGCCCCACCTGCAGTGCACATGGCTTTGTCCATTTGAGAAGGAATTTGCCTTTGCGAGTGAACCAAAATAAGGACCTATATTTGCTAGGAGTGTCCCTTTTTATACATTTTAATGTTTTCTTTTCTTTAAAGAATGAATATTTAAATGAAGACGTGGACGCAAGGGTTATTGAGTATGAAGATAACAGACCACTTTTGGATATGTTCTTACAAAAACCAATGGGCTTACTGTCGCTTCTTGATGAGGAAATTAGATTCCCGAGGGCAACTGACCAGACGCTTGTAGGTAGGTTCTGTTACAATATATTTATAAGAGTAAAGCTTTGATCTAATATCAGACAGAGTTACAGTAATTGGCAACAGCAATTTCTTGTATCATGTAAAAACAGTATGACATGTTGAGTCCAGTACATGTACAGTTAATACTTAAGTGCACATACACCCTATTTTCACATACTCAGAAGAGAACGTCTTGTATCACCTCAGTATCTTATATTATAGCTACTATAATCTGATCCTCTCCCAGTGCTTTATGTTGCGGCCCCCTAGCTCACCTCCAACAAAATGTTGTTTTGTTCTAGCCTATTCTAAATAAAACATTATTCTAGACTCTACCTAACATTAGCCAACACCCACATTTGCACTACTTGAGTGGCTTATGTACAGCTGCCTAACTCACTGTTTCTCCGTTTGAGCCCTACAGATGAGGTTATAGCTTCTACCCTCCACTGACACATGAGGGGAAATTTAATAGGACGAGAGATTCAGAAAGTGAGAGATTTGGTAAGAAAACTCCTTTTTAAAAAAAAAAAAAAAGCAGCAATCATTTACACGGCAAAACAGTTTGATTTTGAAGTGTAAATGATTGCCGCTTTTTAAAAAAAAAAAAAAACCAGGAGATTTCTTACCAAATCTCTCATTTTCTGAATCTCTCATCCTAATCAATTTCCCCCTATCCTTCTAAAGTGACCAGTGCTTTACTCCCAGTAGTTACACTTTTCGTGTTTTGTTTTTTGGTTTTGGACATGGATTTCCCTTTGTGCTTTGAATCTGGATTGGTTTTTACCAAAACCACCCTTTCAGGTTTTAGTTTTTGCATCTGTATTTTTTAAAATAAAAAACATAAAAATAGCTAAAACCACAGAATTTTTTTTTTGTTACTACAGTATTAGTAACCTCAATAACATTCTGAGAAGTGGCAAGAGGAAGATGATTTTTGAAAAAAGGTGTTTCTAAAAAATTCTGTCTAAAAAATAAATAAATATTTTTTTCATAAGGATCACACAGGGGAGGCGCCCCCCCATTAACGGAGCGGGGGAGCCCCAAACCAAGCTACGCCACTGCCCAAGACTGCACCCCAATACAGCACCAATGCAGCATCCAAATACAGAACTCCAAGGCAGCACCTGCCCCACTCCATCATCTACTCTATCCAATGCTGAAGTGAACATGGCTCTGATAGGGTCTTATATAGGTACCAAAACCCAGTGAGAATCTGGCAGTGGGATGATGACATGTTGCCTCGATCTGGGATCCGAGTTTGGCGGGAAATCTAGGCCTGGACAAACCATTTTGCACTGCAGGTGGGGCCATATTTAAAATGTGCAGAGAGATTTAAGTTTGAGGAAGGCATGTCCTAGTCAAATCTTTCCATCCTTTGTGAGCTACATGCAAAAGCAGACCGTATTTAACGCACATAAAAAAGTGTATGTGTTTGCACCCCTCACATTACAACATGGTTGGTCCAGTTACTTCCTCTATCTTTCTTTATTCCCACATCCATGCATATAAAAGCTACATTTTTGAAGCTGCTTTTGCAGTAAGTCAGTCTAATCAATATTGTGTGTTGCCTCTCTATGGAATTAGAAATGTTATAATGTTTATGTAGCTAAATCTGTTAATGGTTATTTCATTTACAGAAAAATTTGAAGATAACTTGAAATCAAAGTATTTTTGGAGGCCAAAGGGAGTAGACCTAACATTTGGAATTCATCACTACGCAGGGAAGGTAAGTACTTCCTACAACACAATGGATGCTTTGAAATTCTTATCAAACTAATGGGCCCCATACATCAGCAATCACAATTTATGGATTTCCAGATCCAGGGATTTTTTGGCCAGATAAATGGATTCTACAATCGATCTGACTTGCCCACACATTACAGATTTATTTCAGTGATCGGCAGATTTTTCCATCTAAAGATTGCATCTTCATATCTGGAAATTGCCCAATCGATTGTCATTTCAGCTGTTCATAATATAAATAGATGAAGAAGACGAATTGGGAATGCCCACACATATAAAAAAGATCTGCAGATAATACCAGATTATTAAACATGTTTAAAAACCTGATTAAGCAATCGATTGGCGATTTTTATTGGGATTGCCAAAAGGGGGAGCCCACACATCTAAAATTAATTGTGGCAATCATCTCCATATCTGAAAATTGTCACAATTAATTGCTGATGTATGGGGCCCTTAAGGGCATCTGATCACAGTACAAATTTATTCTCAAAATGGGCAAAACCATGAGCAATGCAGGTGTGGCAGATGTGCAGAGAGAGTCAGATTTGGGTGGGATGTGTTGAAACTGAAATCGAAATTGCGGTGTAAAAAAAATGCTGCCAGCGTTTACCCTGCACAGAAACAAAATAACACACAAATCTAACTCTCTCTATACATGTTACATCTGCCCCACCTGCAGTGCACATGGTTTTGCCCATTTTGAGAACAAATTTGTACTGCGATCAGATCTGAATAAGGGCCTAATTGTGAATGATTTGTTTGATTGACTACTGAGCTTTTAATTTGAACTTCAAGTGTGAGCCCAAGTTCACATTTGCATTTCCTGATACATTGCTTTGCCAAGGGCCTACAATGCTGTTAAGATGGCCCTGTATAAAGCCCCCCATTTGGAGGTGTGATTTGCGAGTGTGAGGAAAGCTCACATTGGGTACTCCATCATTCAGATCAGGGGCTGGAAAAAAACTGCTAAAACTACATTTTATAAATGAAAGTATCCTTTTGGAGAATCTCATTAAATGTACCATTTGTGAAGATCCCGGGTTCATGTCTTGAAAAAGGCAGCGATTACAGCTGTGCACGGTGCCCCGGGGGCACTCGGTTCTCTGATCACACAGTAAGGATACAATATCAAGGTACAAAGCGTACCTTTATTTCATATTTATCATTACATCTGGAAACCATAACCACGCTACTAACAATACACAATTCAGGTAGCACTACTATATAACACAGCACATACTAACTACTATAAGAACCTCTGTACTCCCTTCACTGGCTGCCTATAAGATGGTGAATCATTTTCAAGATTTGCTTACTGACTTTCATGACCAGGGCCCAAGGTACCTGAAGCAGCTTCTGATCCCTTATTGTCCCACTCGATTACTGCGATTGGTTGATGAAGGACTACTAACAGTACCCAGAATTTCCCGGAATTCATCTGGGGGTCGAGCTTTCAGCGCTGTGACTCTACGGAACTCACTTCCCCGCTCGGATTTGGATTTGTTTCAGTTAAAATTGCTTAAAAAAAAAGATAATCCTATATAATAAAGGGACAATGCTGCCCCTCACCCTTATAGGGGGAATTCAAGTGTTGTGTACACTGGTGGCCAATAGTTGGTGTCCAACAGAACAATTGAAATGTCGCTCCGTTTGCCCGAACAGGCACACCACTGACATTACTGTTAATGTTGTTCTGTCATTTTGACAAGCTGGTAACTAGTCATTATGTCATTGATGAAAATCAATAATAGCTATTATCAGGTGTATTTAGCAATCCAAAAAACAAATTCTGATTAACAATCTAAATTCCAATAGTGGTAAGATTTGTGCAGGACTTGTTTCAGATATCCTCAGACTATACAGACCAGAGGCCAAATGTAATAAGGTGTGAGAATCAGAAAGTGAGAGATTTCGGGACTGTGAGATTAATAAAAAATGGGAAAACTCTCCCAAAATCTCTCATGTTCTGATTCTCACATCCTATTACATTTGACCCCAGGTTTTGATTTGGTTCAGATTCAGAACATTTTTGTGAATTTAGATTTTTGAAGAATCGAAGCACATATTCGAGTTTTCTATGATTTCTCCTGCAGCAGAGGCATACGAGGGGATGTGTTTTTGTTAAAAATTCCCTTGCATGTTACTGAGGGGAATTGGCAGTTGCAGGCGCGGGGTGCAGCGTTTGGACGGGCGGCATCTCAGAGACTTGGAAAGCTGCAATCTTCACAGTTTACCAAGCCATTCCGCATGGTATTCTGCATGGTCTGTACTATACGTTTTAACTGCGCTTCGGATATGTATGTACAATTCTTCATTACATTGCCAAAGTGTGCACAGTTTTGTGTATGCTTCAGTGTGAAATCCAAAAATTAATTGTAAGCTGATTTTATTGAGAGAACCACTAGTCCTTAGCTGGTTCAGCAGAGCATAGCTGGTTCTGTAGACATAACTGATCTGTAGAGCATAGCTGGTTCTGTAGACATAACTGATTTGTAGAGCATAGCTGGTTCTGTAGACATAACTGATCTGTAGAGCATAGCTGGTACTGTAGACATAACTGATCTGTAGAGCATAGCTGGTTTTGTAGACATATTTGATCTCTAGAGCATAGCTGGTTCTGTAGAGCATATCTGGTTCTGTAGAGCATACAGTAGCTGGTTCTGTAGACATATCTGGTTCTGTAGAGCGTAGCTGGTTCTGTATACATATCTGGTTCTGTAGAGCATAGCTGGTTCTATAGAGCATACAGTAGCTGGTCCTGTAGACATATCTGGTTCTGTAGAGCATAGCTGGTTCTGTAGAGCATACAGTAGCTGGTTCTGTAGACATATCTGGTTCTGTAGAGCATAGCTGGTTTTGTAGACATATCTGATCTCTAGAGCAAAGCTAGTTCTGTAGAGCATACAATAGCTGGTTCTGTAGACATATCTGGTTCTGTAGAGCATAGCTGGTTCTGTAAGTCCATTTTGCATAGTAAAAATGGCCTCCGCAGAACAATGATGCACCTTCTTCATACTCCTAGTCTATTCTTTAGCTTGTTCTGAAATAGGAGCCCTGTTCACCCAGTTGAGCCAAGAAAAAGGGTATAAAAAACCCACGCCAATGCCACTCCAGGGTTTCATAAGCACATGGGATACATAGCCCCCCCCCCCCTCCTCTTTCTCCTAGGATGACAAAGTCATCCTCCCATAGGTACGCGGGTGGCTGCATACACCTTTAATTTAGATCTCCTGATGGGGCACAGACATGCACGCAGCAGTGACGGTGACCCACCTGTTACTGTGGTCCTGCCAACCTGTTGACTTGTCCTTCCAATAAAATCCTATGTGTCTGCACCATCAACTCTAAGGGCTTTTCACAAATCGAGACATATTTTTGGCAAATCAAGGGAAACAGTGGAGCCAAATGCTAATGTAGTTCTGTCACTAACAAATGTTTTATGTTCTTCAATGACCTCCACCGTATTAAATCAAATGGAAAGTTCTTTACACCGTGTGCCTACAAAAACACTATTCACTTAAGCGAAATCTTAAATCCTATTTAAATAATAATGACTCCTAATACTTATATGTCAAGAATCCCTTGATGAGATTTTGACTATCAACTAATAATAAAGATGCAGCAGCTGAGCATTGTGGCCACAGTGGAAGATATAACTGTCACTCCACATTTTATTCTTTGTCAAACACTTTAACTACATTTGCAGACATAAATCAGACAGAGAGAAAGTGATAATAAAGCCGCGGGCGCACTGAATAAGTCTTCATTGCTTGCAGGAGATTGCTTGAGGAATTGAAATATCTTCGGTCACATTGAAACACTTTAATCAATTGTTCTACTCTTTGATTTTAACAATGCATTTTATCTTAAGGTTCTCTACAATGCAGCTGGCTTCCTAGAGAAGAACCGAGACACTCTACCAGCTGACATAGTTCTTCTTCTACGGTCATCCGAAAACAATCTCATTCGCATATTAGTAACTAATCCTCTAACAAAGACGGGTAAATCTTTTGTTACTCATCCTTTCACTTTGGATTAAAAAAATGCTATAAACATTTTCTGTAAATCAGTCACAATTATATATTTTTGGAAGGGCATATTCTAAGCACGCAGACAGAAATAGACTATACCTGTCTGCCCGCTGTTAGAAATGTCTGCCCATGGTACAAAGGGGGTGTGGCCATTTGTAAGAGGCATGGTCAAGTCTCATTGGGAAGTCTAGGCCCCATCTGTCTAGCCAAAGTTGAAAGGGGAGTGGTGACAGCATGTTGGGGGGAGTGGATCCTGTGGCAGGTTCCAGCCCCCATGCAGGCCCGTGCAACGGTACTTTGTATCTTATCTCCTATCTTGGCACCCCATTGTATAACTGTACATAAAGATGCATCATCGCTTCCAGATAAAATGGAGAGAGAGAGATAACGTTTCCAAATTTTATGTTACAGGCTGTGTTCCAAAAACCGTAGGAGCTGGCTGGTACTTTATCTTTCTCCATTTAGTCACTCTAAAAGCAATGATGCACCTCGCCTTCAGCATTAAAGAACAGGGCCTCTTCTTAATGCTATAACTTGGGCAGAGGAGGAGGAGGGTGATGGTAGGTGGGGGAAGAACAAATCCCTAGCAGTAGGGAGAATATTAATCTTCTCTGAAGTTAGTGGGGGAGATGCATCAAGCCTTGGGGAAATATAAAGTATCTGACATTTTTCTAGTACATCCTGTTAAATGACAGTAAGGCCCCCATACATCAGCAATTATAAAAGAGCAATTTGAAAAATCTGAGATTTTTCTAAGAATTAAAGATTCCTCGATCCACCAATCTGTGCCAATACATTACAGATAGTTTTCAATGATTTGAAGATCATTTTCAGCAAATATAGATCTGCCAATCTTGAAAGCCCCATCAGTTTACTAGAAATGGTCTGCTACCATACACTAGCAATCTATGGCCCAAATTGATCTGTGAAATCCAACATGTTGGAAACCTGATTTACCAATCACAACCACGTTTTGGTTATAATCTGTGATCCGTGAACCCCATACATTGAAGGTTTATTTATACAATCATCTGCAAATCTCCAAATTGCCCCAAGTTCTCCTGCACCCAGTATAGGGCAGGTGTAAGTGCTGATATCCGGGTTGATGTCAGCTCTTGCGAATGGAGAAATAGCGCCATTTGGTTTGGGTACATTAGCATAGTGGCTAAACTTGCATTTGCATTATTGTACACTTATGAATATTCCATCATTTCACATGTGTGACTTCCGAAATTCTGTAAGTATATGATAGTCACACTCACAATATATTGTCCAATATTGTCCCACTTTCCCCCGGTATGTCTCGTGATGGGGGCAGTTGGGAGTCCCCCATGTCAACTGTGCATGCGCACAGCATCTATTCATGCCTCCACAGTGCCAAAAATGGTGCGTGGCCTTGCGGGATCAACCCGAGTATAGGCCATGCCCCCTTCCCGCTAGGCCAAGCAACCATAATTTGGGGCGCGCCTGCGGTGAGCGCGAGCTTCCCTCTTTGTCCATCTTCAAACTTGGGAGGTATGATATGATTAAAGAATTTTGTTACACACAGGCAACCTTGCGCATACGAAGACCAAGGCAAGAATAAACTCACAATCGTGGTCAGCACAAAAGACATCCAACAACAACAAGGTAAGCACCAGCTCCTGTGATAGGCAACATAATATATGCTACAAAAACAGTGATAACCTCATGTAACAACGTCCTGGTATCTGTCTTTTTTATTATTATTTCTATGAAGCTGAATATTTTAATGTTAATACAAATTAATAATAATTAATAATACTGCGAGTATACACAGCCTGGCAAACAGGTCTGAATCAGGACCTTTATGTACATATTGTTTCCTATTATATTATGGAAATAATACACTTACTGTATCATGTGTCAGTGTATGACACAAGAGAGGAAAGTGATACGCCCCACATTACATGTGGTAAAAGAACTGTACTGTATGGCCCTTATTCTGGTTCACTCGCAAGGGCAAATTCCTTCTCAAATGGACATAACCATGTGCACTGCAGGTGGGGCAGATGTAACATGTGCAGAGAGATTTTGATTTGGGTGAGTAATTTTGTTTCTGTGCAGGGTAAATACTGACTGCTTTATTTTTACACTGCAATATAGATCTCCTTTTGAAGTAAAACCCCACCCAAATCTAATTCTCTTTGCACATGTTACATCTGCCCCCCCTTCCGCGCAGTGCACATGGTTTTGTCCATTTGAGAAGGAATTTACATTTGCGAGTGAACCAGAATAAGGGCCTATGTGTATATTGCGCCATTTAAAATGTAAAGGACAGTTTTCATAGAAGAGCTTAATTGCCACATTGCATTTACTTGTATAATCCCAACAGGGAGATTTTGCAGACGCCCGTCATCCTAGAGAGACCACCAACATGAAAACACAAACAGTGGCTTCATATTTTAGGGTGAGCTTTATGTTGATCTTTCTACTTAACCTCTTAACCGATACATTTGTAATACAAAAAGTCATCTGAAATTGTCCATTTAAAAAAATAATGAATTGGCCTAAAAATATATTTTGAAAATATATTTAAAAGTATCATATTAATAAAAATTCACCTATGGGTGTCTAGCACATCCCATACCCCCTTCCCCCCAGGGATGTGACTTTCAGATCATATATCCTTTTACTAATAATGGCAAATCCAACACCGTGATGAGAAATCATTATACTTCTATTACATAAACTTTATCACCCAAACCCCAGCATCCATATATGTGGTGTTCACTCCCATGTCCTTCCCTCCCCTACTTAAAAGAGTAAGTTAAAAGAGTTAAAAATTTAGAGTAGTGACGTGCATAACATACAGCTCAGAGGAGACTGGGCAGGGGTGTGGTATGATTCACTGACAGTCGGGATCCCGGCAGTCATTATCCTGACGTCGGAATCCCGACTGCCTGGTCTCAGACAGCGTGGCCAGCACAACAAAGCCCCTTTGCGGCTCGCTGCGCTCGCCACACTGCGGGCACGGTGGCGAGCCGTGCTCACCACCTATTCTATTCTCCCTTTATGGGGGTCATGGACCCCCACGAGGGAAAATAACCGACGGCTGTTGGGAACCCGGCCGTCTGTGTTTTAACAGTGGGGATCCCGACGTTGGGTTAATGACTGTCGGGATCCCTGGCCAGGAGGTAGCAGATAAATTAATATGCTGATTCTTGAGAGTTGATGCAGTAACATATTATTTTAGCCAAAAATGCTGCCTCCTTGTGTTACTGTGTTTTCCTTGAGGAGTTTCTGCTGGTCACATTTTATTGTAAAAATCCTTATGACATGCATCTATGAATAGTTATAGATTTATACTAACAATGTACTCTTTCGGCTGTATTCAAATGTTTTTACATTGGCAGCCACTAGAGGGCGCCCAACAGAATGATTCTGATTCTCCGTTTCGGCGCATCCAGTCACAGCATAGGCAGCAGGGTGCGAAGTGATGGGTTGAAATGCTAGAAAATTCACTCAAACTGGACTTTTTGCTGCATGCCCATTAGTTTGGTCGGGGTTTAGCTACTACGCATGGTTAAACCCAACCTTAACAGTGTGAAATAAAGCATCAATTAAATATCCTCCCGTCGCAGGAGATTGGGCGCCATATATCAATAGAATAAGGCGATATATTGTTGGACTGCTGAAGCTACATTGATGACTGATGTTTTTTTCCTTTGTTGCTCGTGTATACTCTGCTAACTTCATACTGTATTTCTGTCTTAGTATTCCTTGATGGACTTATTGTCAAAAATGGTAGCTGGCCAGCCGCACTTTGTACGTTGCATCAAACCAAACAATGATCGGCTGCCCAGTAAATTTGATCGGGAGAAAGTACTAGTGCAATTGAGGTACACCGGCATTCTGGAGACGGCAAGGATACGCCGACTTGGGTATTCCCACCGACTTCTGTTTGCTAACTTTATAAAGCGGTAAGAGCAAGAATATTGGACATAGGAAAACAACTTTTTTTTTTCTTTGTGCATGTGCTGCTTGGAATGGATATATATATATATATATATATATATATATAGATAGATAGATAGATAGATAGATAGATAGATAGATAGATAGATAGATAGATAGATAGATAGATACAGTAGCATAATAATCATACATACATCCAATTGACAAGAGTCCCATTGGGAGCACCACAATGCACCCCTATCTCCTATCTATATATATAAAAGGCTAACTGCTCTTCACCTCTGTTAGGTGAGGTACTGCGACTGACCCCCAGAGGCCACTCTACAGACCAAATTAACAAATTACTCTTTGTAAAGCTCAAAGAGATAGTAAAAACTGTCACAGCAGAAAGGGCCTTATTCTAGTTCACTCTTTCTGACAAAATCCTTCTTAGATGGACAAAACCATGTGCACTGCAGGGGGGCAGATGTAAAATGTGCAGAGAGAATTAGATTTGGATGGGGTTTTACTTCAAAGTGAGATCTATATTGCAGTTTCAATATAAAGCAGCCAGTATTTGCCCTGCATAGAAACAAAATAACTGACCCAAATCTAATTCTCTCTGCACATTTTACTTCTGTCCCCCTGCAGTGCACATGGTTTTGTCCATCTAAAGGTGCGTACACACGGAGGCGTTTATCGCAAATATTGCTGGAAATATGGTCGCTGAGCAACCATTTTGCCAGTGATGGGAGTGTGCACTGGCGATAAATCGCTGGATGCGCGCTCCCGTTTTCTGCCCATAGTGATCGCTGGTCGCAGGAGCTTGCTCCTGCGACCAGCTGATTTCCACTGCCCTGTGTACAGGGTTTTAGAAGGATTTTGTCAGAAAGAGGGAACTAGAATAAGGCCCAAAGTGAGAGCACATTAGAGAAGCCATCATTTTGATGGGGCTTTAACTAGTATGTTAATGCCCTGGTCTGTTTTTAGATTAAATTGGACATTTTGAGATCAGATTAAGCGTAAGGAACCACCCTGACTTGTGGGAGTGCTGCAGGTGTATACCTAAAGCTGTGTGCTGCGTTCCTGAAAAACAAGTGGATGGCAGTGATGAGACTACCTGCCCTGCAGCACTGCATACATCTACAGGGCTGGTGCAAGTGCCAATACTGAGGGGCAGATTTATCAAGCAGTGATGTTCTTGTTACAAATGATAAATGCCCCAGCCCATCATCTCCTAACTGTCATGTGTTGTGAAAAATGACAGAAACTAATTGCTTAGTGCAGAGGTGGGGAACCTTTTTTGTGCCAAGGGCCAATTGTTTGGTGGAAAAATCCCTCGGGGGCCATATGTAAAAATGTATCTTACAAATTGTCCTGCTGCAGCCGTCCCATGCTCCGGGGGTTGACGCTGAATAGGACTGACAGTCTCCGGCTGCTGTTGATTAAGAGGAATCTCGATAGAACTACGACCTCTCGCGAGAATTCCCCTGTACTTGACTCCCGGCAAAGCCGCCGGGTGGTTAGGAGGGCCACTCAGACCTGCTACGGGGGCCACATTCGGCCCCCCGGGTCTGAGGTTCCCCACCACTGGCTTAGTGTTACTGGGATTGGTGTAAAATTTTTGAGCCTCATGGATTTCTGCTAGCCGGCAAATGAATCCTCATTATTCCTACACTTTGGAGGTCATTCTGGTTAACCTGCAAAGCTGCGAAATTCACAGCTTTGCGGGTCATCTAAACGCCATCCGCGCAGCTGTCCGCCCCCCTTGCATGCCAATTTCTGTGCGGGGGCAAAATCATTCAATGGTTGCTGACCATCGAATGATTTCTACAGCGCTCGCAGATCTAAGACACCTCTCTGGTGTTTTAGATCTGCGGGTCCTTGTATGGAAAGCAGGCAGGTAGCTGACATCTGCTGACTTCAGCTGCCCGTCCACCGCACCCGCGTCACTGGCAAATTTCCATGGGAACACCCAGCATTTCCATGGGAACACCCATTAAACGCTGGGCATTCCCATGGGCGTGACTGCGGCCTGCCGCCCCACGCCCCCCACCCACACTGCTGTGTGCGAGCTGCCGTCGAATAATCAATTACACAAGGCGGCTGCACATGTGCATAAATGTTTAATCGCATGTACAGTCCCTAAACATCTCTACCCTGTGCCAATGCGCAGGGGAGCGATCAAACTAGAATGACCTCCTTCATACTCAGCCCCTTTATGTACAAAATAATTTTTCTTTGAACTCGGTTGCTTATATACTTTACATGGAAACATATGATGTGGCATGAACTTGTGCTCTCTATTCTGGGAATTTGTGGTGCCATTCATGGACCCCAGTCAGTGGCGTAACTATGCCTCCGCAGCCCCCGCCGTGGCGGGGAGGCGCAGAGTAACTATGGGCGCCGGGGGGGCTGCAGTGCTATAGTTACCCGCTGCGCTGCTACCCGGCCCCATCTGCGGTCACTGTCCCGTCACTCGCTCCCGGCGGCGTCTCCTGCTGATAATGAAAACTGCCCCCGTATTTCAGACAGTTTTGGCAGCCATTTTCTAAGAGTCACTTTTCATTATCAGCCGGCGCCGGGAGACTGGACGGTACAGTGACCGCAGATGCGGCTCTGTCAGGTATGGGCATGGGGAGGGGCGCCGAGGGGTGGGAGAGAGAGAGGGGGAGGGGGGCGCCGAAAAAGTTTGGCGGGGGGGGCGCAAAATATATAGTTACGCCACTGACCCCAGTTTTATTAACAGTCCAGAAGAATGGCAAATATATGACTGTAAGAGGCAGATATAGGTATGATAGCAGTGAGGCATATTCTGCTAGAGTGTGACCATAGTGTACAGGTGTACAGGGAGTATGAATGATAAAGTACCAATTATGTTATGTTATACTGTACTGGGGAGGAATGGTGAGGGGGTAGATCTGTCCTGGACTTATCTGACATATCCAGTAGGTCCTTTGATAACTAGTATACCCATAGACAACACCCATGTGAGAATACTGTATATACTGTAGTCACATTATATCTATTTACTAATATCACTGGCTCTTATGGTGCAATATCATGAGCTACTTCTGTGTGAAAAAGCAAAAACAATGCATGACTCCCACTGTACCGTACAAAGTTCTTCTTAAGAAAATATACAGTACTCAAAAAGTGATACACGCAACCTAGGTTATTATGTGCGGTGTTTCTTGGTCACTTGCTACTGCTACCAAATTACTGTATGAAAACATATTTGTGTCTTTTCCAGGTACTACTTGATTTGCTTTAAGTTCCATGAAGACCCCCCAGTCAGCCCAGAATGCTGCGCAGCCATACTAGAAAAGGCAAATCTAGACCAATGGGTATTAGGAAAAACAAAGGTACCGTAAGTAATTGCTTTATGACTGGCTTTGCTTCTCTATGGTTTAGTGACTGGCATCCTGCTTGTTCTCACATAGGGCCTGATTCAGACCAGATCGCTGGGCTGCAAATTCGCAACGTGTGCAATTATCGAATGACCGCTAAAGTCAATTTTAAGCTATAAAAAGCAGATTCAGTAACAATGGGGGTCAATATAGTCAGGGGGGGGGGTGGAAGACCCAGAAAATAGGGGAGAGGTGGCAAGTGAATGAAAGAGAGATCACCATGACCCTGATCTGAATATAGGTCTCGACAGCTATATGCCCTTGTACTCATTTTGTGCACACAGTGCTTTTGACCGGCGGACAGCAGTAAGCCAAACAAATTTTGTGAGCCAATGCAGTGTAAATTTGGGGTTGGGGTTGGGGGCAAGGGAGAGCTGAAACAACACACCCAAAAAACTGGTGTGTGTGAAAGGCCCCATCTCTCTCTACACACACTGTCACGCTGTTGGGACGGTCCGCACATGGCGTGGGAGACGGGCAAGTCACTGAATATTTATGTCTGTAACCCCGTGGCCGGGCCGTGTCCATGCAGTGTGAAAGGACACACTAGCTTCAGTATGTTACTACATTTTACTCCCGGCAAAAAAAAAGTCTTTTTTTTTCACCATCCGGTCTTGTGTGAAATGACCCTTTAAAGAGTGGGTTATCCTATGACCTATTATTTTACTACATGATCTATAATAAAGTTATTGTTTCCGTTATTGTATTTTATTAGGTTTTCCTCAAATATTACCATGTGGAAAAGCTGGACCGACAAATAAAAACCATAGTTGGCAGAATTGTTTTTCTTCAAGCTTGTATCAAAGGATGGCTGGGGGCAAAGAGATACCAAAAGCTAAAGTATAAAAGGGAGCAAAGTGCAGTGACAATACAATCAGGTAAGCCACATCCGCAAACATTACATATTTTATTACAGTGAAAAACGATTCAACTGTAATATCACGGTTACAAAGTGGACTTTAAATGTTGTCACGTAGACAGCAAAGTTATAGCTACAGTAATATCAAGCAACTATTTAAAATCCCTCCCTGCTCCTACCTCTAATCACAGCTCCCTCTCTCCACATCCAGCACATTTGAAACAGATCATTTTGCTTTCATTTTCTGTTAAGGTGTAATATGGTCTGTGGAGTGGCCTCTAGTGGCCACTGGCGCTACTTCACCTTAAAAAGGTAATATATTGTCCTTCATTCAGAACCTGAAGAATCTGCAGTGCAGGCCTCAAAGTATTCATGTTTGGTACTTTGGTACTTCATGTTTGGTACTTTTGACTTGGAAAGCTGGGAAGATCGCAGATTACCAAGCTCCAGTGAACCCGTCCTGCCAAATCGCCCCACCCTCCGCTGTTTCCCCTCACAACCATGCGAGGGATGTGTAATGAAGACACATCCCCGAACATGCTGCTGCAGGAGAAATCATTCAGTGGTTTCCGACCATAGAATGATTTCTCCTGCCTTCGTAAATATAAGCCAGTCTCAAGTGACTTATATGTGCGGGCCCCGGAACGAAGACTGGGCAAGCGGCTGATATCATGTGATGTCAGCCACCTGCCACCGGCAAGCATCAGCATGCCCACTTACCCATGGGGACGCCCATAAAACTTTGGGCGTTCCCATAGCCCCTCGCTGCCACCACCCCGTCCTTCCCTCCTCTCTCAGCTTGCTGCTGGTGTCAGAAATGTGAGCAACTGGGTGTTCAATAAGTCTTATACTGTATACTGTATGTAGGAAAACAGCTGCATTCTATGTTGTTTTTAAAGCTTACAGGGGCCATGCTGTACGTAAAGAAATACACATAAAGGCAGAGAAGATGGAAGATTTCATTACAAAGTTCCAAGCACGTACGTATGAATTATACTCCCAATATAGCATAGTTTGTTTAACAGTAACATTTGTAAGTCTTCATCACTCATGTGTGGTGTACAGTGACATGTGGTGGTGTTTGTGTACAGAGAGGCACTACACACAGACATAAACCCTCCTCCCCCCCCTAGCGATATAACCGGCACCACCAAACCCTAAACCCCTCCCCCGTCATTGCCCTTGGAGCCTCCGAAACAAAAAAATGGATTCAAAATGATTCAAATAATATAAAGCATTTACTTATGACAGAGTATGAGTCATAAGTATTTATTTGTATTATTTTATTGTGTTAATTATTTATGACAGGGAGGCACTGTCTCCTCTGCCTCCCCTGACTGCACGTCCGTGGTAATGTACTTCAGGTGCCAGAGGATACTTAGTAAGAAAGAGATTGAAGGACACGCTGAAAGGAAAGGAAGATGCAGCAACTACAATCCAGTCCCACTACCGCGGCTACAAGGACAGGAGGAGCTTCCAGAGAAAGAGGTATTCTACAGATTATATAAACACCAAAGACTATTGTTATTACATGTTCGTCAAATATAGTATATAGGGACTCATTGGGCTGGAGATTTAGGGCCGTTTCTTTTTATTTATTTTTGTCCAAATAAGCTTTTGCAGTGTTGGATGCAGATTTACACCTTCTCATGTTCAAATTGTCGATTCGGTTTTTGGTTCAGTTTTGGATTCCTTAAAATTCAATAAAAATCACCAAGCATTGATAAATAATCAATAATAATCAATAAAACAGTTTATATCATGTCAATTGGACATGTTTACATGAAATCCAATATCCAAGTTTGATTTTTAAATCTAAATTCTGAACTGACAACCACTGGCATCAAGAGAGGGGGGGGGGGTAGCGGGCACTTTTTTACCTGGGCCCAGGTCTGCTGGAGGGGATCAGGACCCGCTCGCACCTTCCACAATGCCGTGTGCTGACCTGTGGAGAGAGACAGCTTAATATATACAAAAATGATTGAACCCATGATATTAATATACTATAACAATGCAAACTTGATGCGTTGGCAGGGAATCATTGCAGAGAAAACAAGATACACATGATGTGATAAGAAATGATCAACCAGAGGAGAGGACGGACACTGAACAACCCACTGAAGACAAAAGTAAAGAGGAAGCAGCTGTAGTGATCCAAAGCCATGTCAGAGGTCATCTGCAAAGGAAGCAAATGAAAGATGGCCTTCAAAGAAATCAAGATGAAGACAAGTCATCTGAACAAGAAGGAGAAGATGCCATTGAGCAGGAAAATAACGAGGTGGACTCTAAGATTGACAGTGATGGCCATGCTCGCCTGGAGCAAGAGAATAACCACAGTGAATTAGATATTGATATAAATGGCAATAGAGAAGCTAAAGGTGAAGCTGCTACAGTTATCCAAGAGGGGAGCCAGGCAGGGGTAAAAAGCACATCCTCGTCCAACAGCCTTGGTATGAATCATACCACAGACAGCGAAATCCAAAAAGATCACGACCAGGCCGCTGGGGAAAAAATATCCCAAAATGACGAAGAATCTAATGAAAACAGTATAGGACATATTGAAAACCAACATGATAATGATAAGGCAGTCATAGTCATACAAAGTAATTCCCCCAGTCTGAGAGAAAGAGAAAATCTACAAAAAGATGGACAATTAAAGAAGAAGAATAGCACTCTGGAAGAGGACAGAGCAAGCAATAATTCGCTGACCATATTAAAGGAAATTGAAGATTTGACTCTTTTCACAGAGCAGGTGAGTACAGCCGAAGTAGGTCTGTCCTGGTGATGCCTAAACAAGGTTAAGCTCCAAATAATTTAAAGAATACAACAAGAATGTTTTCATAGATTAACAGAAGCAATATGGCCTGATTGTGAATCTGTTGTTTGCACAAAATGTTGTGACCCACATACATCTATCCACTGAACGCTTCAAGTTACATTACATATAACCAGTCAGCGCAGTGTGACTCGATAGCGCCAGGTGTCTTTCCATGGGACTATTTCTGTTACAATGCATTATTGCAAAGTGTTGCAAAAACAATTATACACAAGCAGCTTCTGCTGATTAAAATGATATGCAGCATGCTTATATTCTGTGTGTGACTGCATGTCTGAATACAAAATGTTACAATGTTTAACTACAAAGATGCCTGGTCCTATTGAGTCATGACATGGTGTGACTAGAAGGGGAATTTAATGTGAAAGCAGGCAAGGTGTACAAGTACAATGCTACATCTGCACAAGCTTGATAAATAAGTGTGTATATCTTACAATTCTTTCTCTGTCTCTTTCCACCCATATCTCTCTCTCTCTCTCTCTCTCTCTCTCTCTCTGTTCTTCTTCAGTTCTTACCCACTCTCTGTATAACATGCACTTCACCCTTGACCTCAAGGGCAGCCCAACAGAGGTCAGGGAATGTGGGGCACGTTGCCAGAGTGATGGAAAGAGGAGGGTGGGCATGATGCCACAACCCTTCTCACAAGGTCATGACACATGTTCCTGAACTCAGACTTCTATATGTTCTATCTTTGCCTCCAGATATCTCTTTATCCTTTTTTTTATCTTTAGCTCCCTCCATGTCTTCCTAAGTGGCAAATTTTACTTATGGGTTGCAAGACTGCAGCCCTCCCACCCCCAGGTAAAATCTGCCACCTCAGTGAGCTCAGCTGAGCCAGTTGCAGTTTGTGACTTCATTATCTACACTGTGACTGGCAAGTGCTGCCTACCAGTAACCCACAGGACAGGTAGACCCAATGGGAGGTGTTTGTGCATGCGCAGTCAAGGCAGTGCTTTTGCACCAGTGCCTGCCAGATAAACTGAACAGCTGCCGGGACCTGCCTGTCTCCTCTCCTCCTGTACGGGCATGGGTAGCGGCAGCCCCCTACCCAAAACAGGTAGAAGCTGCTGCTGCTCTCTATACCTCTCACTTCCTTCCTGTCTCTCTCTCTCTCTCTCTGTACCTTACAACCTACTCTTTGTCTATCACTCTCTCCCTCCTTGCTTCTTTATAACTCACACCTCTCCAGCCTCCCTCCTGTCTCTCTATACCAGCGGTTCTCAAACTGCGGGTCCTGACCCCAAAGTGGGTCCCGACCTTCTCATCTTGGGGTCGTGACGCCATGTTGCTGACCATCAGGCTGATGACGTTTCTAATCTCAGTTAGTGATTCAAGGAGTCTGAGAATTCTGTTGAATTGTCTGTTATTTTAGACTCCTCCCATCATTTTGTGCCTCCACAATGCTGCCATGTATGTGCTGTCTGCTGACTACACATGTGATGTGATGACCAGAGGCGTAACTAGAACTTTGTGGGCCCCATAGCAAAATTTATAATGGGGCCCCCCTTGAAATGCCCATTACACTATATGTGTCACACTGTAATGCCCATCACACATTATGCCGCCATCGCGATGCCCTTAACATATTATGCTGCATACCATAATGATTATTACACATTATACCAGACACCATAATGCCTACCACACACCGTTATGTCCATTACATATTATACCACACACTGTAATGCCTATTACATATTATGCCACATACGTTCTGCTTATCTACATGCTTGTTGCCAGGAGTATACATGCTCGTTGCCAGGGGTTAATTGCTCGATGACAGGGAATATTTCTCCTTGCCAAGAGTCACATGCTTCTTTCCAGGGGCTTCATGATCTCTGCCAAAGGGGGAAGGGGGTTTACAAACTCATTGCACAGGGGGATTACCATCTAGTGGCCATGGTGGTTTACAAGCTCATTGTCAGGGGGAATTACTTTGTGCCTCTCCAAATTGACAAATATAGATGTATATATGTGCACACACACACATATTTTATATATATATATATATATATATACACACGCACTGTAGACAATATTCTGCCATCCCTTCCCTAAAGGTGCATACACACTGGCAATTACAGCGAGGAAGGTTGTGCCACAGATATGGTTGAGGGGTTTTGAACTGTGAGGGGAGAGAAAGTTCGCAGAAGCTCTGTGGAGGAGGGGGTTGTGGATTGTGGGGAGTGAGCTGGAGTGGGGAAATTATGTGAGGGAAAGAGAGTAGGAATAGCGGAGAAGGGAGAGGAGGAGGAATAGAGGGAGATGGGAGAGGAGGAATAGAGGGAAACGGGAGAGCAGGAATAGTGGGAGATAGGAGAAGAGGAGGAATAGTGGGAGACAGGAAAGAAGGAATAATGGGAGAGGGGAGAGGAGGAATAGCAGGAGACTGGAGAGGAGGGATAGTGGGAGACTGGAGAGGAGGGATAATGGGAGACAGGAGAGAGAAAGAATACTGGGAGACACAAGAGCAGGAGAGAGTAGGAATAGCAGGAGACGGGAGAGGAGGAGGAATAATGGGAGATGGGAGGAGGAATAGTGAGAGATGGGAGAGGAGGAGGAATAGTGGAAGATGGGAGAGAGGAGGAATAGTGGGAGATGGGAGAGAGGAGGAATAGTGGGAGACAGGAGAGGAGGAATAATGGGAGACAGGAGAGGAGGAATAATGGGAGATGGGAGAGCAGGAGAGAGTAGGAATAGCAAGAGACTGGAGAGGAGGAATAGTGGGAGACAGGATAAGAGGGATAGTGGGAGAAGGGAGAGGAGGAAAAGCGGGAAACAGGAAAGAGGAAGAATAGTGGGAGATGGGAGAGCAGGAGAGAGTAGGAATATTGGGAGATGGGAGAGAGGAGGAATAGTGGGAGATGGGAGAGAGGAGGAATAGTGGGAGACAGGAGAGGAGGAATAATGGGAGACAGGAGAGGAGGAATAATGGGAGATGGGAGAGCAGGAGAGAGTAGGAATAGCAGGAGACTGGAGAGGAGGAATAGTGGGAGACAGGATAAGAGGGATAGTGGGAGAAGGGAGAGGAGGAAAAGCGGGAAACAGGAAAGAGGAAGAATAGTGGGAGATGGGAGAGCAGGAGAGAGTAGGAATATTGGGAGATGGGAGAGAGGAGGAATAGTCGGAGATGGGAGAGAGGAGGAATAGTCGGAGACTGGAGAGGAGAAATAGTGGGTAACTGGGGAGGCTGCTCTCTCACATTCGGCGCAGGGGCCAAGTATCTGCACCCTTGATAGGGAGTGTGCGCCCGGGTGGGATCTGGCAATGAGGGTATAGGCCTGGTGAGCAGTGTACAGCAGTGAGGCCTGGTGAGCAGCAGTGTACAGGCCTGGTGAGCAGCAATGTACAGGCCTGTGAGCAGTGTGTGCAGTGAGGGTATAGTCCTGGTGAGCAGAGTGTCAGGTGAGCAGTGTACCTGTAAGCTGGATCACGTTGCAGGCTCCTGCCCGTCGCGTGCTTCTACTGCAGATCCCGCGGCTGGCTGCTGTTCCCTGCTGTGACGACTGCTGCCTTCCCACGTGGGCCGTCTGTCTGGTCCTCTCCGGGGGCACACTAGTGCGGGCGCCTCAGCGTTGCCGCACTCAGTGGCCTCCCCCGGTCCTTGCTGCTGCAGGCTGGATGAAGGGGGGGGGGGTTTGGTTCCTGCCGCCCGCTGTGCTCCCGCCGGCTGTCTCTCCCTGTGCTTTTTGGGACTCCCTTTGCAGCACACACCTCGCCGCTGCCAGGCCCCTCTCTCTCCGCGCTCTCCTTCCCGGCTCCACGCGGCCAGCCTCACTTCCTCCCCGCCGGTTTTCTCCGTGCCCACTGCCCGCCTCACCTCAGATCTCCTCCGCCTGTCCATCAACAAGGGGTCAGCTGAAGGGTGCTGCTGCACTTCACGGCGCCAATCATACGCCTCCTGCGTGTCCCACCATGGCTGCCAGGTGCTCCTCTTTGGTAATGGCTGCCTGCTGGAATAAAAAAAAAAAGCACTGTATATATATATATATATATATATATATATATATATATATACACACACACAGTAGATATATTTATATATATATATATATATATATATATATATATACTGTAGATATATATATATATATATATATATATATATATATATATAAAAATATGTAAGTGTACAGTAGATGGACACTTGGATGGGGGCATACAGCCTAGATCTCATGGTGAGCCTGGATGCTGAGGAGGAGAGGGAGGTTAGAGGACTGGGGACCTGATACAGGGGAGCTGGGTGTTAGGGACCCTGGATGCTGGGGAGGAGGGAGAGGTGTGAGGACTGAGGAAGCCAGAGTACCTTATACAGGGGAGCGGGGGGAGGAGTGAGGAGCCGCACTTCACTCTAACCCCGTTCCGGCGCCGCTGACAGCCTTATAGCTTGTCAGGCACAGCGTCACCTGGCAGCAGCTGCAGTTTAGCAAATGCAGGGAGAGCGCGCTGGTAGCGCTGGCCCGCGCACTGCGCATCACTCTCCCTGTTCGGCTGCCTTCTCGCTTCTCCTACACTGTGACGTCATCCCCCCTTTCCGGCCCGGCTCCTTCCGCACGCTGGTCGCTGCCTGCCTCTCCTTGCCTGGCTCCAGTCCAGCCTCCTACTGCACGGCGCGCAGCTCTTATTATAGAGCCTGGGGGAGTTTTATAATAAAGTAATGAAACTACGAGGGTGCAGGGGACTGCTTGCTCTCCACCGGGCCCCCCCAGCCGCCGGGCCCCATAGCAGCTGCATCCCCTGCACCCACGGTAGTTCCGCCACTGGTGATGACCTTCTGCAGTAACTTGCTGGTGTCCTGTCATTATTTTTTATTGTCTGATGGGGTCCCAGAGCAAAATAGTTTGAGGACCCCTGCTGTATACCTTACAGTTTCCTCTCTCTGTCGCTCCCTCCTTTCTCTCTCCCTCTCAATCTCTTCCTTGCTCTCTGTCCCTCTCAATCTCTTCCTTGCTCTCTGTCCCTCTCAATCTCTTCCTTGCTCTTTCCCCCTCGCTCCCTCTGATCTCTCTTGCTCTCCCTCCCTCTCGGTCTCCCTTTTGCTGTACCTTGCACTTCTATCTCTGTCATTTTCTCTCTTTACCTCACAGTAACTCATTTTCCCTAATTCGTCCTCCCATGAAAGAAATGGTTCAGAACAGTTCTGCCTCATAACTTTCCAAATCACATACAGTATCTCAAACAGAATATCTTTTTCTGTGAGATTTCTGTAATATGGCAATATGTAATAAGAGTCATTTCATCTCATTTGTATTCTCTTTCCCGCATTGGATGCACGTTACAGGGCTATATGAATAGAACTGCAAGTTATTTCTCATTCTTTCTATTTCTTGCTATTTCTTGTAAACTTTACCAACTGCTTTGCTATTGTAAATATAAACTTTAAACCTATTATTTACCTATTAAAATAACTTCAATGTTGGTTAGGACAATTGTGACAGAAATATCAGAAAAAGATGGTTAATGATTATACAATTTTTGGAATGAAAAAGCCTTGGAAAGATATAAACTACCAACCATTCGGATACAAGCTGTCATTTTTTAAATACAGCCTGTAACATGTCACTTAGAAGCTGATTTAGGGCGAGATGTATCAAGCTTAAAAAAGTGATAAAATGGAGAGTGATAAACATCCAGCCAATCAGCTCCTACTTACCATGTTACAGACTGAGTTTGAAAAATGACAGGTAGGAGCTGCTTGGCTGGCTGTTTGTCACTCTCAACTTTATCACTTTTTGAAGCTTGATACATCAGGCCCTTGATGTGGTACTGTTGCAATAAGCTCCTGCAGATCCCATGGTGGCTTGGAGGTACTGGGTAGCTGGGAGTGCTAGGGGTTTGCAGAACATAATGTTACACTACTGCCTGGATCTGCAAATACTTGTCTGCAGTCCCCCAATGCCTTCACTAATTGGAAATTTCCCTCCCAAAATGGCCACTGCCTCATAGATATTAAAGATACTGGGCCTTATTCTGGTTGGAGCGGCCGGGCCGTACGCGCACGTCCCGGGGTTTTTAATGATCTGCGCATGCGTACATTCGCTAATGCGCAGGCGCGAACACTCCACAACGCTCACGGACGGGTCTCTACGTGCGAAAAAACCTGTACGCGAGTGTACGGGCATTGGGGGCGGCATAGGGGCGTGATGAGGGGAGCGGCCGAAATAATGAGGGAAAATGGGCGTAAATATGGGCGTACACGGGGGTGTGCACCAAAAATGAGCGGTGCTACTACCGCACGATCGACTAAAGCTTACTACCAAACACATACACCTGAATGTAATAACCAATGCTGCAGTCTATTAAGTCCAAACCATGATTTCACTACCTGCAAGCCACACACAGCACTCTAACACATTGGAAGCTTATCTTTCTATACTTCTCTACATTTAAAGGTTTGTTTAATTTAAGGTAAGAATCTTTGTAAGACCTGCTTATATATGCAAAGGTAGGTATTTGTTAAACAGTTATACACATTCACTACGTGCTTTCATAGACTTTACACAGTAGCACACTCAATCGACACAAGTCGACATGTGTCAACGTGTTCACTCTAATACAAACATAGGTTTTGTATTTATGATACAATAACATAAACCACATCTAACACCTACAAAGGATGTTTCAGCAATGTTTTAATCCCATGGCCACTATTTTGCACATTAATTAATTCAATTAATTAATTAATTTTCATAATTATAGTTGAAAGGGAAGATATGCTGGTCCATATATGTGAAGGGTATGTCAGCGTACACGGACGTACGCTCACTCTCACGAGCGGTGCCATAAGCTGACTTTTCTATTGAAAACAATAGGGACCCATCCGTGCAAGCTGGCGTACGCTCAGATAGCCGCAAGAAGTCGGTGGGAAGACGGCCGAGAGACGTCCGTAAACGGTGGTGTACGCTCAATTGTACGCCAGTTGTCGGAGTGTAAGGGCTGGCCCGTCCGTGTACGTTGGCGTACGCACATTTGTACGCCACTCCCCTTCGACGTTGTTTCTGGCCGTACGTATGCGGCTGAGTTGTGGGTGGACTTAACCCCAACGGCCGCGTGCGGATAGCGTACGTTAATAGCGAACGTACGCACGTTTGGCCGCTCCGATCAGAATAAGGCCCATTGTACCAGAGGAGGCAGCAGCCATTTTGTGAGGGACACATTTAATGGGAGTAGGAGAGACAGACCCTCTAGCAAGGACCAGAGGTGGGTAGGATCCCTTGAAAACAAGCAGAACTCCTGCGGCGACTGCAGAACTGACAACTAGCAGGTACAATGAGATGGGGATGGGGCTTCTGAACTTAGTACATCTCCCCATATACTATCAAAGTTTCAGAGAATAAACCAGGGTTGCCGACTGGTTAATTCTCCTCTCCAGAGAACCCCGGAGAGGAGACTGTGTCAGCATCCCTTCAGTAAATGCAAATCCCGCAATATGCGCGGCTAAATATGAGTGATTTGCATATTTAGCCCTGCCCCTTCCACCGAAAAGCCACGATTCGCGGCAATTTAAAGCTTCTGCCACCGGGGACATGCGGGGGGAAGGGGGGGGAGGGGTCCACCGGTATCCGGGAGGGTTTCCCACCTTTCCGGGGGGCCGGGAGGAAACACATCCTCCTGTGGTACTGTAGTAGTTGACAGCTGTTTCAATATCATACATATAGATGTGTCTTGCTAAATCATTGCTAATATGCACATACCAATAAGGTGGAACCAGCGAACACTGCAATATGTAGCAAAGTTGTAAATAGACACTGCGAGCCAAATGTATTCGGTTGTGAAAATCAGAAAGTGAGAGATTTTGGGAGAGTTTACCCATTTTATAACACAAGGTCAAATTGCATTTGGAAATTCTTGCAAAGGCGTCACATTAATCATTGTGCTGAGTGAGAAGAAACAAAATGTCATAGCGAATACATAGTCGCAGACAAGAAACCCCGGTACTTATGTAGTATCTGGGCTGCCGATTTTTTGATTGTATGCCTTAAGTTAAGGCATACAATCAGATGCGATGCGATGCGATATCGCATCGCATCGCATACGACCATGCGATGCGATGCGATGCGATGACCCGATTTTTCCATAGGATTCAATGTTAAAATGGACTGAGTCCATTTTAACATGGAATTCAATGGGAAAAAGGGGTCCTTTTCATACCCCTACTATCCAAGTGGGCATGGAGTTGGATATAAACCTGTGGCGAGCGTAGCGAGCCACCGAGCCCGAAGCGTGGCGAGCGAAGCGAGCCCCGCGAGGGGACGGTATTCTGTGTCCCCTCGCGGGGCTCGCTACGCTCGCCACGCTTCGGGCTCGGTGGCTCGCTACGCTCGCCACAGGTTTATATCCAACTCCATGCCCACTTGGATAGTAGGGGTATGAAAAGGACCCCTTTTCCCATTGAATTCTATGTTAAAATGGACAGAGTCCATTTTAACATTGAATCCTATGGAAAAATCGGGTCCATCGCATCGCATCGCATCGCATCGCATGCGATATGGTCGGGTGCGATGCGATGTGATGGACCCGATTTCAAAATCGGCAGCCCAGTTACTACATAAGTACCGAAACCCCATACTGCAGACTGCAATGTTAGTATCAATTAGGGTTACCACCTTTTTGTTGAGAGATTCCCGGACATTGGCCCGCCCCTTGACACACCCACTGACCCATCCCAGCCCCACCCCCAGACCCGCCCCCAGACCCGCCTTATGTTGATTTTTTTTTAAACCTTTGCTTCCATTTCATTCTTGATTTTGCATACCATAATTCCAGTTACATGTTATATCACATACATTAATGGCCATTACAAGTTATGCCACACATCGTGATGCTAATTCCGTGTTATGCCATATACCGCAATGGCCATTACACATTATGCCAGGACTCAACAGAATTTTTGCACAGGATGGACAACATGGACAGTGCGCGCCAAAGGCGCGCGCCAAATTTTTGACATAATGCCGACACACCGCACACCCATTATATAGTATACCACATGCCATAATGGCCATTACAAGTTATGCCACACATCGTGATGCCAATCACGATGTATTATTCCATGTACTGCAATGGCCATTACACATTATGCCAGGACTCAACCAAATTTTTGCACAGGATGGAAAACACGGACAGTGCGCGCCGAAGGCGCGCAGCAAAATTTTTGTCATAATGCTGACACACCGCACACCCATTATATAGTATACCACATGCCATAATGGCCATTACATTTTATGCCACACACCGTTATGCCCATTGCACGTTTTAATGAACTTTGTAATTCCGATTACTCATAAGCCCACACATGATGCCCATGACATACTATATAACACACCGTAATGCCCATTACATACTATATAACACACCGTAATGCCCATTACATACTATATAACACTGCAATGCCCATTACATACTATATAACACTACGCAATGCCCTTGACATACTATATAGCACCGCAATGCCCATGTCATACTATATAACACCGCAATGCCCATGTCATACTATATAACACTAAGCAATGCCCATGTCATACTATATAACACTAAGCAATGCCCATGACATACTGTATAACACACCATACACATTTGACACATAAGTGCCACTTACCTATATGCTCAATGCCAGGGGCTTCATGCCGATGCCAAGGTGGACTGAATTTGCTCGTTGCCGAGGGGGATAGATCTGTGCCTCTGTGCTCGTTGCCAAGGGGGATAGATCTGTGCCTCTGCTCGTTGCCGAGGGGGATAGATCTGTGCCAGTGTGCTCGTTGCCGAGGGGGATTGATCTGTGCCAGTGTGCTCGTTGCCGAGGGGGATTGATCTGTGCCTCTGTGCTCGTTGCCGAGGGGGATTGATCTGTGCCTCTGTGCTCGTTGCCGAGGGGGATAGATCTGTGCCTCTGTGCTCGTTGCCGAGGGGGATTGATCTGTGCCAGTGTGCTCGTTGCCGAGGGGGATTGATCTGTGCCAGTGTGCTCGTTGCCGAGGGGGATTGATCTGTGCCAGTGTGCTCGTTGCCGAGGGGGATTGATCTGTGCCTCTGTGCTCGTTGCCGAGGGGGATTGATCTGTGCCAGTGTGCTCGTTGCCGAGGGGGATTGATCTGTGCCAGTGTGCTCGTTGCCGAGGGGGATTGATCTGTGCCTCTGTGCTCGTTGCCGAGGGGGATTGATCTGTGCCAGTGTGCTCGTTGCCGAGGGGGATTGATCTGTGCCAGTGTGCTTGTTGCCGAGGGGGATTGATCTGTGCCAGTGTGCTCGTTGCCAAGGGGGATAGAAACCCCCTCCCCCGCCTGCGGGAGGCAGACAGGCTTGTCAGTGTGCCTGTGCCTGCCTGCCCGTCCCCTCACGTCTCCCCCGCTGTGTTCGCGGGAGAGACGTGCTGCTGTGCTGTATGATTTTAACATTTCTAACTCCCGCTGCTGGACCGCTAGCCAATGGCCGTTCGCGGTCCAGCAGCCAATCAACTGGTGGCTGCTGGACCGCGAGCGGCCATTGGCTAGCGGTCCAGCAGCATATGCAGCACCGCAGCAGCACGTCTCTCCCGCATACACAGCGGGGGAGACGTGAGGGGACGGGAGCAGGGCAGCGGGGGAGCGGGGAGACGAGGGGGCGGCGGCGGGCGGGTTATTCCCGGACTATGTATAGTCCAGGAAAGCCACCCGTCCGGACTCCGGACGCCGGTCTTAATTACCGGACTGTCCGGAGTAATCCCGGACGGGTGGTAACCCTAGTATCAATCCTTCAGATCTTCCCAAAACATATTGGGCCTTATTCTAGTTCACTCTTTCTGACAAAATCCTTCTTAGATGGACAAAACTATGTGCACTGCAGGTGGGGCAGATGTTACTTGTGCAGAGAGAGTTACAGATGGGTCAGGTCCCATCTTTGCAGGGGATGGCGCTGGCGTCGCCAGCCGCCATCCCCCGCCAGCGCCATGGCGATGGTGAGAAGGGGACGCGCGCACACGCGCGCGCCCCTTCCGACGGCGCTTCCAGCCGTTCCCCGGGTCCCCGCCGGCTTGCCGGCGGTAACCCGGGGTCCCCGCCGCCTGCCCGCACCCCCCCCCTAACCCCCCCTAACCCTGTCCGTCTCCCTGAGGCGGAGACGGACAGGGTTTCCGTCGCGCTAGCGACGGAGACTGAGACGCGCGTCCGCGTGAGACGCACGCGCGTCTCAGTCTCCTCGCTGGCGTGGCTGCTGGCGGGTCGCCAGCGCGTACGTTCTGGCGACCCGCCAGCAAGGATGAAAATAGTAACATACTGTAGGTGAGTGGGGTTTTACTTCAAAGTGACATCTATATTGCAGTGTAATAATAAAGCAGCTAGTATTTACCCTGCACAGAAACAAAATAACTCACCCAAATCTAATTCTCTCTGCACTTGTTACATCTGCCCCCCTGCAGTGCACATGGTTTTGTCCATCTAAGAAGGATTTTGTCAGAATGAGTGAACTAGAATAAGGCCCATTGTTACAGGTTGAGTATCCCTCATCCGAAATGCTCGGGACCACGAGCATTTTGGATAAGGGATTTTTCCGGATTTTGGAATATTTTTTTTTAAACATACTTACCTGTCCCCTGGTGGTGCTCCGATGGTCCCTCGGCATCCACTTTGTCACCCGGCGTCCACGGCAGGCCTCCAGCACCGTCTCAGTCATCTCCAGCGGTCCCAGGAGTGCATTGCACGAGTTCCCAGGCGCATCAGTGATGTCACCGTCACGCGCACACACTCGCGCAATGCACTCCTGGGACCGCTGGAGATGACGAAGACGGTGCTGAAGGCCTGCCGTGGATGCTTCTAATTATTCCAAAAAAACAAGTTTTTGGAATAATACGGATACGGGATGCCCGGATACGGGATACCCAACCTGTACTAATGTTATATAGAACTATCTCCCAGCAACAAGCATGTACGCACACATCTGTGTAGCTAGCCATGTCTTTTGAGGTGAGCGAGACACTCCCCCTGCTGCAACCTACTGTAATCTCCATGATGCTAGCTTTCAATAGTAGGTAAGTACAACATGTGATTCACATATGTGATGCATTTATTTTACACACCATTTTTTAACGCTGGTATCCAACCCTTACTTACAAGCTTCATGGGTACTCTTTACCTAGAAGGGCGCCAGCGATTGAAATCGCGGGCGCCGGGGGTAAAAATCGCGGTCATCGCGGTCATCGCGGTCATCGCGGGCATCGCGGGTAAATCGGGATGGCCGCGATGACCGCGATGACCGCGATTTTCCCATAGGGAACAATGTTAAAAAGGCTGATTGACCGCGATTTTACTGTTAAATGCCTCAATGGACCCGATTTGGCCATAGGAATCAATGTTAAATGGGCCACAGAGGCCAAATAGGCACAATTAACCCTTAAATGTCCCCCCCAATTTTTAACACCACCCCACGATCCACGCCAACCCGAAGCGTGGCGAGCGCAGCGAGCCCGCGAGGGGCGGCGGTACGCGTCCTCCGACCTTTTCATGCCCTACTATCCACTAGGGCGTGGAGTGAGAATAGAATAGTGTGGCGAGCGCAGCGAGGGGACGCGGATACCTTCACAGGTAGATGCGTCCCCTCGCGGGCTTCACAGGTGTCGGCATCGCCACGGACACCTGTGAAGCCCGCGAGGGGACGCGTATAACTGTGAAGGTATCCGCGTCCCCTCGCGGGGCTCGCTGCGCTCGCCACGCTTCGGGCTCGGTGGCTCGCTGCGCTCGCCACACTATTATATTCTCACTCCACGCCCTAGTGGATAGTAGGGCATGAAAAGGTCGGAGGACGCGTACCGCTGCACTCGCCACGCTTCGGGTTGGCGTGGATCGTGGGGTGGCGTTAAAAATTGGGGGGGGGGACATTTAAGGGTTAATGGGCTCTGTGGCCCATTTAACATTGATTCCTATGGCCAAATCGGGTCCATTGAGCCATTTAACAGTAAAATCGGGTCCATCGGGCCTTTTAACATTGATTCCTATGGTAAATCGGGAGCATCGCGTCGCGGGCATCGCGGGTACATTTATGGCCGGCCGCGACGCGACCGACACGATTTCCATGTTTAACATGGGTTTCAATGGGAAATCGCGGGCATCGCGTCGGTCGCGTCGCGGTCAGACATAAATGTACCCGCGATGACCGCGACGGGCGCCCAACTAAGTAAAGAGTACCGCTTCATGTACCTTACAGCACAGAATACATTTATTTTGAACTTGTTCAGTATACCGTCTTTGTGTCAATGTGATTTAAAAATGTATTAAAAGACATTTCTGACAAGTGGTAACGTTACCCATGGCAGCCAATCAATTTTCTATAGCGAACTTGCAAAATGACTCTTCGAATATGATTGGTTGCTATGAGCAGGGGTGTTTTAAGATAGGAGGAGGCCTGTGTGCAGCCTCCTCAGGCCGTACCCTTTCCTCTCTGCCGGCAGCAGTGCTGTGTAGTAGCATCTGAGCACTAGATCACTCGGACCGCGAATCTCCGGAAAAATGGTGGCCATTTTTCCATTGATTTTCGTATCGCTGCTATTGCCGGCAGCAGTGCAACGTTGCGGAGAGTAAGCATGAGAGCAGTCAGAATCCACTCCACATGTGCAGATGGACGTAAAAATGTCCGTCGTGCAAGTTTTCCAGGGATTTCGGCAGTGCTCCTGCCATTGCTGCTGGACTCCGAAGAGTAAGTATTAGAAAAATGGGTGCCGCGTGTGGAACTCAGGGGCCCATGCACCCATTAAAAATACGCCACTTGCTATGGGTAACATCTGGGTTACACAACCTTTTCTAGGCCAACATGTTTATAAATGCTTCTCACTTTTTTTATTTCCTATTTCATGTTGTTTTATAAGAGTAATGAGGTGGCCTTTCATAGACGGTATATTTCCCAATACTCAATAGATGTCTGATTGTGCTCTTTTTTTGTTCTAATATTTTGTAGATCTCCAGATTGTCAGAGAACTATTTACTTTTACAACAAAGGCTGAATGACATGATTATGTGTAATCAACTGAATTCGGAGAGCAGTGCTGTTTACCTAAGGGGAAAGATGATGAAGGAAAATAATCCACATGACAATGAAATAGGTACAGTTTACATTGTTTTCTTTATGTTTCAGTGTCTCATGCGGGTGAGGAAATGGGTAAAAGTATTGGAGAGGGGTATAATCAGTATTGGGGAGAGGTACAATGAGTATTGGGAGAGGTACAATGAGTATTGGGGAGAGCTAAAATCAGTATTGGGGAGAGGTACAATCAGTATTGAGGAGAGGTACAATGAGTATTGGGAGAGGTACAATGAGTATTGGGGGAGGTGCAATGAGTATTGGGAGAGGTACAATGAGTATTGGGAGAGGTACAATCAGTATTGGGGAGAGGTATAATCAGTATTGGGGAGAGGTACAATCAGTATTGGGGAGAGGTACAATCAGTATTAGGGAGAGGTACAATCAGTATTGGGGAGAGGTACACTCAGTATTTGGGAGAGGTACAATCAGTATTGGGGAGAGGTACAATCAGTATTAGGGAGAGGTACAATCAGTATTAGGGAGAGGTACAATCAGTATTGGGGAGAGGTACACTCAGTATTAGGGAGAGGTACAATCAGTATTGGGGAGAGGTACAATCAGTATTGGGGAGAGGTACAATCAGTATTAGGGAGAGGTAAAATCAGTATTGGGGAGAGGTACAATCAGTATTAGGGAGAGGTACAATCAGTATTGGGGAGGTACAATCAGTATTGGGAGAGGAACAATCAGTATTGGGAGAGATACAATGAGTATTGGGGAGAGGTACAATCAGTATAAGGGAGAGGTACAATCAGTATTGGGAGAGGTACAATGAGTATTGGGGAGAGCTGCAATCAGTATTGGGGAGAGTTACAATCATTATTGGGGAAAGGTACAATGAGTATTGGGGAGAGCTGCAATCAGTATTGGGTAGAGCTACAATCATTATTGGGGAGAGGTACAATGAGTATTGGGGAGAGCTGCAATCAGTATTGGGTAGAGCTACAATCATTATTGGGGAGAGGTACAATCAGTATTGGGGAGAGGTACAATGAGTATTGGGGAGAGCTACAATCAATATTGGGGAAAAGTACAATCAGTATTGGGGAGAGGTACAATGAATATTGGGGAGAGCTACAATCAGTATTGGGGAGAGGTACAATCAGTATTGGGGAGAGGTACAATGAATATTGGGAAGAGCTACAATCAGTATTGGGGAGAGGTACAATCAGTATTGGGGAGAGGTACAATGAGTATTGGGGAGAGCTACAATCAGTATAGGGGAAAAGTACAATCAGTATTGGGGAGAGGTAAAATGAATATTGGGGAGAGCTACAATCAGTATTGGGGAGAGGTACAATGAAGTGTGCTGGATGCTTATTTACAGCTTTTCCCATGATCTCATTTCGCAGCACAATTGCAGTTTGTGCTACAGCAAGTTTTCATTCTGGAATGTTTGAATGTTTCATTTCCAAGAACCCTACTTACTGTGCATTTAAACTTCCAAGATTAGTGTGAAAATGGTTCTATAACTATTCTGCAGTATGTTGCACAGTGTGAACAGGGATGTACAGCAGCCATGACCGCCCACCCACAAACATATGACATCACTCCAGTGTCAGACGTGGCCATGAAGGGTCCAAAGGGGAAATGCAGTCGTAAAGCCCCACTGATGGGGGGAGCACAAAGCTATAGACATGTGGCCAGGTGATTGAGGGGGTGTGGATAGTCATCAAAGGGGCAGTATAGTGCTGGATTAAGAATATTAAAAATAATACTTGTAAATGTCATTACTGAGTACAGTAACATGTGATGCATGTTGAAGCACTATGCAGAAATAACGGTACTTGTGAGTTATCTGGGCGTCCGATTTTGGTACTAGATCGCATGCGATATCGCATGCGATATCGCATGCGATTTGCGATTTGCATGCGATTTAGCATGCGATTTGCATAAGATTTGCTATTCATTTCATTACCCCACTATCCCCAAAGTGTGTCTATCAACGTGAACCCGAAGCGTGGCGAGCGCAGCGAGCCTGCGAGGGGCGGCGGTACGCGTCCTCCGACCTTTTCATGCCCTACTATCCACTAGGGCGTGGAGTGAGAATAGAATAGTGTGGCGAGCGCAGCGAGCCACCGAGCCCGAAGCGTGGCGAGCGCAGCGAGCCCCGCGAGGGGACGCGGACACCTTCACAGGTATCCGCGTGCCCTTGCGGGCTTCACAGGTGTCCGCGTCCCCTCGCGGGGCTCGCTGCGCTCGCCACGCTTCGGGCTCGGTGGCTCGCTGCGCTCGCCACACTATTCTATTCTCACTCCACGCCCTAGTGGATAGTAGGGCATGAAAAGGTCGGAGGACGCGTACCGCCGCCCCTCGCGGGCTCGCTGCGCTCGCCACGCTTCGGGTTCACGTTGATAGACACACTTTGGGGATAGTGGGGTAATGAAATGAATAGCAAATCGCATGCAAATCGCATGCTAAATCGCATGCAAATCGTAAATCGCATGCGATATCGCATGCAAATCGCATGCAAATCGTAAGTACCCAAATCGGACGCCCAGATAACTCACAAGTACCGAAATAACAACAATAATACCATAATACCAATAGCAGCATATAATGCATAGAGAATGGCAGTGCCCACCATTTAGTACAGAAAGCATTGCAGTGGCTGCTACATAATACAGAGCATAGCAGTGGCCACCATACAATACAAAGAGCATCAGTAGTAACAACCATATAATGCATCGAGTGTGCAGTGGTCACTATATAATGCAGAAAGCATCACAGTGACCACCATACAATGCAGGGTTCATCACAATGACTGACATATAATGCAGAGAGCATCACAGTGGCCACCATACAATGCAGGGTTCATCACAATGACCACCATATAATTCAGGGTTCATCACGATGGCTGCCATATAATGCAGAGAGCATCACAGTGGCCACCATACAATGCAGGGTTCATCACAATGACCACCATATAATTCAGGGTTCATCACGATGGCTGCCATATAATGCAGAGAGCATCCCTGTGACCTCCATATAATGCATGGTTCATCACAATGACTGCCATATAATGCAGGGTTCATCACAATTACCACCATATATTGCAGGGTTCATCACAATGACCACCATATAATTCAGGGCTCATCACATTGACCACCATATAATCAGGGTTCATCACAATTACCGCCATATAATGCAGGGTTCATCACAGTGACCACCATACAATGCAGGGTTCATCACAATGACCACCATATAATTCAGGGTTCATCACGATGGCTGCCATATAATGCAGAGAGTATCCCTGTGACCTCCATATAATGCATGGTTCATCACAATGACTGCCATATAATGCAGGGTTCATCACAATTACCACCATATAATGCAGGGTTCATCACAATGACCACCATATAATTCAGGGTTCATCACATTGACCACAATATAATCAGGGTTCATCACAATTACCGCCATATAATGCAGGGTTCATCACAGTGACCACCATACAATGCAGGGTTCATCACAATGACTGCCATATAATGCAGAGAGCATCACAGTGACCACCATACAATGCAGGGTTCATCACAATGACCACCATATAATTCACGATTCATCACAATGTATGCCATATAACGCAGAGAGCATCCCTGTGTCCTCCATATAATGCAGGGTTCATCACACAACGTGCATTCGGCAGGGGGACATTTACCTGCTTGCTAGGCAGGGAATATACGCTGCCTAGCGAACAGGTCTGAATAAGGCCCTTAATTCAGAGGGCACCGTTATATAATATAGAGGGAATGCAAGTGACCATTAAATAATCCAGGTATTGTCGTAATGCCATATTATACAGAGATCATCGCAGTGACTGCCATACAGATGTAGCCATGCTGATCTTTGTTGTGATCCGGCATGTTGCGCTGGACTGTGACGATTCAAAGCAGGCGATTACTACATTCATTCTAGGAATCATTTCACGTCATGATTACATCTGTATATTAGAAGGAGCATGGCAGTGACCATCATATAATGCATGGAGCATCACAATGCATGCCACTGTGTACAGAGAGCATCGCAGTGACTGCCATATATTTGTAGGGATTGTTGCAGTGGCCACCATGTCATGCAGAAAGCATTGCAGTGCCTGCAATATAATACAAAGACCATCAGTAAAAGCCACATATAACACAGATAATATAAAAACACAAACCAACTGGTAAGAAAAAAACCACAGCCCTTCCCATTGGACAACATAAAAGTATTAGCACTTACAGTACCTATCCAGAAGGAGGAGCCAGGTGGACCCTGTGGAGCTCTAGAGTGTCATAGTATAGAGACACGCTAAGGGAGAGGAAGGAGGCTGGCACTTGGTGACGGGTGGAGTTTCGGTCAGGGCAGAGCATGTAGCAGTCTCCTTCTAGCTGCACCTCACACAGCCAGAAGAAGGGCCCTCCAATGGCACCTCTCATCACCACTCACAGTAAGGGGCCTAGAAGTAGTTGGGCTCAATGGGGAGTTACCTGGCCGCTCATAGGACTTGTCCGAACCTGCATCATGCAGAAGGGCTGCAGGTAGTGTTTTTCTTCTTTATGACGGTGGTCCTATAAAGGAAGAAAATCACTACCTGGGGCATCCTAATGACACTAGGAGTAGTACTGCAGGCTGCAGAGGGGATACGGTCATTGGGTCACGAACAAGTAGGTCAACAAGCATTAGGTCGACACCATTAGGTCGACATGACTTAAGGTCAACATGCAGGAAGGTCGACATGGGTTAGGTCGCCAGGGTCATTAGGTCGACAGGGTCATTAGGTCGACATGGGAAATGTCAACAGGGTCATTAGGTCGACATAGCGTTTTATTACTGTTTTTTGAGCCAACATGTGCCGACAGGCTGTAATTCCTGCATTACCATCCCCTAGGGCGCGGTGGGAGAATAAAATAGTGTGCCTAAAAAGAAGAAAACCGCTCAAGGAGCGTAGCGATTTGACTAGATCATTAGCAAATGAAGCAGGGATCGCTCCATGTGTACACACTATGCCCGGTCCCGCATGTCGCCATTGCCTGCAGAGGTAGACAGTGCATGCACTCCCTATTCTGCTTAGATCGCAGTGTATTGCCTATAAGCATAGGCAAAACACTGATCTGCACATTGTAGGTGCATTGCATGTGTGCAGCATACTTGCCTACCCTCCCAGAATGTCAGGAAGGCTTCCTAAAATTGGGTCTCCCTCCCAGCACTCTGGGAAGGTGGGCAACCCTTCCACATGCTCACCAGAGCCCCCGCCTCCCTCCGGACCCACTGAAACAAATGACAGAATTTGCAAGACCGTGGGAGGGGGCGAGAATAAAATGCTGCAATCACGTCATTTTGTGTCATTTTATCCCCAACTCCTCCTTGTGGACCTTTGTGATGTCATTCTTGGGGCTTTGTGATGCCAGGGACATGATCAACTTACAGTGGTGGCCAAACAGTCGATCGCGATCTACCGGTCAATCGTGGAGTTGTCGCCGGTAGATTGCGCTCAAATGCCTATACTGTGCCATGGAAACTTCTGGCTGAAGCCTCTGAGAGTTCCCAGGCATGCAGTGCGGGGGTTCATGGGTGCATGAGTGATGTCATGATGTCACCTGTGCACCAGTGCACTGCAAGTGAGGAGCCTGTCTCACAACCAGCAGGACGGTTCAGCAGCACGAAGGATAGGTGGCGGCGGGGACGCTTAGTGGCAGCCGGGAGGCTCAGCGGCAGAGGCACATAAACTGCACCCAAGCAGTGGGGATCACTCCTGATAGTAAGATTTTAAAGTGTGGGGGGGGGCTCAGTTTCTATGGGCCTTATTCTAGTTCACTCTTTCTGACAAAATCCTTCTTAGAGGGACAAAACCATGTGCACTGCAGGTGGGGCAGATGTAACTTGTGCAGAGAGAATTAGATTTGGGTGGGGTTTTGCAGTGTAAAATAAAGCAGTCAGTATTTACCCTGCACAGAAACAAAATAACTCACCCAAATCGAATTCTCTCTGCACATTTTACATCTGCCCCACCTGCAGTGCACATGGTTTTGTCCATCTAAGAAGGATTTTGTCAGAAAGAGAGAACTAGAATAAGGCCCCATATGCTGCTATAAGTAAGCTTATCTTATTTTGGTTCATTCTGTGTGGTAAAATATGAATTATTGCACATTCCATGTGGTAAAATGTGAATTTTTGGCTCTTTCCGTGTGGTAAATGTGAATTTTTAGCTTATACTGTGTGGCATAATGTGAATTTTTGACTCATACTGTGTGGCATATTGTGTATTTTGGCTCATTCCATGTGGCAGAATATGAATTTTGGCTCATTCCGTGTGGTAAAATGTGAATTTTTGGCTTATACTGTGTGACATAATGTGAATTTTGCCTCATTCCATGTGGAATATTGTAATGTGAATTTTGTGTTATTCCGTGTGCCATAATGTGTAAGGGAGGTATTGCACTGGGAGGAATATTTTGCCCCAGGGGAGATGCCGGTAGATCATAATGCAGCAATGGACGCGTGAGTGCGTGAGACAATCGTGTGTCCCCTTCTCAGTGTCGGCGGCATAGATGGACGTGGCTCCATTTGTAACCTAGTTGGATTGTTCCTACATTTTTTATTTGTTTTATTAAGAAGTCGCTGCCTTTGTACAGCCATACTGTGCTTTCTTTCCGCTTAATTTCATTCATTGTACTACGTACTTTAAAAATATCACCTGTTCATTTTTTCAAAAAGAAATTAGCATGAACAGTACGCTATTGCACAGTCTGTGTTCTGACTTTCTACTTGTGCATTGTTACGGTGTCAAGACGGTATCTAAAGGTATTTCTAGGTTCATTTAGTTTTTGCTATCTTCTGTCAGATTCCATTATTGGAAATGTTTTGAGGCAGAAATTGCTGTTACCTGATAACTTTCCACTGATGAAATGAAGCCATTTCTTTCTTTTTGCCATTTATATCTCAGATGTTAGAGAAAGAAAATGATGTTCTATTGTAATAAGAAACATGATATGTTTTCTGATCCATACTGTATTGAAACTGTCATGGTTTCAAATGGAAAGGAGAGATAATTAAAAAACATAGTTCAATTATTGATGTTGCCAGATGGTATAGTTGTACCTAATCATAAACCATTGTAAACATACATAAAAAGGTATTGTATTGAATGAGAAAATAATGTCAGTGTGAAAGAACAAGCTATAGTAGTATATTTTTAGCTGCACTAGATAATTTTCTCCAACACACAGTAATATTTCAAAGAAAAATTAAAATCTGAATTTTTTCCAACACATAGGGGAGATTCATAGGGCCTTATTCTGATCGGAGCGGCCAAACGTGCGTACGTTCGCTATTAACGTACGCTATCCGCACGCGGCCGTTGGGGTTAAGTCCACCCACAACTCAGCCGCATACGTACGGCCAGAAACAACGTCGAAGGGGAGTGGCGTACAAATGTGCGTACGCCAACGTACACGGACGGGCCAGCCCTTACACTCCGACAACTGGCGTACAATTGAGCGTACACCACCGTTTACGGACGTCTCTCGTCCGTCTTCCCACCGACTTCTTGCGGCTATCTGAGCGTACGCCAGCTTGCACGGACGGGTCCCTATAGTTTTCAATAGAAAAGTCAGCTTATGTCACCGCTCGTGAGAGTGAGCGTACGTCCGTGTACGCTGACATACCCTTCACATATATGGACCTGCAAATCTTGCCTTTCAACTATAATTATGAAAATTAATTAATTGATTGAATTAATTAATGTGCAAAATAGTGGGCATGGGCTTAAAACATTGCTGAAACATCCTTTGTAGGTGTTAGATGTGGTTTATGTTATTGTATCATAAATACAAAACCTATGTTTGTATTAGAGTGAACACGTTGACACATGTCGACTTTTGTAGATTGAGTGTGCTACTGTGTAAAGTCTATGAAAGCACGTAGTGAATGTGTCTAACTGTTTAACAAATACCTACCTTAGCATATATAAGCAGTTCTTAAAAAGATTCTTACCTTAAATTAAACAAACCTTTAAATGTAGAGAAGTATGGAAAGATAAGCTTCCAATGTGTTTGAGTGCTGTGTGTGGCTTGCAGGTAGTGAAATCATGGTTTGGACTTAATAGACTGCAGCATTGGTTATTACATTCAGGTGTATGTGTTTGGTAGTAAGCAGCGTAAATTAGCAAACCCAGGCGCACGCTGGCATGCGGTATCTGTAGGGGTGGTTTGAGATGGCGGTTGGCGGCCGCCTGTTTTGTGTCCGAAATGAACGGTGCTGTAGTCGATCGTGCGGTAGTAGCACCGCTCATTTTTGGTGCACACCCCCATGTACGCCCATATTTACGCCCATTTTCCCTCATTATTTCGGCCGCTCCCCTCATCACGCCCCTATGCCGCCCCCAATGCCCGTACACTCGCGTATAGGTTTTTTCGCACGTAGAGACCCGTCCGTAAGCGTTGTGGAGTGTTCGCGCCTGCGCATTAGCGAATGTACGCATGCGCAGATCATAAAAAACCCCGGGACGTCCGCGTACGGCCCGGCCGCTCCAACCAGAATAAGGCCCATAAAGTGGGGGATTTGGTAAGAAATCTCCAGTTTATTTAAAACTAGAGATTTCACCCATTATTTGGGAGAAAAAACCAGCCTGGGATATTTACGCAAGCAGCCCTAGTGGGGGTGGAGTCTGTTGAGGGAGGCGGGATTCCTCCTCAGAGGGCCTGATTTTGGTTTAATAACTAAGATGGGAGTTCTATTGAAGACGGGATATTTTTTGTGGTGGTGGTGGGGGGTCCATTGGGAGTCCCAGCATCTATTCAGGTAGATACTGTAGAATGGGATGCAGTCAAAATCCTGATGGTCAAAATCCAGAGGGTCAAAATACCGACAACCATTGACCGACGGTCAAAATCCCGACAAGGTCAAAATACCGACATTTAAAATCCCGACATGGCCAAAATCCTGACAAGGTCAAAATACCGACATTTAAAATCCCGACAAGGTCAAAATACCGAGATATAGAATGTAGACAGGTGAAAAAGTCAACATGACTTTCGGTCAACAGGTCGCGAGGTCGACATGGGTTTTTCACTGTTTTTTGACCCGACATGTGCTGACAGGCAGTATTTCATGCCCTACCATCCACTAGAGCTTGGAGGGAGTATAAAATAGTGTTCCCAGCGTAGCGAAGCACCGTGCCCAAAGTATTGCGAGCAAAGCGAGCGTTTCGAAGGGCTGCGGTTGACTTCCAACTGTATCCATGTCGACTGTGCCGACATTCGGATAGAAAAACAGTGAAAAAACCCATGTTGACCTCGCGACCTGTCGACCGAAAGTCATGTTGACTGTTTCACCTGTCTACATTCTATATGTCGGTATTTTGACCTTGTCGGGATTTTAAATGTTGTTATTTTGACCTTGTCGGTATTTTGACCTTGTCGGGATGTTAAATGTCAGTATATTGACCATGTCGAGATTTTGACCGTCGGGATTTCATACCGAATCCGATAGAAGGACTGGGAGCATGGCCAGCGCCCCACTGACGAAGTCCATAATGAAATGAGTAGGGGTGTGGCCTAACTGACGCAATCTGGAGCAGGAGCTGTGGCACGGACGGAGCTGGGAAACGCTACACAAGTGTGACTGCTGTGCCGGGTGGATCCGTGAGTTCTGTATACAGCCAACCCTCCTTGTTCGTGTACTGCCAGTGTGGAATTTATTTTATACCGAGTGATTTTTAGTCCACCACTGATGTTCTTGGTGGTTTTATTTGTTTAAAGAAGTTGCAAGCTCTGAATTTATAGTTAAGGAAGCCTGTGTTTTCCATTAACTTGTTCAAATTATTACATTTTATTATAATAAATGATGGTTCTGGTTCACTATGAATAATAGTACATCCTAGTACATCTTCGTACATATGGGGAATGCAGGCAAAGTCTGAAAACGACAGTCTTAGATCCATACATAGTAGTGATCTCTGTGTGCGTATGCCTGATCCAGCACAGTTGCCTATATCTTATTATACATGCACAGTCATTTCAAATTTGTAAGTTCCATCCGCAGTTCCACTTGTGTCTTACTCAGAATCATGCACCAACTATTTAAAATATGAAGAAAAAGCCACTGGTTTGTTTTCTGAGTTAAGAATGCATACATTACCAGTCTTCTTTGACCCAGTGGGTATCTACAAAAATAAGTGTATTAATATATTATTAATATATTATTATTATATTATTATTATTATTATTATTATTATTATTATTATTATTATAACTTAAATAATAAGTTCTGTGCATTTTGAACTAAATCGCATCGCATGTGATCAAATTGCATGCAATTTGCATGCGATGTGATCCGAAGCTAGTTCAAAAAGCCCGGGCAGCACAGGCTTTATGTGCTGTGCGATGGGATGCTCGCGGGAGTCAACGGACACAGCAGACATAAACCACAAGAAAAATGGGTACTTGTGTAGTACTTGTGTAGTTTCACGGCGCTGCGGGCTCGGTGGCTCGCTACGCTCGCCACGCTATTTAAAATCAACTCCATGCCAACATGGATAGTGGGGGTATGAACTATCCATGTTGGCATGGAGTTAAGTTACTTTTTTTAACATAGTTTGTGGCGAGCGTAGAACCCGGAAGTAGCACGGCGCCATGCTGGCGCCGTGAAACTACACAAGTACCGAAAAATGTCTGCCGCTTCTATTTTCCCAGTGGTTTGCCTATGTGCAATGAGATATCGCTAGAAACAAGTAGCATGTGCCATGTTCCTGGGGACCTGCACATGTACAGTAGACTCTGTATGCACATACCCTGCACATAGGCCTCCCCGTTCTACAGGCCCCCATAAACTATGCAATTGGGGTCCGATTTCACACGATTCCGACAGATCAGGCCAAGAAATTGGGTGAAATTGGCCCAAATAGCATGTGTGTGACATCCGATCTGATGTGTGGTCCTGTGCGCATCAGATCGAAGCCGGAGATCATAAGTGCTGCACGTAAGATCTCAGGGTCGGACCCCCTCCCGGTGGCAGGGAACGGGGATCGCATACGATACATCACATGCAGAATGGAAGCATGCAATATATCTTCCCAGGCACCTCAAGGGGGGATTGGATGAGACTTCTCCAATGTGAAAAATCACATAGTGTACGGAGCCCTCTAAAAATGCCCCTGTATAGGGGGATGAAGTGTACCGTTCTCACATGCTCTCACACTGGGGGAGATTCTCTATCACAGAAATGCGGTAAAAACCCCGTTATCTGGGTTTTTACCGCATTTCTGTATGCTGTACTGTCCCTCCGCAGAGACGGCGCTGCGGAGGGAATCGCCAGCAAAAGCTGGCGATTCCCTGCAGAAGCCTATGGGCTTCTTACCGCAGCGCTGTTTGAGGGATCCGTCACGGATCCCTCCCAGCGTGCCCTGCGGCCGGCGCCGGAGTCTGCGCATGCGCAGATGGACTCCCGGGTCACAGACCCGGAAGTCCAGTGCCGGCACCGCATCGCAAGGGACAGCTCTTATCGCAAGAGCTGTCCCTTGCGTTAATAACAGCATATGTTACAACATATGCCGTTATTAATAATGCGATGTCCGGCGAAGGGGGGCGGTGAGTTTTACAACATCCCGCCCACTGTCTGTCTGGTTTTCTTCCATCTGTCATCCGTATGGTATAAATACAGTTGAATCCTACCTATTCGTGCTCATGTGTATGGCCATTTAAAAGCTTCAGTACTAATAGTACAGTAATAACACTTTCCTTTAAAAGCTTTCAATCAAGATCTATATTTAATATAAAATGCATTCATGTTTTTGTGATATGGTTGTAACTAAATGTTCTACAGTATGTTCAAAATCCTTTCTGAACGGAAATCTAGGGCAGACAGTAATACCTGTTATATGGCAATTTAAAATGACTGGACACATATTTTTGTACGCTATGGTTGCTCTTTCTTATTGTTGAACGGTTTTAGTGTCTGTACTGTGCAGCCTTTATTTTCATTTCTATGGGGTTCATTTACAAAAAGGGAGAGGTTTGAAAAAAAAAGTTGGGTTTTCGGCATTTGCAAAATAGTTTTGTATCCTGCTGGTTTACTAAGGTGAGATCCATGATGAAATGCAGCAATTTCCCTGTTCACAAGTCGTATCACCTGTGCAGATCACTGAGTGTATACAGTATGTGCTCTCTGTCTGGCATGAGGTCACACCTGCCATGGAAAGCACTGAATGTTTATACAACATGATACAACAGCCCCCTGCAGGTTACGCAACATCCAGGAAACGGACAGTTGCCAAGGCACAAAGATGCCTTCATTTTACATAGCATGAAAACAGTAAACTAAGTGGGGGTTATTCAGAAGCATTCGGTTCTCTGCTAATTAGCAGAGCCCTGTGATCAGATACCCGTCACCCTGCCACAGAGAAATTGCGCCCTGTGCAAGGCTGCAAAAGGCTTGCGAAAATTTCACAGATCAGGGATTAGCTGCAAATCCATTCACTCCTCACTCACCATTGGATGATTTTCCCAGTGTGTGTGGTCTGTGCGCAACCCAGGACCTACTCAGCCAGTGCGATAGAAACAGGCTGCAGGGGGGCCGGAGCTGACGTCACATGCCTTCCCTGCGGTTTCCCTGACTCTCCCAAAAAAGGCCGGTAACCACCTCAAATGTTGCCTTTATGTCAATCAAGTTGCGTACTGACATGCGATTAAAAAATATGCTGGATTTTATGGCTGGATGGTCTAGCGCATGCACGCTGTGATCCGTAAGCATGTGCAGGCAAGTGGTAATTGGTCGATGATCAGGTCTGAAGCAGATATCTCAGATACATGCTGTGTTCCGTGTGTCATACAGATGTAGCTACACTCATCCATGCATCACGGTATGGTAACATGACTACTGTGCCCACAACTATGACACGAGCATGCGTATTGTATGGGCCGTCACCTGGTGCATACCTCCCAATTTCTCTATGGCAAGAATAGGGGCACTCGTTGCGCAAGTGCCTCTGTCTAGTCTGTCAGATTAGGGGGGACTATACGCGGGATCCTTACTATTGGTGTGTATCTTCCCAAACGAGGGGTTTTAATGGAATATCCCACAAATTGATAAATAGGCTCCTAATACATCATTCACATCGCAAATGCCGGCTCGCCCCCGGGATTTGGACTTGGTTCTGGCTCAGGAGCGACACAGCATTTGCGATAAAGCATGCCCTGTCAGCACCCGGCATATAGCACAGATGCTGCTGCCTCCTCCATAGCAGTGATCAGGATCCGGGTCGCTCGACCTGTTCTTCCCGTTCAGAATTCCAAGCAACCTGGGTAGAACACTGCATTTATTCCGGGTTGGATTGCCAGGTTGCTTGACCAGGGGTATTAAAAATGGCCCTTTCACACCGCAGGCTCACCCGGGTGGAGAGGGCAAAAACCCAGGGTCCATGCGGGATATTTGTGCAGTGTGAAACGGGTACAAGTAATTCACTAAAGATATTACACTGTGGCTCTTATTCAGGTTGACTCGCAAGTCTGTGAATTTCGCAGGCTTTCGAATCCACCAGTCGCCGCCTGCCGCATTCCTAGCCCCCGCCCCCCCTTGCACGGTGCTATTACCCGCAGGCATGCAAATGGATAACTTGTATACGCATCCATTTGCTGCAGCCTTGTATGCGGGCACAAAATCATTCAATGTTCTTTTGTCATAACCTTGTGCACTGCTTTTATCATTCATTTTACTGAAGCCCTCCTAACTTCTGCTGCTCCATGTTTGTGTAGCTGGTAGCTATAATTGCCATTGCTATCACAGGGCAATGCTGGAACCAGTAATAGAAAGGAGCAAATATACTGTATGTGACCAGGGCCCCTGACAGGTCGGCTAAGCCCCAGTAACATTGAGGGGCCATGACAACTGGAAAGAGGTGAGGCCTCCAGGAGGGGGCATGGCCACACCCTCATTAAAAAAATAAATGAGAGAGAGGACTGGCTGCGGATGCATAGCTTAGCAGACGGCACTGAGCAGCATGTGCTGAGCTGGCGAGAGAGGCTGTGCTGCAACGCCTGTCATCTCTCTGTCATCTCTCTTTCCACTGCCGGCTCCCTGCAATGTGGGAGGGGGGAGTGGGACCTGGGCCCCTCCAGTAGACCCGAGCCCTTAAAGGCCAGAGTCTGAGTTACATGTAATGTTCTCTGAATTTCAGCTGCTTTAATGGATCCAAAATCCTATAAGATCATCCGTTTGTACTGTCTGTTCTGAGAGCGGTACATTGGTATTTTCATAAGCCCCATCCTTTGCATAGGCGATCTGAGAACGTCCACCACTGCCCCTTGTCACTTAGGGCCTTATTTTGGTTCATTCTTTCTGACAAAATCCTTCTTAGATGGGCAAAACCATGTGCACTGCAGGTGGGGCAGATGTAACATGTGCAGAGAGAATTAGATTTGGGTGGGGTTTTACTTCAAAGTGAGATCTATATTGCAGTGTAAAAATAAAGCAGTCAGTATTTTCCCTGCACAGAAACAAAATTACTCACCCAAATCTAATTCTCTCTGCACATGTTACATCTGCCCCCCCTGCAGTGCATATGGTTTTGTCCATCTAAGAAGGATTTTGTCAGAAAGAATGAACCAAAATAAGGCCCTTAGTAACACCCAGGAGGCACTAACAGTTTGCTAAATGTCACAAGACCCATCTGCATTTGGAATAGTATGCAGCTCAGAATTTCCTCAGCTGGGCATACATTTGGGTGATTTGCTGAGGGGAGAAATCGCCAGCGACCTCCCTTTGAGCCACCTGGGTCCCTCCTCGGTGGCAGATCACATGTGGTCCTTACGCGTATGATATATTGCATGCGATCCCAGCCAAGCCTGCCAAAAGATTGCTTCTGCAGCCAGTGCAACTCTCAGGGTCAGGGGCAATGCGCACAGGTATGCACATCGCATCAGACCTGCTGTCAATCACATACAATTTTGACGCTTTTCATGCAATTGGTCACCACAATCACATGGAAAGAGCCCAAACCGCATATGATTCACCTACTTTATGGGCAACTTTACACTGATTTCCTGCTTTCCTCTGCTGTGGTTGGATACATAATCCCAACAGAAGATAAACATCCTACTCCCAACTGACAGAATCCCACAGCCTAACCCTAACACCCCCCAGCCATGCAGCTTAAGCCTAGCCCCAACCTCAGTACCACTCTGTTGGTCTTCTGACTATCTGGATCCAGGCATCATCCTCGGCCTGTGACTGCACAGAGGAATGGCAGACTGAGCAACCCCACGTCAGGTTTTAAATAGAAGCTTTTCATTAGCATCGCACATGACAATGTATAATTATATAGTATATACATATGTGAGTCGTTTACTTTGGAAAAAAAAGAAAAGTTTGACATTGATGAATAAGCAAAGTTTGAGTGGAGATGACTCATACCATCACAAGGCGCATAAAGCTGGATGACTCATGCCATGTATGATTACCGTCAGAGACTAACTCCCCCAAACTACAATTAGCAGAGCACGCTGCTGCCTCCGATTGCTGAGATGACATTACAGCAAAGACTTTTAATCCTCTTACAGTTTGCTTTCTGGCTGATGCTTCACTACTGCGCTGACATCAGCAGTGGAAACATCCTGAGACACAGCTAGATAATGGTAGGACAGATCACCCTGTGGAGAGTTATGCTAGAACTGCAGTGCTAGAGACAAAGGGATGATTCAGTGTCACACGCTGCTACAACCACTGTAGATACTGGTGCCTTAGACAGGGCCAGTGCTAGGGTGTTCAGTCCCCCCTGCAAACTGTAAATGTGCGCCCTCCCATACTTTACAAAGAGACAGTGTGAAAAAAGGGTGTATAATGCCTGTAGTAGTAGTAGTAGTGCCTTATACACATAATGTGCCTAGTAGCAGCACACACACACACACACACACACACTAAAAATAGGGACAGTGCGTGTCAAAGGCACGCATATATATATATATATATTTTAACTTAATGCCCATTACACATTATACCACACACCAGAATGCTCATTACATATTATGCCACAAATAATATAGCCTTACACATTATACCACACACCATAATGCTCATTACATATTATGCCACACACCATAAAGCCTATAAACATTATACCACACACCATAATGACCATTACACATTATACCACACACCACAATGCCTATTACACATTACACCACACGCCATAATGCCCATTATGCATTACCACACAACGTAATATGAATTACACATTATACCACCCACCATAATGCCCATTACATATAATACCACACGCCGTAATGCCCATTACATTTTACATCTTATGCCGTAAGGCCCATTATACATTATACCGTAATGCCTATTACACATCATACCACACGTAATGCCTATTGATTATTATGGCACATAAGTGCTACTTATGGACATGCTCATTGCCAGGGGTTAAATGCTTATTGCCAGGGGTTACATGCTCCTTACCAATGGTTTAATGCTTGCTGCCACAGGGAGATTGCATGCTTGTTGCCATGGGGGTTACATGCTTGTTGCCAGTGGCTACATACTCATTGCCAGGTGTATTATATATTGTTGCCATGGGGGATTACATGCTCATTGCCATGGCGAATTACATGCTTGTTACCATGGAATGGGCACATGCTCATTGCTCTGGGGGATTACATGCTTGTTGCCACTGTGGATTACATGTTCCTTTCAAGAGTTTCATGCTCCTTGCCACAGGGTGGTTACATGTTCATTGTCACAGGTGTTACATGCTCCTTGCCACATGAGATTACATGCTCCTTGCCATGGGAGTACATGCTTGTTGCCAAAAGGGGTGGGGCTTACATGCTCATTGCTATCAGGAACTACATGCTTGCTGCCAAGGGAGGATTACATGCTCATTGCCATGGGGGATTACATGCTTTTTGCCACTGGGGATCACATGCTCATTGCCATGGAGTTTACATGCTTGTTGCCCTGGCAGGCACTGCACCAGGAATCAGGGGGAGCTGGACTGGGGATTGAGGGAGCTGGCACCATGTTGGGGACTGCGGGAGCCAGTGCTATGCTGGGATAGCTGGCTCTGTGCCTGGGCTCAAGGGAACTGGCGGTAGGGAACTTATGGCAACGGGAGATTGCTAACCCAAAGTTGTGCCTCTCTGGCATTGGTGCCCCTCACAGTTCTTACTCCGATTACCAGGGTCCCTGACTCTGGCCATAGACATCTGTGACTATATGATTAAACAATAGTCTCCACATTTTTAAGCGTTCCCTGGAAACTCACCTCTTCAGACAGCTTATCAACTGAAAGAACCACCCACAGAACCTTCATAAACCTTTCCTAACATCCCCACTGTACTGTCCAAACATATCCTCACTTATTTACTCTCTCACATTCCCCTGCTTTATCACACTAGATAAATCTCCTATGTATGATGCTTTCTTTCATTTTCTAATGTACATTAAAAAGTAGCAAAGATTATTACGGGATATGGACAATACTGTAACACCCTTTTCTTTTTAGCCAGTTGCCTAGTGGGCACTATTATTTTAGCATTTCTACATTTTACTTGCTTTACTATACTTTATCTCCTGATAGTTGTTTTTGTCTGCACTGTTGTAGGAACTTCACAACTAGAAGATGTGAAACCACAGAGGGTCGCAAGGAGGCAGAAACCAAAGACCTTAAATAGTCAGGATGACTCAACCTACTACAATCTTCTACACGTAAGTTACTATTGGTTACTCTGTGTTTTCAGTGTAATAAGGTCACATTTTTCTTTGGTTAGAGCTCAACTTCTTACCATTTACGGTAGCTATCCATTCAAAGTATATTATGTTACTACAAAACAGAACCCCAGAACTACTTGGAAGCATCTGCGTGGTAATAACATCTACCATTCAGCAAATATCTAGGGAGCGATTCAATTGTTCTTCACCCATGCTGCCACTAGAGGGTGCCCAACGAAGGAATACTATTGTTCTGTTCAAGCGTGCAGGCTCCCAGGGAGATACCTTTTAGCTAGCAGCCTTCTGAGGTGTGAGCTGCAATGTGTAAAACCTCGGGGGACAGGTGTTTGAGCACCCTAACTTCTCCAGTAGTGTACAAATCGCAGTGGCTGACTGGGCAACATCAAAGAACGGTGCTGCCTGCCACACCTGCATTCTTCTAGTCATCCCCTTTTCCTCTGCCAAACGCTGACTACTTGGGGGAAATATAATAGGATGAGAGATTCTCCAGTTTTTTAAAGCGGCAATCATTTACACTGCAAAACCGGTTTGATTTTGCAGTGTAAATGATTGCCGCTTTAAAAAAAAACGGTACTTATGTAATATCTGGGCTCCCATTTTTCTTATGAGACCGCGCCCCCTCGCGGGGCTCGCTGCGCTCGCCACGCTTCGGGCACGGTGGCTCGCTGCGCTCGCCACACTATATAAAATCAACTCCATGCGTAGTTGGATAGTAGGGGTATGAAAAAATGGGGTGCATTTAACATGGGAGCCCAGATAATACATAAGTACCAAAAAACAAATCTCTCACTTTCCTATTCTCTCATCCTATAAAATGTCACCCCTTGTCTCTAACTCTGTGAATAAATCCTCTGTGCGTGCACCATCGCTAGTCCCTTGTTCTTTGGGAATAGGTCTGTCAATGCTTGGGTAGCCATAGTGTTCATACTGTAGTTCACATTAAACAAGCTTGCAAAACCCTTGCGTTTAACAGTATTGTTGGATGTGATCACCAATACCCCTGGCAAAGTAAAGGATTTGTGTAACTAAAATGTCTAGTAAGGTACGTTGTGACTTCCTAACAGCACTGCTGATCCACAACTTCATGGAGCATGGAGAAACATCACGTGAGTACAGAACCAGGCTGTTTCATAGTCTGTGCTAGCTAAACCAGGCCGGACTGGCCATCTAGCACTTTTGGCAATTGCCAGAAAGGCCAATGGCTTGATGGGTCAGGCTGGCATAACAGCCTGCTAAGCAGCTCACGACAGGGCCTACACAGAGCAAGGGGCTGGCCTGAAAGCATCACCTAAGGGCTCTACTCAGCTGCCTGGTGCTCAGAGACAGTGGCTGACGGGGCAGGTCCACCTCCCAGTGCTCTGCTCGATGGCCCAACATACAGAAAGACACAATGTGGTGCTAGACTTCATTCCAGTAAGGTGTGACCTGACCCCTTGCCATGTACACACATGCTAGAATACTGGAGCCTTTTCAGACCCCCAGTCCATCCTTATTATCAGTGGCATAAGTTCGTCCCAGTTGCTTGGAGGCAGAATAAATACTGCTGCTCCCCACACACATACACCACCTTATATAATATATGTATGCATGTGTGCATGTATGAATGTAGGTATATATGTTATGTGTATTATGTTTAAAATAAGAGAGTGTGATGTCTATGCTAGGAGGGGGAGTCAGCCACAGAAGCGATACCAACGGCTTTCAATTAACTAATTCAAACTTGGAGGGAAGGAGAGGTGCCCCTTTGGGAGCGTGAGCCCGGCGGCAGATGACTGCATTGCCTCCCAGAGTTATATAGATAAATGACGATTCTAAATTGATTGGTTGCTATGGGTAACTTATCTCTCTCCAAGTTTTGATAAATCTCCCCTAAAATGCTTCCCCAAAACAATCTGATCTTTATATTTATTGGTAAAATATTACTGAAGATTTTTCATATAGTCCATTCCTGGTAGAGTATTAAGCAATTTGCTTGGGAAAAAAAGATGCTTTGAAGAAGAATAAGACGTGACCCCTTGTGTGACCTCATGACAGACATGACGCATTGTATGCAGAGGGAACGTTCCCCATGTCAGGACTAAGAGAACATGAAGAAGCTGCAGGAGAGGGACAGGATTGCTCTGATAGAAGTGGCACATTTTATTGGCACACAATTACTCCCAGCATGAAAATCCTAATGGGACAGGTGCAAAGGTTCCACATGAAAGAGAACTAAGCCAAATGCAGACGAAGGTTGCCGTGTTTGGGGGAACAGTCCATATGTTTGCAATGAATATCACTCTGAGCAGTAGAGGAGACGGATTGTTAGTATACTCCAGGTAATCACATCCTATGCATACTGATTGCTTTATGTTTATGACATTGGAGTCAATTAAAAACTGAAGTTCTTCCATGTGTTATTTTATTTCTTTGTTGTGTGCAATTCAGCTTGTTCTGTTCAGGAGAATAAGCCTGTAAAATGTTCCTCTGATATGGCAGCACTGTGAGCCTTTGATCACTGACGGTCAGTAGATTGAACCAGGCTCAGATGGAATGTGTACGCAGGTACTGTGCGACATACTGTGCAAATGCCACAGCCATCTGGATTTCGATTGAGATGCCCACTGTTGGCTTTTCTGATTGGCCCTATGGTCCCGCAGCGGGAATGCAGGAAGTGAGACACCGGAGCCACTGTTACTGCATACGGGATCACAAGCACAGACTGAGAAAACGGACATGACTCGCTGCCACTCCCTGTTACCTCCCTGTGGCCCCTGGCTTTGCAAATAAATCCTGTATACTGTATGACCGCCATGGCAAGACCATGATGGCACATTAATACTGCTTTCACATTGCAAAAACCGGTACTTGTGAGTTATCCGGGCTGCCGATTTTTTCATCGCGCCCGAAATCGTGGGCATCGCGTCGGTCGTGGCCGTTATAAAGAGCCGCGACGCGATGCCCACGATTTCCCATAGACAGTAATGTTAAAAGACACGATGGACCCGATTTCCGACACGATTTCCCATAGACAGTAATGTTAAAAGACGCGATGGACCCGATTTCCCATAGACAGCAATGTTAAAATAAAATGACCATGTGAAATTGGCCAATATGGCCATTTCACATTGGATAAGTTTTTAAAAAAAAGGTTTCATGGCCCCCCACCACCGTTAACGCCACCCCGCTATTGACGCCAACCCGAAGCGTGGCGAGCGCAGCGAGCCCGCGAGGGGCGGCGGTACGCGTCCTCCGACCTTTTCATGCCCTACTATCCACTAGGGCGTGGAGTGAGAATAGAATAGTGTGGCGAGCGCAGCGAGCCACCGAGCCCGAAGCGTGGCGAGCGCAGCGAGCCCCGCGAGGGGACGCGGACACCTTCACAGGTATTCGCGTGCCCTTGCGGGCTTCACAGGTGTCCGCGTCCCCTCGCGGGGCTCGCTGCGCTCGCCACGCTTCGGGCTCGGTGGCTCGCTGCGCTCGCCACGCTTCGGGTTGGCGTCAATAGCGGGGTGGCGTTAACGGTGGTGGGGGGCCATGAAACCTTTTTTTTTAAAACATATCCAATGTGAAATGGCCATATTGGCCAATTTCACATGGTCATTTTATTTTAACATTGCTGTCTATGGGAAATCGGGTCCATCGTGTCTTTTAACATTACTGTCTATGGGAAATCGTGTCGGAAATCGGGTCCATCGTGTCTTTTAACATTACTGTCTATGGGAAATCGTGGGCATCGCGTCGCGGCTCCTTATAACGGCCACGACCGACGCGATGCCCCCGATTTGGGGCTAAATCGCGGGCATCGCGTCGGTCGGGTGTCCTTAAGTTAACCAAACTTAAGGACAAAATCGGCAGCCCGGATAACTCACAAGTACCCAAAAACCTGCTTTCAACCCGATTTTCTAAACGTGTCTTAAAACTGGTCAAAAGCCAGTTAAACCCCTTTCATATTGCATGATGTAAAGGTATATTGCAGTTTAAATACCGTTTTGTACCTTTCAGATTCAACCCGTTTCACCCATAGAAAGCCATACAATGTCATTTTAAATGTTTTTTTTCCTGCTTGTGGGTGGGGATCAAGTGTGGTTATCATTTATAGCAAATACCGTTTCTGAGCTGTTCAGACTGCAGGGAAAACGGCTCAGAAACGTGTAGGATCCTGCTTTTAACACGTGTCAAAATACCGGTTTTCTGTAACCGGTAAATTGACAATGTAGCTTTCACATTGCAGCTGGAACCGTTTTAAAGCACTAAAAAAATGGCAATATACCGTGTTACAGCTGCAATGTGAAAGGGGTATAATAGTGTCGCCAGATTATCGCTCAGCTGCGATAACATCAGGTTTGCATATAACAGTGAGGGTCTATTCATAAAGAAAGTAAAACATGAATTGTTACTTTTCGCTATATATACAGATGTGTCCACATACATCTTGGTTTTATTGTATGTATGGCCCAATTTGGCGTACCTTTATACCTTTACTTTATACAAATCCTACTGCTGCAATCATTTTTGGGAATCCATCTAATGGCTACATTTGTAAAAACAGCTAATATTGGGTCAAATTGAGAAAAAAAATCCAATATGTATGTGGATACATCTGTATAGCATCAGTTTGATACATGGATGTAACTATAGAGGATGCAAGGCAGTGGCGTAACTAGATACATGTGGGCCCCATAGCAAAAGTTTGTAAGGGCCCTTACTTATCACCTAAAGCTGAAAAATGTATACAGTACATGATACTTTGACAGGCAAAGGTGGGCCCCTCTCAGCTCTGGGCCTCTCTCAGCTCTGTGTTGTATCATTGTCCACATGCTCCATGTTGCTTATATCGGCCCTTCAGCACCGCTGGCATGTTTCATGAGCACAGGGTGGACAGGTGGATGGACGGCTGCTGGTGCCTGATGGACACTTCTCCCCTTCCCCCCTCCCTACCTCCCTAACTCCCGATAACCGGGGACATTTTTTTTAGAAGGTGTCGGGAGACGGAGGCTGCTGTACACGGGTGGGCGGGCTGCAGTGGGGACTACAATACGCGGCCGCAGCCGCACCACTGGCCAGCAGTCAGCTAGCACGGCCGAGCCGCATCATCACTACTGTACTGCTGCCAAACTGGTGCTCCAACCTTGCGGTGCATTAGGAGGTGCCTGTGCACCCCCTGGCACCCCCCGTGCGCACACCTATGACGACTTCGTATTCGTATTCTTAATACGAATGAATACGACTGCATACGGCTGTTTTAGCCATATGCAAATTTGTGTTCCGGAGCGTAATTTACAAAGCAGTCAAATGCTTTGTAAACCCTATGTCGTATTGATTCGTATTAGCGGGCGTATATACAGCCGCTAATATGAATTTGTCTAGGCAGTCTGCACGGATCAGAGAATCAAAAGAGCAGCGCTGGAGTTACAATGAACAGATTGACCAGTTTAAAATGGAAAAAAAAATTCTTTAGGTACTTATGTAGTAACTGGGCTGCCGATTTTGAAATCGGGTCCATCGCATCGCATCGCACCCGACCATATCGCATGCGATGCGATGCGATGGACCCGATTTTTCCATAGGATTCAATGTTAAAATGGACTGAGTCCATTTTAACATGGAATTCAATGGGAAAAGGGGTCCTTTTCATACCCCTACTATCCAAGTGGGCACGGAGTTGGATATAAACCTGTGGCGAGCATAGCGAGCCACCAAGCCCGAAGCGTGGCAAGCGTATCGAGCCCCGCGAGGGGACACAGAATACCGTTCGCTCGCCACGCTTCGGGCTCGCCACAGGTTTATATCCAACTCCATGCCCACTTGGATAGTAGGGGTATGAAAAGGACCCCTTTTTCCCATTGAATTCCATGTTAAAATGGACTCAGTCTATTTTAACATTGAATCCTATGGAAAAATCGGGTCATCGCATCGCATCTGATTGTATGCCTTAAGTTAAGGCATACAATCAAAAAATCGGCAGCCCAGATAATACATAAGTACCATTCTTTATAATTGCAGATTAAAATAAACATTTACATACATTTACACATAATAACATGACACAATAAAAATATATAAATATAAAAAAAAAAGGTCTCACTCTTTGATTGGATGAGAACCTGTGACGGCCACTACCCAATTCGATATCAGTCCAATTGGAAAGTGCACTTAACGATTGGTATATCTGCTGTAATGGGGAAGCGGGCATCAAGAAGGTTGTATAGGGGACAATCCACCGGTCCTCTCTATTATCACGGATAGCTGGTAATACCGCTGGAGGAATCAATGGGGAAATGTCCGTTTTATATCCCTATGAGGTCCCTCTGTTGGTTTTGGGGGGAAAAAAATTGTGGCTCAGTACCCAATTTGGGCACCTCCTGTGTGTTGTGAAAAGTCACTGTTGATGCTTTATACACTGTAGGAAGATGGGCAAAGGTTCTCCAATCTGGACTTTGTTTGAGGGGAGGCAGGAACCTCTAACAGGTGGCTGAGATGGTGTTTGCTCACCTGGAGGTAGATGCTGCAGGTTACCCTGGTCACTGATGTAGTGGAGATGGCCAATTGCCCAATTGAAGCCTTAGTGAGGGGACACTGTCTCATACAGGTGTCTGAAGATGGTGTGGCTCACCTGGAGTTCAGTGTCCTGTAGAGGGTTCTGGAGGGGGGTTCAAGATGGAGGTTCCCAATATGGCAGAAAGTGGACTGGATGATGATAAGGGTCCAATCTGGCAAGAGTGAGAGGCTGCACCTGACGCGTTTCGCCACTAGCTTGTGGCTTTTTCAAAGGTGAGTCAGTCAGATCCGTGCAGGCTGCAGTGTGTAAAAAAAATAGATAAAAAATAGATTAAAAAAAAAAAGACGTGGGTTCCCCCCCACAGCCGTAACCAGCACCAGGCTGACAGACCCGGGCTGGTATTAAAAAATCAGGAAACCAACCAGATAGGGGTTCCCCGATTTTAAAAAACCAGCTCCAGGGCCAGGGCTGGTTCCCAAAATACGGGGGACAAAATGACTAGGGGTCCCCCGTACTTTAAGAACCAGCCCCAGGCCCAACCAGCCAGCAGGGTAATGCCAAAGCTGGGGGGAGACTTTTTATACAAGTCCCCCCGGCCAAAGCATTAACCCTACTGACCAGTCAGCCTGGCCAAGGGCCCAGGGGAAGTGGGGACCCCCCCAATAAAGGCCCACTCCAGGACTTACCTGGCCAGGCTGAAGCCTGGTGCTGTCCTCGATGCCCCTGGGCGGGGGGCATCGAGCTGATTGGAGTGTAAAAAAAAGATTAATAAACTATTGTCTTACACTGTGGAACTATGAGTCCCAGCAAGCCACCCCCGAATGCTGGGACTTGGAGAACCACAAGTCCCAGCATGCAGGGCATAAAAAGAGCCCGCTGGCACTTGTAGTTCCACTGTACAAGAAATAGTTAAATAAACACACACTGACACACATGAGAAATAAAACTTTAATACATACATAATGATACTTACCTATCTTGAGCCCGTAGGTAGGTCCCTGGGTCCGGGGCTCCAGGGCTATAGAGTCCGGGGTCCAGGCCCTTTACCCTGTGGCATTACCCTGCTGGCTGGTTGGGCCTGGAGCTGGTTCTTAAAATACAGGGGACCCCTAGTCATTTTGTCCCCAGTATTTTGGGAACCAGTCCAAGCCCTGGAGCCTGGGGCTGGTTTTAAAAAATCGGAGAAGCCCTATCTGGTTGGTTTCCTGATTTTTTAATACCAGCCCCGTCTCTTTCAGCATGGTGCTGGTTTTGGCCGTGGGGGGGACTCCACGCCGTTTTTTTCTATTTTTTTGGTTCCGTTTTTTTTACACTGAAGCCTGCACGGATCTGACTGATCCGTGCAGGCTCAAGCCAAATACGCCAGAAAATTGAAGTCTATTTTCCTGGCGTATTTGGCCGGCCACTAAGGCTGAAATACGCTTAGTAAATTAGGACTCACCATTCGTTTGAATGGTGATTCCTATTCGTATTTTCCGATGGCGTAAACATTCGTATTTGTAAATACAAATATGAATGTGCCAAAAATACGAATATGCCAAAAAAAGATATTTTAAAATATTTAGGTTAGTAAATTTCCCCCCAAGTGACCCCATAACTGCGCATTCACTAAAAATTGCGGGAAACCGATTAAATCAGAATAATCCCCTTAATGTAAATAAACATGTATGTCTAAATGTACTAGAAATGTTAAATACTTGAAATTACATCATAATCAGTATAAATGGGGTTATTATGGAATTATGAGTTACTGATGTGTTAATAATACAAGGTTAATTGAATTTCATTTGCCAAACGCTAAGCAGAGAGAAACAGTATGGGATCACATTATTATGGATGAATAGGAATAGCAAATTCCACTGAATATAATGTCCTTATAAGTGGATAGATAATCTCAAACTATTTTAGTGTTTCCATTTCATGTGAAAACAAGGTAATGCATTGTCCATGCTTTTCCTAGTTTATGACTAAATGCTACAATTGGGGCTACTCATTATAAACCCTTCTACATCCAGTTCCCAATCATTTCTTATACCCCATGCATCCAACTTTACATTTCATTGGATTTATTTATGTCTTATGTTTCATGTCATGTCAACAATAAAACCAGAGCCTTTAAATTCTATAAAAATAACGTCGCAAAATCCAAAGAATCAAACAAAACTTGTAAAGGGGTAATCAAAGCAGCTAAAATATTATTTGAAGAGTGCATAGCCACTGAAAGCAAAACCAACCCAAAGAAGTTTTTTAAATACATAAATAGTAAACGTTTAATTAAGGAAAACATAGGCCCACTAACTGATACTATTGGAAAAAGTGTTACTGAGGACAAGGGAAAAGCAAAACTGTTAAATGAGTTCTTGTCATCAGTATTTACTAAGGGAGAGCAGACTGTGGAACGAACATTTACCACAAACGGAACAAATAAGCCAGATCTCATTGTGGATTTCACGCCGAAGGAAATAATACTGAGGTTAAGCAAACTCAAAACAAATAAATCACCAGGGCCAGATGGGATTCATCCAAGGGTATTAATGGAATTAAGGGATGAACTAGCTACCCCCCTACATTATATCTTTAGCAAGTCACTATCGTCAGGTATAGTACCAAAAGATTGGAGAATAGCAGAGGTAGTGCCAATATTCAAAAAAGGAAAAAAGGAAGATCCCGCTAATTACAGACCCGTTAGATTAACATCAATTGTGGGTAAACTATTTGAAGGATTTTTAAGGGATGGTATCCAGGAATATTTAGATCATCACCGTCTACTCAGTACTAACCAACATGGGTTCGTGAAAAATCGTTCATGCCAAACTAATCTACTAGGGTTCTATGAAGAGGTTAGCAAAAACCTTGATAATGGAAATGTTGTAGATGTGATTTTCCTAGATTTCGCTAAAGCATTTGATACTGTCCCTCACAAGAGATTGATTAATAAAATGGAGAACCTAGGATTGGGTGAAAATATCTGCAGATGGGTAGGGAATTGGCTATGTAATAGAGAACAAAGAGTGGTTGTGAATGGTGCCGTATCAGATATGATACCGGTACTAAGTGGAGTGCCCCAGGGTTCGGTTTTGGGGCCCATTTTGTTTAACATTTTTATTAACGATATTGGGATAGGGTTACTCAGCAATGTATCCATCTTTGCGGACGATACAAAACTTAGCAAAGTCATCAAATCATCAGAAGATGTCACCATGCTTCAAAATGATCTTGCAATTGTAGATGAGTGGGCAAAAAAATGGAAGATGAGGTTCAATGTAGATAAATGTAAGGTTATGCACCTTGGGAGACACAACCAGTGTGCAAGTTACAACCTTAGAGGAGAGGAACTGGGTAATTCCATACTTGAAAAGGATCTAGGAGTCCAAATAGACAGCAAACTGGGATGTAGTGCCCATTGTAATGTAGCTACAAAAAAGGCCAACAAAATTCTGGCATGTATTAAGAGGGGAATGGAAACTAGGGACTCAAGGGTAATTATGCCACTATATAAAGCATTGGTGAGACCTCACCTCGAGTACGGAGTACAGTTCTGGGCCCCACACTATAAAAAGGACATCATAGAATTAGAAAAAGTCCAAAGCCGAGCAACATAGCTTATTAGGGGAATGGAGAATTTAAGCTACGGGGAGAGATTAAGCAATTTGGGACTATTTACATTAGAAAAGAGACGTTTAAGGGGGGACATGCTCAACATGTACAAGTATACCACACACCCTCTTTTCTACTAGAAAGGAATCTAGGACACGAGGGCATGAGTATAAATTAGAAGAAAAAAGATTTCATTCAGCTAGTAGAAAGAATTTCTTTACGGTCAGAACAGTCAAACTCTGGAATTCTCTTCCCAGAGAGGTGGTAACGGCTGGCTCATTAAATGCGTTCAAGGCAAAGTTGGACAAACATTTACTGGAGAAAAACATCCATGGGTACTAATAAGAAATATAATTTGTGGTACTTGTGGAGTATCACGGCTCCCACGACCTTGATCGTATGCTGATCGTATGCTAAAAAATCGCATCGCATCGCATACGATCAAATCGCATGGGATGCGATGCGATCGCACTCGATTTTGCACTGAAATGCATCAAAATGCATTGAAATGTGTAGTAAACTTGTGAAATGCCCCCAAATGCCATTTTTCATAGTGTACCACCCCCACTATCAACGTCAACCCGAAGCGTGGCGAGCGCAGCGAGCCCGCGAGGGGCGGCGGTACATGTCCTACGACCTTTTCATACCCCCACTATCCACGTCGGCGTGGAGTTGAGAATAGAAAGTGTGGCGAGCGCAGCGAGCCACCGAGCCCGAAGTGTGGCGAGCGCAGCGCGCCCCGCGAGAGGACGCGGATACCTTCACAGCTATACGCGTCCCCTCGCGGGCTTGACAGGTATCCGCGTCCCCTCGCGGGGCTCGCTGCGCTCGCCACGCTTCGGGCTCGGTGGCTCGCTGCGCTCGCCACACTTTCTATTCTCAACTCCACGCCGACGTGGATAGTGGGGGTATGAAAAGGTCATAGGACGCGTACCGCCGCCCCTCGCGGGCTCGCTGCGCTCGCCACGCTTCGGGTTGGCGTTGATATTGGGGGTGGTACACAGTGAAAAATGACATTTGGGGGCCAATTAACATGTTTCATACTAATTTTAATGCATTTGGATGCATTTAAGATTAAAAACGTATGCCATCGCATCGCATCGTATGCCATCGTATGGCATCGTATGGCATCCGATGCGATCACATACGATTTTTGACCAAAAATGCTCAAAAATCAGTAAAAATCGCATCGCATCGTATACCATCGTATGCCATCGTATGCCACTACATATGGCATACGATGCCATACGATGGGAGCCGTGATACTCCACAAGTACCTAATTTGTCTGTAAAATACCAGAATCTACCAAATCAGCAATGGATATCTATACCAGGTTGAACTAGATGGACGCAAGTCTTTTTTCAGCCTTACCTACTATGTAACTATGTAACTATGTCATATTTTATCATCAAACAGCAGAAACATTTAGGGGAATAAACAGCCAACATTATAACATACATGTCGTAAATATTAATAAAAAAGGTACGGCTATTATTAATACAATATTGTGGCTCGTTATATTTAGTTTTGCAATAAAGTCCTGTTGGAGAAAGTGCGCTTTATAAATTAAACTTACTTACTAAAGAAAAAACGATGGCTGAATAAGCACAGAGGTGGCATAAACCACCAAAGGGTTCTGGGATGCCGTCACTTTAGTTAGCAGGTTGTTAGGGGCTATGTGATATGATGAGAAAGGGTGAGCCAATGAGGGTATAGGGGGAGGAGTAGGCAGGCTAGGAGAGACCAAGAAGTAGTGTGATCTGCCTCTTTGTGAAGTTTCCCCTCCCTCCCATCCCTATGTCTTTTCCTTTCGGCAGTGGTAAAGAACGGTCATTTGTGTATATGTAGATAGTGGTTGTGCTCTCCCGACATTGACTATCATTAGCACATACTTCTGGATGGGAGATGACTACACCACCTGTACGGGTGGAATAAAAATGGGGTGACACTGCGCTAAAACTTGAAAAAAGCTACTCGATAAAATAAGGGCAATTGGTACTCTTTACCCATCGCGGGCGTCGTGGGTAAAGAAATCGCGGTGATCGCGGGCATCGCGGCCAGTACATTAACGGCCGCGACGCGATGCCCGCGATCACCGCGATTTCCCATAGGGTTCAATGTTAAATTTAGTGCTGCCCGCGATTTTACATTCAATGCTTCAATGGCGATTTGGCCATAGGAATCAATGTTAAATGGGCTACAGAGCCCAAATAGGCACAATTAACACTTAAATGTCCCCCCTAATTTGTAACGCCACCCCACGATCCACGCCAACCCGAAGCGTGGCGAGCGCAGCGAGCCCGCGAGGGGCGGCGGTACGCGTCCTCCGACCTTTTCATACCCCCACTATCCACGTCGGCGTGGAGTTGAGAATAGAATAGTGAGCCCGAAGCGTGGCGAGCGCAGCGAGCCCCGCGAGGGGACGCGGATACCTTCACAGGTAAACGTGGCCCTACGCGGGCTTCACAGGTATCCACGTCCCCTCGCGGGGCGCGCTGCGCTCGCCACGCTTCGGGCTCGGTGGCTCGCTGCGCTCGCCACACTATTCTATTCTCAACTCCACGCCGACGTGGATAGTGGGGGTATGAAAAGGTCGGAGGACGCGTCACGCCGCCCCTCGCGGGCTCGCTGCGCTCGCCACGCTTCGGGTTGGCGTGGATCGTGGGGTGGCGTTACAAATTTGGGGGGACATTTAAGTGTTAATTGTGCCTATTTGGGCTCTGTAGCCCATTTAACATTGATTCCTATGGCCAAATCGCGGCCATTGAAGCATTGAATGTAAAATCGCGGGCAGCACTAAATTTAACATTGAACCCTATGGGAAATCGCGGTGATCGTGGGCATCGCGTCGCGGCCGTTAATGTACTGCCCGCGATCACCGCGATGGGCGCCCAACTAAGTAAAGAGTACCGGGCAATTTATAAAAAGATGATGAGCGCTAATAAGGAAGAGAGGAGAATAGAGATAGATAAAAGAGGGAAAAAACACCTGAAAATAAAACGTTTGTTAAAAAGATGTTTACAGCTCCTTAGAGCTTGTGTGTATATTGTCCGTGGAAAAGGGTACTGTGCTAGCCCTACCTCTAACAATCGGGATGCAGGACATGCATGCTGCGGCTGTGTAATAAAGCCACTGGTCTCCGCTCCGTCTGCTGGATGACGTCACTCGGTGTGGCGGGTGCCGCTTGTGCTCCTATGGAATGGAGTTCTCTTGATGAGGTGGGCTTGACACACCAGGGGGGATCCACGGACAGGCCTTCAACGCGTTTCGTGCTGTAAAAGCCCTTTTTCTTGAAATACATTGGCCCTCATTCTAAGTACACCGTTCCCTGCGTGTTGGCATGGGGGACAGATGTTTGTGCCCTGTGCATGGCATGTGCATAATTGGTTATGCAAATGTGCAGGGCTCTGTGCGAGTGCCCTCACCAACCTGCACTGTTGCCATGGTGCTCGCTGGGGGGACGGAGGTGGTGGCGGCACTCTGACATGGGAACGCCCAACATTTCATGGGCATTCCCATGTTAATGCTGGGTGTTCCCATGTACCTGCTAGTGTGACGTGGGTACGGGGGGGGCGCGGTTTCTGTAATCACATGACATCAGCTGCCAACCCTGTTTTTGGGCAGGAGCCTGCAAATATAAGTCAGTCTCCACTGACAGACATCGAATGATTTCTCCTGATGTGGGACATGCGAGGGGGGGATGTGTTTTCATGGTTGTGAGGTGATATGGCAGCAGGGACCATTTTTTTCGGCGGAGTCAGGCACTCTGGGACTCAGTTTACAGAGTCGACCAGAATCAGGCCCATTGCTCATTTATAATCAAATGTGACAAATGCTCTCTACCTGGACTGCCCTTATAATATATGATTGAACTATTTAATTTATCCAGAAGGAATTTAGGGGTAGATTTATTAAGTTCGGTGAAGTGATAAAGTGTCTGGTCTTTATCACCAGCCAATCAGCTCCTACCTGTCATTTTTCAAACCCAGCCTGTAACTTCACAGTTATGAGCTTATTGGCCGGTGATAAAGAACCAGCCACATTACCACTTCACCAAGCTTAATAAATCTGCCCCTTAATCACAGGTGATTGCAATAGAAAACTATTAGGATAGTCCAGGTAGATAGGATTTTATTTACTCCTGAAATGGGTCATGTTGGGAGGTATGGAGTGTGTATATTACATTTGAACAACTGTATATTAGAGTTAAACGACTATATTAAAGAGTTTCCTTGTAGTGCAACAAAGACAACTAATGGGTGGTGTTACACATGCCCAACCAGTGTTGCCATGCACACCCCTGATGGTGCACCCCTAATAAAATGTGCTGTGCAGGTCTATGGGCACAAGTTCCAGACCAGCTCGTGCTCTTTATGATTTTAGTTCTAAGCAGATAAAACACACTAATCAGACTGTGCATTTACAGTAATACTCTTTGTCAGTCATTGATTAGAGTGCATAAAACCAAGCCACTCAGAGTCAAAACGTTCTGGTATCTTGCTTGTTAGTATAGTTAACTGGGAGAGCAATTTCCTGGCTCTGTTCCTACATTTGAAAATGTACTTCTGAGATGAGTATGGCTTTTCTTTTCAGTATAACATAGAGCATACTGTATACTACACTTATGGTGGGAAAGCATATGTCATATACAGTGTAAGTAGTCAGGAAGGAATTAAGACCTGTGTCCTGGGTTGAGTGAGATATAGACATACTGTACAGATGGTAGTCTAACTCACTGGTGGGCCAGAGCTTTCCGTCTTGGCAATACTGTTCACCAAGACGGGGACGCTCAAGCTTCTCACGTGCATGTGAGTCCTATTGCTGCAAATGGGGCGCACAAGCGTCCCACAGGCACGCATGTCCCATTGGAATGATGCGCCAAGACAGAAAGCTCTGGCACTCTGGCGGGATGAATAAACCTGGCTTCATCTGTATGGTGGAATGAGAAACCAAATGAATATATAAGAAAAGAAGTGGGTTAAAGCTCTAGAATGGGGGCTGGCATGGGTAGCCTATGATAACGTAGAGGGTGTAGTGCTGTTAGTAAAGCATTTCTGCTTCCGGGCTTTACACCCTCCCTCCCCTTTTGTTGAACTTTGTGGTTTTGACGTTGGGTATTTGTGGCAGGAAAGAATTGCAGGTATTCAGTACTTGTGCAATTGTTTTAGTCGTGCTCCCTTCATTGACAGGCAGTACTGTGTGCAAGTAAACACCCTTTATTTTAAAATTAATTCTGGAATTGCCTAGGCTGACTTGCATAGAATTCTTGCTGATTGATACCAACACTGCCTATTCAAATTACCATGGTAGTATATGGTTGCTGCTTTCTGCTGCCACTATCTGAGCACTATGTCAGCCGTTGCACGGCCATGCCCCCGGCAACACTCCTCTGCTCCCGGCAACCCGGTGTGTCAGTAGCTGGCACCACCAGGCTGTAATACAACAGCCGGGGGGGGGGGGGTGTGAGGTCAGGAGGAGGTGGAGGACAGGGAGCTGGGCAGCGATGAAGCTAGCTGAGTTCAGCGATCAACTCATCAGCGCTGCCCGGCGCTAAACAATGGCAATCCTGAGAATTTTCCGGGCTTGCCAGTCTGGGCACTGAGGCATAGCCTGGAAATTCTCAGGATTACCACTGGGGTTAAGAGCTACAAGTTTGGGCAACCTAAAAATGGGTAACCTGCGGAATATGTAACAGAGTCAATGCAGACCAATGCTTGCTGTGTTCCTATTGGCTATTGATGTAACATGTAGAAGGATTGATAATTATCATAATTTCAAAGAGTCAAATAGAGCAAAAACTGTCAGTATCCTCTTGTTCAAAAAGTAATAAGCCCCCAGAGCAAATTTTATGCAGATGTGTTTGTGTCAATCCTCAAAAACTATCAAAACCTCATCACATTTGTAATATTGAAATGTTTTGCTATAACAACATTTTAAAAATGTAATGACTAAACATTAACTGAAGTTATTGCTTTAAAGCTGAATATAAATCTAAAAGTACATACAGATATGTCCTCATACATCGTGGCTGCGTACCACATAACGTGCACTATGCAAATCATGCCTAAATCGCGCCTGCCCCTTGCACTGTGGTCCCATTATAAATTGTGTTATAAATGTAACGTAATGTTGTAATTGTAACCTGCAATACAACTCATTGACCACCAGATGCCACTTTTCTTAAACAGTACAGCGCATGCCTGTAAATGTCATTGATGTTTTCTGTAATACTGTATACAGTAATTCACCGCTCGTTTATAAGGTATGAAAGACAAAAAAAAAGCTGGGCAATCGACTTTCTTCCCTTTATGTCCTTACATACTGCAAGTTACATACAGTAGAATGTTTTTTTTGCGCATGAGTAGATTTCACACTTCAGGTAAAAGTCCTTATTTTAGGAAAAGAGTACTCGGATAGAATTCGCATTAGAAGATTTGTGCAGTTATACATGTCATTGGTACAGATTGCTACTGTATAAACATGGAAGCCATGCAAAACTTTTACTAATGCTGGATAATTAAATAATACATTTTTAAGGAGCTGTCTATCATTACACTGTACTGCGCGTTGTGAGCCATGATGTATGAGGACACATCTGTATGTGCCGAAACCTATATCATCCAATCAATACTCAAATCTTACCAAGTGTAAACATGGTGTAGGTTGCTATGGTAACTGATAGATGTGCATGTAGCATAATTTTATTAAATAAGTCCAAATGTCTCATCTCTTTGAGTACTTGAAATGTGAAAGTAGCATTTACGATGACATTAAAATTTACTTTTCAATTTTTTTACAGTTGCCATACAAAGATGAAAAACGCAAACCAAGAAAAGAAAGGTGAGGGTACATACTGTATCTTACTAATGTCCCGAATGGAATCTTCTTTTTGCATTTGTTAATTACCTGTTACTAATGACCTAATTGCTTTTTACGTTCTAGCTTTAAATTAATGTATACATCACCCCAGGTTGCTGATAAATATAGAGCTTTATCGGAAAGATTTTTTGCATGGTTGGGTATTGTCAATGAGTTCACACATTTAAAAGTGTTTAATTGGCGGTTTAAAAAAATACAGATTTTCATAGTTAAATGTAAGTGTCAGTTAATTTACTTGTTGTCCCTTTTATTTGAGATACTGGGGCAGATGTATTAAGCAAGGGGAAGTGATGAAATGGTGATAAAGTGGAAGGTGGTAATGCACCAGCCAATCAGCTGTGTTTAAAAAATTAAAGTTAGGATCTGATTAGCTGGTGCATTATCACTTTACACCTTCAGATCCTAACTGTAATTTTTCAAACACAACTGATTGGCTGGTGCATTATAACCTTCCACATTATCCATAATCAATGTGCATTCCTATCCAATGGCATCAAGTTACTGGATGTAAGGTTATTATGTGATGAAACCTTGTTCCTGGTGGGTTTAAATTTGCGGAGACCCAGATGAATTGATTCCCAGAAAAGTACTTCAACAAATCATTAAAATATAAATTTATTAAAAAGTATACTTATCAGCAGAATTTCCAATACAGCATGCACATCAGCAAACTCGGGAGCCCCGCCCTCTGCGACAAGAGGCTGAGTTGTTTTTAATTCTTCCTGGCACTTCTGCAGTCAGTGTTTCATCCAAGAATGAGGCTGCTCTAACACTGACAAGAGTCCTGGCCATATAGTCCACAGAACACCTGAGCAAGCCGTTTCATAGGTGCAAAGTTCAGACTGTAACATTATAATAATTGCATCTCAACCATGAGTGTATTGTCCCAGGATTAAGACAAGGTTGAAAAACACTTGACTAGTAGTGACTAGACCTAGACCTAGAAACTAAAATAGTCTAAATCAGTTTAAGGGGATATATGTGTATATATATATACACTAAACATTGGCACTCACCTTTCCTAGTTTTGGGTTGCCCTATGCAGAGGCGTAACTATAGCACCGCAGCCCCCTGCGGCCGCGGGGGGGGGGGGGGGGCGCTGTGCAAGTGTGGGCGCCGGGGGGCTGTGGTGCTATAGTTAGCCCCCTCCCGTCCGCCCATCTGCCGCCCGCCAATCCGCCGCCCGCAGCCTTACCTGTCTTGCTGGTCCCATCCCGGCTCCCTTGCTGGCTTCATTCTTCTGCTAGTGAGACGGACCACTATAAAATGTTCGCCCCATATAGCAGACAGTTCTCTGAAACTGTCTGCTGTATGGGGGCGGACATTTTGTTACGCCACTGGCCCCATGCCTTGTGACCACATTGTTTAAACAGACATTGTAGGGGCTCTGCACACACTAAATTAACTTCCCGACATTTGACGTACATTTACGTCATGGTCGGGATGTACTTCCCGACACATGACGTAAATGTACGTCATGACTTCAAAGTGTCACCGCGTCTAGAGACGCGGTGACAGAGGGACGATGTCTGCTGTCCCTGACAGCAGACCTCTTCCCTCATTGCCCAGGGGGGGCAGCGATGCCCCCTGCCGTGGGCCATCGCTGCGATTGGCTGTTCAAACGTGAACAGCCAAAAGCAGCGTTTACTGTGCTATGAGTCAAAATTTTGACTCTGCTGCCCCCTAGTGTCCAAAAAAATTAAAGGCGGTTGAAATAATGATGTATTAATAAAGTTTAGATATGGTCTATGTTAGTTATTAACTATTTTGAGTGGTATGATTATTTGTCTCACAAGCAGAAAATGTAACATTTTGCAAATTGCAAAATGTTCCATTTTTTTACGACATTTTGGTATTTTTCACAAAAAAAAAAAAACTGTATCGACCAAAATTTAGCACTAACTTAAAGTACTACAGTATGTGTCACGAGAAAACAATCTCAAAATCACTGGGATAAGTAAAAGCAAAAAAAAGTTATCCCCACTTAAGTGATACCTGTCAGATTTGAAAAAAAGGCCTCTGTCAGGAAGGCAAAAACATGCTGCGTCGGTAAGGGGTTAATAAATAGTGGAGATTTGGTTCATGAATTGATCAATGCTTTTAAGCCTGCAGCCCCCTTCCATATATAAATGGATTAACCTCTGTAGTGCACTAAGTTCCAGAAAGGCAACTGCTCCTCCGATAAGGTTCTCCTGTTAGTGAGAGCCTGGGGTGTGCAAAGATACAAATGGGGGTTTGCGCTACAACAAGTACCACCTAGCTAATTTACACAGTTAGTCCATTCCAAAGTTATTTTGTCCACTTTTCAAATAAGATGGAAACTCCAATCAAATGATTGATCCTTTATTCATAAAACCAACCCAACGCGTTTCGACACATAGGACTTCATCAGGGGTATGGCAAAGAAGTTTTTAACTTCACAACAAGATTTGTGTGAGGGAAGTGTCTTCAGACAATATTTATAAAATCTGTCAATCCTTTATCTTGTTCAAAGGATTGTAGATTTATCTAGTAAATCCCGTTATAATACGATGGAGATGGATCTTCATACAATGAGGATATATAAGTAGCCGTGATTTTTGTAGTAAAAGGGGTAAGCTCCACCCACTTAGACAGTTCTTTTTATAAAAAACTGATCCAATTGCACCTTCACCTCAAAGGGTAGTATACCATGATAATAGATGAGCTCCTGAAAATTCTGCTAGTAGTGAAGATGGTTGTGGTATGGGGCTCCAAAAGTCGGCATCCCGAGAGTCATTAGCCCGACGTCCGGATCCCGACTGCCCGTACTCAGACAGCATGGCGAGCACAACAAAGCCCCATGCGGGCACGGTGGCTTGCTACACGAGCCACCTTTTCTATTCTCCCTCTATGGGGGTCGTGGACCCCCACGGGGGAAAATAGCGGGTGGCTGTCGGGCACCCGGCTGTCAGCGTTTTGACAGTCGGGATCCCGACATCGGGTAAATGACTGTCAGGATCCCGACTGTCGGGAACGTGTCCGGCACCCGTGGAGATATGCTGGTGGTTAACCCCAATCAAAACGTTCAGTCACCTCTGATTCCTGCTAGCAGATAGTATTTAATATTAGCTGTAATCTACAAAGCTCTGACATGGTTAATGACACCTAGAAGTTACATATAATGGTTCAAAGCAGAATGTAAGAACGGTCCTTCCCAAATGATCTTACAATCTAAGATGTGAGGGTAACATGATATACATGGTAGAGGAATAGCTGATGCTGCTGGTAGGGTAGATGCATGTGGCTATAGTAAGGCAACAGCATTATCAGCCACAAAACAATCGAAAGTGGCCACAGGCAAAAGATACCAATTACTGATAGTATGCAGCTTATTGCTCATGGGGGTTTATTTACTAAATGGGACTACTATTGAAGATGGAATGTTGCTATGGGCAACCAATCAAATTCTACCTTTTATCTTCTAGAAGGTGCTAACTAAATAAGAAGTATATTCTGATTGGTCAACATTACAATGGCCCACAAGTAAAAGAGTTGATATCACTGTTTTGTTTTTTTTTTCGTTTTTTTAAATGTTTTCATACTTTACCATCCACACGGCACTGATACAGTGTGCCAAGCACAGAATGACACCTTGCCGGAAGCATGGCGAGCGGACAGTACATACATTTGTGTTCCATGTGCTAAAATCTAGAAATTGAAAAAAAAAATTCCCATCTATATTTAAAAAAGAAAATGCCCAAAATTTGTATTAGTATAAAGGAATTATCAATGTCAAAAATGAACACTTGCTGTATGAGCATTTATTACCATGGCATAATAACAAGATAGGGCAGTAGTCCAGTCCTATTAAATTAGTATAAATGGGATCTACAGGTATTCAACAATAGCCTGGCCTTTAGGCATTGGTTCTGCCTGGTTTACTGTTTACCTTTCCTAATGTTCCCTTGTCAGTTCTGAGTTATTGTTGATTCTTCATTGTATATAGATTTCTAGTCCTTAGAAGAGAGCAGTCACTATGCGAATTATAGGAATAGTACATAGGCTTCCTGGCCTCAGGAAATAATATATGTAACCAATCCGCTTTTATTTAACCACTAATTTGAATATTGCACAAGAAAAATATCACTTCACCCAGCCATTGGTAGATGAATTGGTGTGACCCACTATGATGTAATTCATCAAGCAGTTTCAAGTTCCAGAAACTTAGTTATGAAATTGAATTTACTTATTCTATTGGGTGGATCATAAATCTGTATACATAGGAAAATGTCATACTATGCGAAAATTAACACTATTGAACGTGCATCAGTTGATGTACATGGAAAACCATTTCTTGGCTGGTTAATAACACGTCCAGTCTTCTTGAACTTCTTAATAAATTTGGCAACAGTGTTGAGTACTGCATGATGATCTTGATCTGTTGCCTGCTCATTGCAGGTTTGGTGACAGATCCTGGTCTGGCCATCGGACATTCTTCTTATGACAAACTCATTGTTCAGAGTCTCTGTTTTATTCATAATGTATTTAGTGAATAACGTTACATTTTGTTAACATGGCTTGATTTTCCATATGTATGTATTTATGGAGACTTTTGGGCCACTATGTACTATTATTAAATCATGCAAAATATAGCAGAATAAGATATTATTGAACATTGTGGGACCACGAGAACCATTAACAGAATGGCAAACACATAGGTGCAGCTCCGTATAAAAATACAATTTTGGAGGTTTGCACATGACTTATGATCAAATTGTGGCAATTGTCACTTTGATGCCTTATGCATATGACAAACACTATACTGAATTGAGCACCCAATGGGGTTCTGTGCAGGGTTATTGGATTGGATAGATTAATTCATCCAACACTTTGACTTCACAAGATGTACAAACTGCTAATAGGTCCTAACGTCAGTTGGCGGGGGTGGGGGTGGGGGGGAAAACTGGAGAAATGTCTCCTGTTTATTGCATGGTGTTAATGGACAACCTCTATAAGAAGAATGATTAAGATGGACTTTGATGTGATATTTATCTTGTTGTGTCAGTCTGTAATAATTTATTACGTTTGTTTAGAGCGTTTGTATGTGGCAACTTCTTAGAGCAAAAGGGGGCTGCAGCTCTGTATGTGCAAGATGGACCCCCCCCCCATGGAAAAAATAAGTATTAATATTATAGTATAGAAATAAATTGCACATCTGAGATTTTGTAGCCTAATTGGGCTAATTATAGGACTGCACCAGACCAATACATGAGAGATATCGGGGTGTGGTAAAACATATTCACAGTGTCTTGGTAGATATTAGTAGTTATTAGGTTGATCCCATTTGCTTTGGAAATACATAGAAAAAAAACAAAAGACTAGTGTCAACCATTGTCATGTCTACTTTTTGATTACTGTATGTGGACCTTTTTTACCAAAAAACCTTTCCCACTGTCTACCTATTTCCTGTCTACCTTTCGCGCTGCCTACTAATTACCTGTTGACCCTGTCTCTGGATGATGACCATATATTGTTAACTAATACACTGTTGACCTAACATCCAGAACCTCAGATCTTGAATGTTGTTTTTGCGATTCTATCCAAAAATACCATAGACACCCCTGCACTCCAAATCGTTTTTCCCACATGCTTGGTTTCTCTCAAGTGTTTAGTTTTATTCTAGAACTCGCTAAAATAGACAAAGGCAACTTTCTGTTTTTTCACAGTCCAGGAAAAGTATTGGAATCAGAAGATTATTATAAAGAAATCTATTCCAACCATTCAGTGTCAATATATAATCCTAAAACACATGATGGTTTTTCTGCTATGGAATTTTCAATCCTAACCCCAACTAAGAGGTAACGAATGCTTTATATGTTAGCGCAAAGTGATCTAGTCATACAACGAGTGCTGTTTTTCATACATAGTAGCCAGACCGTAGAGATGAGTGCTGTGTTAGTGTTCTAGTGAGAATTTAGGAATAGAAATGCTGCGCTGTTTGCTACGGAGGTGCAAGGACACTATGGTACTGTAACTTGGCCACGAAAAATGTTCTAGAGTTCAGTTATTTAAAAATAAAATGTATTGAAGCTTAATCATCATTCTCAGCCTCCTTTATTCATCTCTGTATCTTCTGAGACCGCTAGCTGCAGCAAGGGTCTGTTACTTCTGCCTCCCATTAAAAAAGTCCTTTTGTCCATCCCAAAATGGCCGCCACCTCCTCTTTAACTATAATACAGTAACTGTCTCTTCTAAGGTGGTGGTAAATTTGGGAATGCTATTTTCTTTGGGAGGAAGATGTGACACACACCAGCAATGGTGGACGGAGGACAGAGGGAGGGGGGAATTCCCTCACAACAGGCACATACCAGTGATGGTAATAGAAACCACAGACTCCCAGAGCCCACAAGCTGCACAGCACCTCAAAGCCACTGCAAGTCTGTGGGGGGGGGGGGGGGTATTGTTATATCACTGCTTAATGTCTACTAAATATCTTAAAATGTGTTACATATTTTTTGTGAACTCATTAATTATCCACAAGACTAAAAAATATTTATATATTTTTCTGTGTGAGTGGTTTTACCTTCTTTGGGATAGTTTTAAGATCTGTACTTGAGGCATGATTCCTGTGCCCTGCTTCTAGCTTTAAAAAAAATGATATTGATATTAATGAATATAATGCAGATCCAGATTTATAACCCAGAGGCCTCAAAGTCAGATAAATGTAGCTTTCCAAACTTTACAAAGTGGGTGGGGCTAGTGACGTTTAAGACCTAAAAAAAACTGTAAGTGAGCTTCTACCATCCTTTAGCCAAAGAGATCCGGTAGCCATGACAACAGCCGGATCATCAATTAAGTAACCAATGTTCCTGCCGAAGGCCCAGTGGGATTTCTCTCTAACATAGATTTGGGGAGGGGTAACTCAACTGAGGCCCCTTGGGCATTTAATCTGCCTTAAAGCTCCTTTCGCCATTCACTAGGCGGGCCTAATTATCGACCTGGTGCTGGTGGAATGATAATGAAGGAAAATGGCTGACTATCTGGATTGCACAACTTCCTGTCTTTAGCTAACAATGACCATACATACAGATACGTTTATTTAAAATATTATATACCTGGATAATAATTGAAGATTAATAATAAAGTGCAATGTGACTATATAAATATTTGCCTGTGATATCTGATTATGAGTAATCTTGTGTGAAAATGACAAATGGGTCCATGATTGTCACTTGTACTCACCACCCACCAATTTAAATAATTATCTAATTTTTTTTCCAATTTCTTTCAGTAAACTTGCTTTTCTGGTTATATTAGGCTGCATACATACAGTATCGCTGGTACAGTGGCGTAGCTAGGTTTGGGGCTCCCCGTCGGCCTCCCCCCCCCAGCCACCGGTGCCCCCGCCCCCCCACCCCCCATCGCCGCAGGCTTACCTGTCTGCGCGTCCCGGCTCCCCTCCTGGCTTCAATTAATAATGATTCTATGCAGACGGACCATGATAAAATGGCCGCCCCCATACCACAGACAGTTTCAGAGAACAGTCTGCTTTATGAGGCGGCCATTTTATCGTGGTCCATCTCCATAAAATTACTTGAAGCCAGGAGGGGAGCTGGGACGCGCAGACAGGTAAGCCTGCAGGGGATGGGGGGCGGGGGCATTACTATAGCACCGCAGCCCCCCGGTGCCCCCACATGCACAGCGCCCCCCCCCCCCCCCCGCGCGACCGCGGGGGCTGCGGTGCTATAGTTACGCCCCTGCGCTGGTAATATGTGACATGTTACCTTTCCGCTATATTCCAGTAGAATGCAGCACTTACTGTGCATAGGCAATGGATTCAGCTTGGTTTGCAAAAGCAAACTCCTTCTTTCATGGGCGAAACCATGCTGCACTGCAGGTGGGGCAGATGTAACATGTGTAGAGAGAGTTAGATATGTGTGAGTTATTTTGTTTCTGAGCAGGGTAAATACTGGCTGTATTATTGTTACACTGCAATTTAGATTTCAGCTCGAACACACCCCATCCAAATGTAACTCTCTCTGCACATGTTACATCTGCCCCACCTGCAGTGCACTTGGTTTTGTACATTAAATAAAGCGTTTTCTTATGCAAACCAACCTGAATCATCCCCAAAGTTCTGTACCAAACATCAACCACCAAAACATGCAGCCAATGCTTGCTATAGCTTTCCAGGGCTATGTTTGCATTGATGACCATAAGTTCCATTGTATATGTGCCCCTGATGGAGACATGGTTGTCTGAATGTAGACTTATACTATGATTTAACTAAGGAAACTAAAAGGACAATTATATCTTTCATTCAATTGTCAATTTTATGAAGTTGGTAAATTGCCTAATCAGCACTTTATTATTATATTATATTCTACAGTGCACAATATTGGCCCTCGAATGACTTTTAAAAAAATAGTTTGGGAAAAATGACGAGTTAAAGTTACTTTGGGCCTTATTTTGGTTCATTCTTTCTGACAAAATCCTTCTTAGATGGACAAAACCATGTGCACTGCAGGTGGTGTAGGTGTTACTTGTGCAGAGAGAATTAGATTTGGGTGAGTTATTTTGTTTCTGTGCAGGGAAAATACTGGCTGCTTTATTTTTACACTGCAATATAGATCTCACTTTGAAGTAAAACCCCACCCAAATCTAATTCTCTCTGCACAAGTAACATCTGCCCCACCTGCGGTGCACGTGGTTTTGCCCATCTAAAAAGGATTTTGTCAGAAAGAATGAACCAAAATAAGGCCCTTTATGACATTATATTTTACTCATCACTTCAGTCAAAAAGCAAAGTGATAAGTGTAACATAATTAAGTTTATTATCATCTCACACTACTTTTACATTTGTTCCTCCAGTATTTTATTGGGGCTAATGAGGAGATTGAAGCTGACAAAAAAATGATGTACTGAGTGATTTTGAAATTTGATTCTCTAAAATAATGATTTACTGTAATTGATACTTTACATATGTTTAAGCTGGTGTAGTATACATTCAATGTAACCATACACACTACAGTAAGTCAACTGTAAGTGAAAATGTTCTGGGCATAGTTATAGTTCTGTACAGTGTTATTGGACATATTTATAGTATTGTACAGTGTTATTGGGCATACTTATAATGCTGTACAGTGTTATTGGGCATATTTATAGTATTGTGCAGTGTTATTGGGCATACTTATAGTCCTATACAGTGTTATTGGGTATACTTATAGCGCTGTACAATGTTATTGGGCATATGTATAGTGTTGTACATTGTTATTAGGCATACTAACAGTGCTGCACAGTATTATTGGGTATACTTATAGCAGTGTACAGTATTATTGGTCATACTTATAGCACTGTACAGTGGTATTGGACAATGGGCATACTTATAGTACTGTACAGTATTATTGGGCATACTTATAGTGCTGTACATTACAGTATAATAGGGCATATTTATAGCACTTTACAATGTTATTGGGAATACTTATAGCACTGTACAGTGTTATTGGACAATGGTCATATATATAGTACTGTACAGTATTATTGAGCATACATACAGTGCTGTACAGTATTGTTGGGAGTACTTATAGTACTGTACAATTTTGTTGTCATACTTATAGTACTGACACTGTACAGTATTAGGCATTTTTATAGAACTGTACAGTATTTATCTGAAAAATTAATAAAAAAATAAATAAAACCCACAAATGAAAAATCTAATAATTGCATAGATTATACAGTATAACAGTTTTATAACATGCTAAATTAAATCTTGTGGACTATATATCTGATTATTCTCGTATATTACTAATTGAGCAACAAAAAAATCAGTACTTTTTTACCGGCTTGTATTACTGCAAGATTATTGTAATTCACCAGGAACACATTTAATATTTGTCAGTAGCTCTAAAAGGCAAATACCTCAGAACAAAATTGCGAAATTGAGTCCAACTTTTGTGTCGTTAAATTTTCACAAATTGCACTTTGGAAAATGTTACAAGTTGATTTTTTTTATGAGACACCATTTAAAATTCAGTTACGTGTAGTCGACTTCAAACCTAGGTGTGCTTTCAAAGGAAGATACGCTTCTATAACTGTAATCGGTGTATCACAAATACAAATTACAATTGCTGTGCACATGCCTTTTAGCGAGCCCTGCATAAGAACATTATAATTGGTCTGTTATTTATCATGGTGATATATAGATATTGCACATTGTGGAATAATGTACAGGATCTGCAAAGAATATTCTTGTGATGTTTTTATCTGCCAAATCCACATGCAGCAAGCGGTGAGAGTTGCTTGTGGCTGACTAATGATAGTGTGTCTCTTCTTCCAGATCTCCCACTTCAGATGAGCCGCAGCTAACCAATCAAATGGAAGAGAGCCCATATGACTACAGGAAACTGCTGCGTAAAACATCTCAGCGTGATCGCCTTATGCATCATTTATAACTTTATCTATTTATTATTATTATTATTATTATTATTATGTTTTGTATTTCATTATTACTTTCATTATTTGGATTGATTGTGTAGGTGATGCTAATTAGATTAGTTTTAACTTATTTTAACTATAACTGTGCAAAAAAGATGTTTATACATTGCATTATTTACGTAGACGTCCGTGATTTTTGAACATTATGTTTTTGTAAGTTTGATATTTTATATGAGCTGCCCATTCATGCCATACTATCTATATTTTGCATGCTATCTGCTTCACCACTTGTCTTCTCCGTTGCAGCTGCCGTTTTCCGGTAGTTTCCCTGCATGGCAGTGTGCAGATGGTAGATTGCAGCGAGGTTCAGCAGCATTTTAAATAAGGCAACACCCAATTGCAATACATGAATAAACATATGCACGTGGTATATATACATTTGTGGTCACAACTTCTGGTGTTTTATTGCTGTAAAGTCCGTTGAGTGCTGTTGGTACAGTATGTATGTGTGTGTGTGTGTATGTGTATATATATATATATATATATATATACAGTGGTCGAAGTGGAAATTTTAAAGTGGGGGTATGGAAAAAGTGATAGTCTGTGCTATGTGCGCGCCGAAGGTGCGCGCGCTCCAGAAAAGGGGGTGTGTCCATTTAAAAAGGGGTGTGGGTGCTTAAAAGGGGGTGTGTCCTTGCGTGGAGTGTGCCACGCCATATACTGTACCTCTTATATACATTATTCAACACAATAGTAGACCCCCTTATACTTGTCCCTTAAACATTATGCCACACGGAATTAGCCAATATGCACCTTATGTGACAACACACAATGAGCCATTGTACCCGGACTGAGCCAAAATTCCCATTCCTGGTACTCAGACTGAGCCAAAATTCCCATCCTGGTACCCGAACTGAGCCAAAATTCCCATCCTGGTAACAGACTGAGCCAAAATTCACATGCTGATACCCGGACTGAGCCAAAATTCACATTATGCCACATAGAATATGCCAAAATTCAGAAACTTAGGGACAGTGATAGCAAGGACACAATGACAGTAGGTACTGTACACAGTGACAGCAGAGACACAGGGCAGCAATATAGGGAGAGTGACAGCAAGGAGACAGGGAGAGTGACTGTAGGGGCAGGGAGAGTGACAACAGGGACACAGCAGGCCTTCTACAGGTGATGGGCTTGCCGCTTGGCACTCCCGTGACAGCGTGGATGATAGCTAGGTGTAGGTGTCCTGTGGGCCCCAGCGATGGCTTTGAGGGGATCAATGGCATCCAGCAGGCTGCAGCCGAGGCTGTGAGAGGACCAGGGGCGGAATACTAGGTGGACACCAATGCAGAGCAGCGTTCTCTATGTGCAGCAGCCTGGTCACTGCCCCCACCTCCTCCTGCACAGCTGCCTCTGCATATCTGCCTCTGCACACTTTCATTCAAATACATTTGGGATCAGGGGGACTGGCAATTTGTACCACTGTATAGAGCTAACTTCACAATAGTAGGTAACAACACTCCCCCCCCCCCCCCCATACACCCTCCAGCCCACACACATAATTACAATACACACAAAATGTGGGAGTGGCCTCGCAATAGGGGTTAGGGACAAGCATTAGTTGACACCAGGGAATGGGCCACAGAGGGCAATGAGGAGAGACAGCATGGGGAGGTAGAGGGTGACAGGTAGATGCAGTGAAGGATGGAGAGGCACAGGGTGAAAGGAAGAGGCAGTGGGTAATAAGGGAGAATCTGGCTAGTTATGGGAAGAAAGAAGGGAGGCACTGAACTGGCATTATGGGAGAGACTGGGATGGGGGGTCTGTAATGGTAAAGACAATGAGCTGGATATGGATGGAGCAGAACATGGGAACACTGACCTGCTGCTGTTTACTGCATGGCCCTCCACAGTCGCTCTTACAGCGTCAGGCTCTCCCTGATTGTGTGGCATAACTTTATCCTAGCTGCCCGGAGACAATATAACTGTTGGTGGCGCACCCACCCTAATGTCAGCTCATACTGAGCAAGGCTTCTATATTTTGGGACAGAGAGACATGATGAGAGCCGAACAAAAAGGACATGGGGAGAGAGGGGCGGAGTGACATGGGGAGAGAGGCAGAGTGACATGGGCAAAACGGCAGAGAGACATGGCAGAGAGGAAGAGAGACATAAGGAGAGAGGCAGATAGGGGCAGAGTGACATGAGCAGAACGGCAGTCAGACATGGGCAGAGTGACAGGGGCAGAACTGCAGAGAGACATGGGCATAGCGGAAGAGTAACATAGGGAGAGAGGGAGAGAGTGACATGGACAGAGAGGGGCAGAACAGCAGAGAGAGACATGGTCAGAGAGAGGAAGAGATACATAGGGAGAGAGGCAGAGAGGGGCAAAGTGACAGGGGCAGAGAGGGGCAGAACAGCAGAGAGACATGGGCAGAGAGAGGAAGAGAGACATGGGAGAGAGGCAGATAGGGGCAGAGTGACAGGGGCAGAGAGGGGCAGAATGGCAGCGTGACAGGGGCAGAGAGGAAGAGAGACATGGGAGAGATGAAGAGAGACATAGTGAAAGAGGCAGATAGGGGCAGAGTGACATGGGCAAAGAGGGGCAGAATGGCAGAGTGACATGGGCAGAGTAACCGGCAGAACAGCAGAGAGAAATGGGCAGAGAGAGGAAGAGAGACAAGGGAGAGAGGAAGAGACATAGGGAGAGAGGCAGATAGGGGCAGAGTGACATGGGCAAAGAGGGGCAGAATGGCAGAGTGACATGGGCAGAGTAACGGGCAGAACGGAAGAGAGAAATGGGCAGAGAGGAAGAGAGACATAGGCTGAGAGGGGCAGAGTGACATGGGCAGAGAGATATAGGCAGAAGGAGCAGAAATACAAGGGCAGAGAGGTGCAGAGTGACATAGGCAGAGAAGGGCAGAGTGACATGTGCAGAGGGGCAGAATAGCAGAGCGACATGGGCACAGAGAGGAAGAGAGACATGGGAGAGAGGGTTAGAGTGACAGACATATGGAGAGAGGGGGGACATGGGGAGGGAAGACAGTGATAGCTCATTTGTCCACTTATTAAAAATGCACCGTGTCACCCCTCAACCACGCATGTAGCCCCAGGCAGGTGAGAAGCAAACCTGCTATGGTGTCGAGTCTCACTGCAGTGCCTGAGAAGAGCTGCCTACAGGTGCTTGCTGCAGCTCCTGCTCCTTGTTACAGTCAGGAGGCTTGGAGCTAAGGGGCAACTTCTCGCAGGGGGAAAGGTCTGCCTTCTAGGCAGCGGACGCGATGCCAGGACAGATGAGTACGCAGGGCAGTGGGTGGCATCTAGCGGGCACAGAGTACTGTAGCCTGGTGGCAAATAACTGCCTCCCATAACCCTCTACCTGGCTGCTTCCGACACGACAGTTGCTTCAGTCCTCCATATGGCTCCCAGCATCAGATTCCCCCCCAGATTCTGTAAGCTTCTTCCCCTGACCCAGCAGCTCAGTCCCTTGCCCAACGCTGCAGCTCCATCCCCACTGCAGGCAGACACCGTTGGACAGGTGAGCGGGCACATGGGGATTGGAGACACAGACACCCGGCTGCGTGGGAATGTAAGGGTACAGGTGCCGGGCTAGGGGGCTTGAGCAGGCAGACCTAGCACAAGGGAGGATGGGGACCACGGACTCCAGCTGCGTGGGTTGGAATGCGAGGAGATACACACACAGTAAAGGTGAATGCCACTCAATAGCGCAGAATGGGTTCCACGATCCTCCTGATCACTGCTGACCAAAGTGATTGGGAGTAAGGGGAAAAAAATACAAAAATCAGTGCTTAAAGTGAAGTGCCGGTATACCATACCATTGTATACCGGCCCACTTTGAGCACTGTATATATATATATATATATATATACACCATATATACTCGAGTATAAGCCTACTTTTTCAGAACATTTTTTATGCTGAAAAAGCCCCCCTCCGTTTATACCCGAGTGAGGTCCCACTTGAGTCAATAAGTTTTCCCAGTTTTTTTGTTGTAAAATTAGGTGCCTCGGCTTATATTCGGGTCGACTTATACTGGAGTATATACGGTATATATATATAGAGAGAGAGAGAGAGAGAGAGAGAGAGAGTACACCAGGTGGCACTTGGGCGACTTAGAAGAAATGGAGACCACACACAGGTTCTTCAAGATCTTTTGAGATTTAATCTCATCATCTATATATATATATAATGTGTGTACACACATACTAACTTTATCGCACTGGTAAATTTTGGGGAAATTATTGCAGAGTCAGCTTGGGGTATTTTTTTTCTTAAGGTTCATACACGCTAGAAGATTATCTTTCCAATCTGTCTAGTTGGAACGAAAATTTGGAAATTTCTGGGAATAAATTACAATCTACCGTTTGCTTCCAAATGCTGGAAAATGGACAAAAGCAGTCATCTACATAACTTGATTTAACCTATTTGTCCGTGGAACCAAATTTTTGTCTGTTTTCCATGTTTAGGAGCAAATGGTCATTTGTCATTTGCTCCCAAAAATTTCCAGATTTTCATTCCAACCAACCAGTTTGGAAAGATAATCTTGTAGTGTGTACAGGCCCTTAGGCTTTCATTCCTTTCCAACAATGCTGGATTGTAGCACTTCATCCATTTTATTTCTATCTATCTATCTACTGTATCTGTCTCATGCTAAATAAAACTGTCTTATACCAGAAAACTGCTAAACAAACAAACAAACATACTGTAAATGACATTTGAAAAGTCTTCTGTTGTATCACAATATGGGAGCTTCTACATGTAAATGTATACATATCATTCATATCTATTTTATAAAATACAATTTATAGGCTGAGCTTAGTTGACCTTCAATAACTTTTCTTTTTTTTCCCAAAACCGACATTTTTTTTTTCTTGCGACGAGTCACTCAATAAAGTTGACTTTAAATATAACAGTAAGTGAGAAGTTCCTCATTATGGCTCAGATCTTCCAATGTCTATATTGGTGAGAGTTTGGCTTGCTTACACTGGATTTTTGGGGAACCAATACACTTATTATTTCTACCTTACTTTCTACCTTGTGTGGCATAATGTGAATTTTGGCTAAGTCTAGGCTGATTTGGTTTATTTTGTGTGGAATAATGTGAATTTTGGTACTTGTTTCCTAGCACGGCCACAACGATCATGATCGTGGGCATCGTGAGGAAAAATTGGGGGCATCGCGGCCATCGCATGCACTAAAAAATCGGGTGCGATGGTACCGACGCGATGCCCGTGATTTCCCATAGGGAACAATGTTAAATGCCTCAATTTACCCGCGATGCCTCCGATTTCCCATAGGAAACAATGTTAAATGGCTCAATTTACCCAAATCCTCATAGGGAACAATGGTAAATGGGCCAGAAACCCCCCAAAACACCCCTGAACAGTGAAATGTCCCCCCAAAAGTAGTTTACGCCACCCCACGATCAACGCGAACCCGAAGCGTGGCGAGCGCAGCGAACCCGAAGCGTGGCGAGCGCAGCGAGCCCGCGAGGGGCGGCGTTACGCGTCCTCCGACCTTTTCATACCCCCACTATCCACGTCGGCGTGAAGTTGAGAATAGAATAGTGTGGCGAGCGCAGCGAGCCACCGAGCCCGAAGCGTGGCGAGCGCAGCGGATACCTGTGAAGCCCGCGAAGGGACGGGCTTCGGGCTCGGTGGCTCGCTGCGCTCGCCACACTATTCTATTCTCAACTCCACGCCGACGTGGATAGTGGGGGTATGAAAAGGTCGGAGGACGCGTACCGCCGCCCCTCGCAGGCTCGCTACGCTCGCCACGCTTCGGGTTCGCGTTGATCGTGGGGTGGCGTAAACTACTTTTGGGGGGACATTTCACTGTTCAGGGGACGCGATGCCAGGACAGATGAGTACGCAGGGCAGTGGGTGGCATCTAGCGGGCACAGAGTACTGTAGCCTGGTGGCAAATAACTGCCTCCCATAACCCTCTACCTGGCTGCTTCCGACACGACAGTTGCTTCAGTCCTCCATATGGCTCCCAGCATCAGATTCCCCCCCAGATTCTGTAAGCTTCTTCCCCTGACCCAGCAGCTCAGTCCCTTGCCCAACGCTGCAGCTCCATCCCCACTGCAGGCAGACACCGTTGGACAGGTGAGCGGGCATATGGGGATTGGAGACACAGACACCCGGCTGCGTGGGAATGTAAGGGTACAGGTGCCGGGCTAGGGGGCTTGAGCAGGCAGACCAGGGAGCACAGGGAGGATGGGGACCACGGACTCCAGCTGCGTGGGTTGGAATGCGAGGAGATACACACACAGTAAAGGTGAATGCCACTCAATAGCGCAGAATGGGTTCCACGATCCTCCTGATCACTGCTGACCAAAGTGATTGGGAGTAAGGGGAAAAAAATACAAAAATCAGTGCTTAAAGTGAAGTGCCGGTATACCATACCATTGTATACCGGCCCACTTTGAGCACTGTATATATATATATATATATATATACACCATATATACTCGAGTATAAGCCTACTTTTTCAGAACATTTTTTATGCTGAAAAAGCCCCCCTCCGTTTATACCCGAGTGAGGTCCCACTTGAGTCAATAAGTTTTCCCAGTTTTTTTGTTGTAAAATTAGGTGCCTCGGCTTATATTCGGGTCGACTTATACTGGAGTATATACGGTATATATATATAGAGAGAGAGAGAGAGAGAGAGAGAGAGTACACCAGGTGGCACTTGGGCGACTTAGAAGAAATGGAGACCACACACAGGTTCTTCAAGATCTTTTGAGATTTAATCTCATCATCTATATATATATATAATGTGTGTACACACATACTAACTTTATCGCACTGGTAAATTTTGGGGAAATTATTGCAGAGTCAGCTTGGGGTATTTTTTTTCTTAAGGTTCATACACGCTAGAAGATTATCTTTCCAATCTGTCTAGTTGGAACGAAAATTTGGAAATTTCTGGGAATTAAATTAGCACGGCCACAACGATCATGATCGTGGGCATCGTGAGGAAAAATTGGGGGCATCGCGGCCATCGCATGCACTAAAAAATCGGGTGCGATGGTACCGACGCGATGCCCGTGATTTCCCATAGGGAACAATGTTAAATGCCTCAATTTACCCGCGATGCCTCCGATTTCCCATAGGAAACAATGTTAAATGGCTCAATTTACCCAAATCCTCATAGGGAACAATGGTAAATGGGCCAGAAACCCCCCAAAACACCCCTGAACAGTGAAATGTCCCCCCAAAAGTAGTTTACGCCACCCCACGATCAACGCGAACCCGAAGCGTGGCGAGCGCAGCGAACCCGAAGCGTGGCGAGCGCAGCGAGCCCGCGAGGGGCGGCGTTACGCGTCCTCCGACCTTTTCATACCCCCACTATCCACGTCGGCGTGAAGTTGAGAATAGAATAGTGTGGCGAGCGCAGCGAGCCACCGAGCCCGAAGCGTGGCGAGCGCAGCGGATACCTGTGAAGCCCGCGAAGGGACGGGCTTCGGGCTCGGTGGCTCGCTGCGCTCGCCACACTATTCTATTCTCAACTCCACGCCGACGTGGATAGTGGGGGTATGTAAAGGTCGGAGGACGCGTACCGCCGCCCCTCGCAGGCTCGCTACGCTCGCCACGCTTCGGGTTCGCGTTGATCGTGGGGTGGCGTAAACTACTTTTGGGGGGACATTTCACTGTTCAGGGGTGTTTTGGGGGGTTTCTGGCCCATTTACCATTGTTCCCTATGAGGATTTGGTGAAATTGAGGCATTTAACATTGTTTCCTATGAGAAATCGGGGGCATCGCGAGTAAATTGAGGCATTTAACATTGTTTCTTATGGGAAATCGGGGGCATCGCGTCTGGACTATTTAAGCCTTTTTTAGCCGCATACGACGCGACCGACGCGATTTTGACTTTTTTCAATGCATTTCAATGGGAAAATCGGGGGCATCTCTTCGGTTGCGTCGCAGACCACTAAAAATTACACCCGATGCCCGCGATTGTGGCCGTGCTAGGAAACAAGTACCAAAACATGTGCCCAGTCTCTCTGTAGCTTTGGTGTACAAGTGAGTAGGGAAAATGTTTACAGTAGATAAAATTCAGAGCTCTTTATAGTTATGTACAAGCACTGCAGCTGAAGCTAGTACCGCTTACTAGGAGGATATAGGACACACCACCGTGTATCCGTCTTTTGAAGGTTCATTTAGGCCTGATCACAAAGCACATTTTTTAGTAAGTGGACAAAATTATGTGCACTGCAGGTGGGGCAGATATAACATGTGCGAGAGAGATAGATACAAGCAGAGCTGGATTAAAGGGGGAAGCTCTGGGGGTATGTATCCCCAGGCCCCCCTCTCTGAAAGGGCCCCCCTACATACATGCACGCATCCTTGCAGGAAGATCGAAGACAGCTGACAGTTCATTTTATCTGGGGAAAAGCAAGGAGGAAGCTGTGTATGTAATGCTGAGCTGCCTGTAGGTGGCGCTGCAAGGCATAGCTCCTCGTCTCTCAGGCAGCAGCTCTTCTCCTGTCTACACCACACGGGACTGGAGGTCTGGGCCGCCAACAGGGGGTGCTGTGGGTACAGCTGTCCCGGGCCCCAGCCTCAGGAAGGGCCCTGGGCAGCTAATTTTGCCCACAGCAACCCTCCGTTGTATGCTGTCTGAGCTGTGCTCGGTCCTCACACAACAGGTCCCGAAGCACAGGCTTCTTCAATGCAGGACGCCGGCGGCCAATTAAAATGCTGCACCGGCTTTTGAGCCAATCACATCTCGTGCACCGTTAGCCAATCAGAGGGACTGCTGGTACACGAGCTCTGATTGGCTCACCAGCTGGTGCTGCATTTTAATTGGCCGCAGGCATCCTGCATTGAAGAAGCATGGGCTTTGGGACATGAGTCTTGCGGTAAGTTAAGGGAGAGGGGGAGAGATGGGAGCGCACTTAAAGCTCCGGGGGGGGGGGCTGGAAATCAGTCCCGGGCCCCAAAATTCCTAGTGGCAGCCCTGCTGGAGGTGGAGATTCTGCCGTAATGTATGGGTGACTGAGGGTGACTCTACAGATGTGTATCCCTTGTTGTTGGTGAGGAGTGTGGGTACCATTACTGTATGGCCACATTACTGTGTGCTGGCCCAGTGAGCACTATGATGTCTTGGCAGCTCCGGCGGCTGTCGCAGTTTGAGTCGCCGTGCTGTGTGGTCCGGCGGCTGTGCAGGGAGTCTGATACAGGGTAAATCTCGTGAGAGGTCAGTAACTCTCGCGAGATTTCCCCTGTACTTGCCTTCCCTTCACAGCCGCCGGGAGGGAGGGTGGGCGGGCCACAAAGACCGGCTGCGGGGGCCGCATACGGCCCACGGCCCGGAGGTTCCCCGCCGCTGCTGTATGGGTTGTGTGCGTGTTACCATGCAGCTCATTTTGTTTGTATGATGTCTGCTCTGCCACCGGGTTGGAGCAGAAATAAACATCCCGAGTAACTCATCACATGGTTTGATCCCGCTGAGCGTCGTGATGTCATGACGATGCACCGTGCGGGTCCTTCCAATCTGTTGCCGCTGAGGAGCTGCACTTTCCCCACCTGCATTAAACTTCAAACACCAACGCAGACAGTGCTTCCTACTCTGCGGCTGTTTCAACAGCAGCTTCACAGCGCTGTCTATCAGGCTACATCCACATTGCGTCCCGCTCCCCCCAAAGTGCACAGTGTGGAGCGGACTGCACTTATGGAGAGCAGCTACCAGGGGGGACATATGCTGCAAGCCGGTTGAAAGAAGTCAGCAACAAGGTGGGGTGTGTTTGTGTATTGGGAAGGGCTGGGAGGGGGGGGGGGGTTAGTATGCTAGTCAGTTATGTGTATGTGGTCATAAGGGTGCCCCAAAGATAACAGTGTATGGGGCCCCAAGATTTCTGTTGCCGGCCCTGATGACCAGTGATAATACTACACAGCTATTACACTTACCTTTTCATTCTGAAAATGGCTACATACTGTATGGGTTAAATTAATGCATGTACCTTTTTAAAACTCATCTCTACCATCCATCAAATTCTTTTATCATACAATCAGCCACTAAAAGAAACTCATGAGCTAGCTTGTGAAAAAGAGACGGGAGAGGACCTAAGCCCTTAGGAGTGGTCTAAAATTAGAATGTCAATTGCAAAATGCTCTATCTCCACTCACGTTAAAGAAAATACATACAAAATATATCTTAGATGATTTATGGTCCCTACCAGGCTTTTTATCCCACATCCTCTGATCTATGTTGGCAACAACAGTGGCGGATCCAGGGGGTACATGCCGCGTGAAGGCCCCTGCATGGCTGCTCTTTTCTTTCACTGCTGGGCTGAATGTAAACTGTCAGACGAGGACACTCTCTGTCCAGCTCCTGCGTATGACTGTTGCCAGCGTAATGCTGCTTCCAGCCTGTACCCGGATCATCATCTCCTCCTATACGGCTCCTCAGTGTAACTGCTACTGGTGTCCTGCTGCTTCCAGCCTGCACGCAGATCTCCATCTTCGATCTCCATTAAATGTCTGCTCCCCTTTCTACCCCTAGATTCCTCCTGCCCACCCATCCGATGGAAGGTACCACTGTATAGTTTCCTTGACAGATTAACCCTATTGCAGGACAGCAGCTGGGAAATAGGCAATCAGGAGTGTAGTGTGGGGGTACATATCATTGAGTGTAATATGTGTGTGCAGAAGCAGTACAAAGCACATGCACATCTTATCAACATATGGTCCCATCATTAGTACAGACTCCTTGGCATCTGATGTATGCTTATCCGCTGTATACTCATCTGGTCCCTGGATGCCAAGTCTCTCCTTCTTGGTCATAAGTTGGAAACATTGTATTTGGTAAGTGAGCTGTAGGAGCACAGAACTTGGAGATGGTAGGTAAGGATGGGTATAGAGTGTTTCCTCATTGATGGTCTCCATCAACGGTGCTATTTTATTGATGGCCAATGGGAGAGCAGCTAAGTAATGTGTAACAGGATGGGGCGGGGGATCACCATGTCACCATTAGTACCCCATTTTTGATGGTGCTGACACATTTTAACAACCACATCTCCTCAACGCATTTCCCCTCAGGAGGAAGCGGCTGATATCTGTCACAGTTGGGGAAACGTGTTGATAAATGTCTTTCCAGGCCCAGCCCACACAAGTGTCTCTCCAGCCACCACACTTATCTTTTTTGATGCCTTCTAACTGCCTGCCACTTATGCTCTCTCTGGGGTCAATTTAATAAGATGGGTTTTCTATAGAAATTAGTATGTTGCCCATAGCAACCAATCAGATCCTCACTCTTATTTATTTAGCACCTTCTAGAAACGAATAGAATTTGATAGATTGGTTCCTATGGGCAATATCCCATCCTCAATAGAATTCCCATCTTAGTAAATTTACCCATCTGTCTCGGTGATGTTGTGCCAGAGCAATAAAGTTACAGAGGCTGCAATAAATCTACAAGCCAAAATTGCTAATTAGAATTAAGCTTGCCAGAGGCCCCTATCCTTTTCAGATGCCCCTAGACATCTGTCTATGCTATAGAGCGGCTCTACCCTGGTCCCTCCTCTATCGGGTCCTCCAGGTCTGGACCACCAGAACATGATTCCTGTCATTTTTACCAAACTGTAATAATTGTCGACAAAATAATTACAATGTGCAGCTCAAAACTGTCTACAGCAGCTGTGGTACCGTGCCTAAACCGAATGTAACTAATAAACCATTCAATGAAGCATTAGAATATACATTTAATCCTAAAAATTGTACGAAACTGACAAGTGATAGAAATGAGAAATATCACTGTTCCTTTTTGAAATAAATTATTGGTTGTCAAACCAGATAAAGTCCTCAGTCAGGCAGCAAGAATAAAGACTAAAGAGTAGGTGGGAATGTATGGAATATTTTCATTAAAGCTAATTTTAAATAAAATGTGTTAAAGATTTATAATTTCCTTGTGTAAAAAAATAAACTAAGAGTTACCACTTGTGTTACTTTATATGTGACATATTATATTTGTTATTTATATTATTCCAGCTTGTGGCGCTGCTGTTGATATTTTGATTTACTGTACACTTGAAGTGTACTGTACTTTGGTCGCTTCACTGTTTCGCTATGGACATTTCTGTGCTCTAGGTACAATATAGACAATTTTACAGTCTTAGCTGCATCCACTCATGTACACTTATAGGATGTATAGTTGAACTCACTTATACTTGTAAGGTGTGTACTTGTACTCACGGTCACCTATACTTGTAGGAAGTGCACTTGCACTCACATATACTTGTAGGATGTGTACTTGCACTCACATACAATTGTAGGATGTGTACTTGCACTCACTTATACTTGTAGGATGTGTACTTGTAATTACCTATACTTGTAGGATATGTAGGTGCACTAACCTATACTTGTGGGATATGTTCTTGCACTCACCTATTCTTGTAGGATGTGTACTTGTACTCACCTATACTTGTAGGATGCATACTTGCACTCATCTATACTCGTAGGATGTGTACATGCACTTACCTATACTTGTAGGATGTGTACTTCCACTAACCTATACTTGTGGGATGTGTACTTGTACTCATCTATAATATACTAGTAGGATGTGTACCTTAACTCACTTATATTTGTAGGGTGTGTACTTGTAATTAACTATACTTGTAGGATATGTAGGTGCACTAACCTATACTTGTGGGATGTGTACTTGCACTCATCTATACTTGTAGGATGTGTACTTGCACTCATCTATACTTGTAGGATGTGTACTTGCACTCATCTATACTTGTAGGATGTGTACTTGCACTCACCTATACTTGTAGATGTGTACTTACACTCACCTATACTTGTAGGAGCTGCTTCTAGCGGCGAAACGCGTTGGCCCAGGCACCCAGACCGCTCATACACTTTGCTGCCGTCCAGCTATTATCACCTGCCACCCACAAAGTCGACAGGAGACCCAGCTTTGCCATCTATCAACAGCCAATTGACCGGAGTGAGGTAAACATCTATCTGAAGGCAAGCCAGCCTATCTAAACACCCACCCGGGGTCACCCAGCGGACTCTCCATTTTCACTTCAGATATTCCAACTGGGAGGACTGCCACCCCATCACAAAATTGGAGGAAGTACCACCGAGATACCGCTTTGGCCAGGCCTAGAGGTCATACCTCTCTAACCATCTCCTAGTCTCACACTGAACTGTGGACTCTCAAAGGTGAATACAATAAGTGGATGCAGCTTTTACATTCCCCCTTTCCCTTCCCATACCATTGTGTGCCTTTTTATCATTTGTTTATTTATTCTAGTGTGTTATTGTACAATTAAATTGCTTTTTATAATTGACCTTATTTTGTCATCAATGTAAGCGCTGTCTCCCCCCCTTTTTCCAGTACATTTTCTATAGGGACCGACAACCCCTTTTTTTGACAGCTGCTGGCAGTAACAACTCATACAGGCGCCCCTTTAGTTACTTCGGTAACTGTTTTCTATACTTGTAGGATGTGTACATTATACTCACCTATACTGTACTTGCACTCACCTATACTTGTATGATGTGAACTTGCACTCACTTATACTTGTATGATGTGAACTTGCACTCACTTATACTTGTAGGGTGTGTATTTGTACTCACCTATAGTTGTAGGATGCATACTTGCACTCACCTATACTTGTAGGATTTGTACTTGCACTCACCTATACTTGTAGGATGTGTACATGCGCTCACCTATACTTGTACGATGTGTACATGCGCTCACCTATACTTGTAGGATGTGTATTTGCACTCACCTATACTTGTAGGATGTGTACATGCGCTCACCTATACTTGTACGATGTGTACATGCGCTCACCTATACTTGTAGGATGTGTATTTGCTCTCACCTATACTTGTAGGATGTGTACATGCGCTCACCTATACTTGTAGGATGTGTACTTGCACTCACTTATGCTTTTACCTTATCTAACTACAAAGCAAATGCACTATGATCTGTTGCTAAAGTCCATGATTAGACATCCCATTTAATTAAATAAATATGTAATAATTTACAGTACTATACATATCATTTACACTAAGCAGTACAGACGTACTGAGTAAACAGTAAGGTTGCCCTTTTGTGATCAAGCTAACCACTAAATCTCACATAAACATGAGAAGTGTCCTCACATCCAGCTTTCACCGTTTCCATGTTAGTGAAAAGAAAAAGTAAATGTTTTCAACTAATGCAGCTACAGTAATCATTCATTGTGTCATTTTGCAATTGAAGAGAGTTTTTTTGCATAATCTTGGCCAATATTATTGTCTTACCCACTGCGTCCAAGTAACTTCATCATCAGGTAAGACCCTAACATTTTAAGGGTTCAAGTCTAGGTTGTTGGACACCCCTAAGGCAGCCCAACCAAACCACCCCAAGGCATCCTACTAGTAAGAGGGGATACATACGTGATCTTAGCGAAGCAGATGCCGATGGACAAAGACACCAGCATAACAATGCAGAATATCCCGACCGGGGCTTCATTACTACCCTAAACCGCTCCCCCTATCCCCCTAACCCTCCCACTCAACATAGCCTAACTACCCCTCCTTGCTAGTGCCTAACACCCCACACAACGGCAGCAAAATATAATGTTCCGCCCCACAGCTTATCCCTAACACCCCCCTTCTTCTTCTTGCCTAAACCTAACACCCTACCAGCAGCCAAACCCTAACTCAACAGTTCCCCCTCTGCAGCCTAACCCTAAATCGCACCATAGTGCCTAATCCTTAAACCCCCCTCCCCCCATCGGCATAGTAATCTATGTTGAAGTTCCATCCCCATTGTCCTGGTGGCAGACAGGGTAATGGTGCTGGGATTCTGCCAGTCATCATCCTGACCGATGATCATGACCTTCTGTCATGTTGTCCTTCATGCATGTCGATCTAGTGGTGTCCACCTAATGATTGACGACTTAGTCTAGACCTAGACCTGCTAAAATTGCCAGGGCCATAGTTGAGGAATCTGAATCACTTTAGTTATTCCCGGCAAATGATCTGAAGTCAAATAATTGAATTTTATTTCAATATTGCGCCCCAAAAAAAACACTCACTGTGAGCAAGACTGGCATTTTTAGAGGATATTTTACACATCTCTCAAAGCAACGTTGACGCTCAAAGGGATAAAAAGGTAATTCTTTTGGGCTAGGTGTGCTGACATTGGCACATGTAACATGCATGTGGCCTATTACATCAGTTGTGGGATTGGAATAAGATGAGAAGACTCTGGGTTAAATTGAATACATTAGCATTCTGTGAAAGTGTTGGGTTTGGCTAGAAAATAATGGAGTGATATCTGCTGAACGGTTTGACACAGCCTCACTCTGAACTCCTTACCATCTGCAGAGAATCCATTATGAATTAATTCCTATAATTACCTCCTTGGGGCTGCTTTGTTGCATAGCTCCCTCGCTGCTAGAGACGTAACTGTCTAAAAATCAACACTTTCATTTAAACACACTCGAGGGAGGGGGAGGTACTGTATAAGCAAAGCACTAAATCTCACATAGACATGAGAAGTCTCCTCACATCCAGCTTTTGCCGTTTCATGTTAGTGAAAAGAAACAGTAAATGTTTTCAACGAATGTAGCTACAGTAATCATTCATTTCATCTCAAGCTGTTTATAATCCTCAAAATCCATATACTGTAGCCACTGGATATGTTTACAGAACCACATTTATGTGGTTCATACAGAGAAAATGAGTTCACTATGCAGGTAAGTGACAACGGGTAGCAGCGCTTAATTAATTAAAATAAATACAAAATGTCATCTTAAAAAACAAAAGGACTGATTTTACAAAGATAGATACATTTAATAAAGAAAATACAAATAATAACACAATAGTGACGAATCAATATTATATGGGTATAAAACACAGTTAAATGTGAAGCATAAATGTAATAGTCCACCCAGTTCCATATTATGGGAGCTGTCTGTTCCTATTACAGTATTTTCCCTTGGGTATGTTGTGCCTATTGAATGCAGTAGTGTTAAATACCAGCCACCAGTGTAGAGTGAGCACTTCCACACTTCTGTTTGCCTCCTAGTGTCTGACTGGGATGCACAATCGTCTCACACACAAGCGCATCCAAGACACTTGGTGGCGGGGAGCAGAAACCCTGCTTGAACAAACTGCTATATGAACATAGGGCCTTGCTAAAAGGTCATTGTGGTGACTTAGCCTGCTGACGTACTGCTCAAAGAAATTCATATGCGCATGCGTAGTCTCTAAACAGTCCCTGTGCGAACGCGCAGGGGAGCGAATGAATTTGAATGAGGGCCTATATGTGTGTACCAATATCTCCACATACACCTAGCCTCAATACGCCATACAGTGTAAGACTCCCGGTGCAACCGAGACTCCGAGAGGCGTGACATGTTGTCTTCAACATGTACAAAGACGCAGATAAAGCCACATAGAATTTGGCATCAGAAAAAGTCACAGATGCGGCATCGGAGAACTTTGTACACAGGTTCAGACTCATTTACAGATAGATATACAAATATCACACATTATATTGACCAATGTAATCTAGCAAATTAGCTTTGTTACTTCCAGTTCTTTATAGCAAGAAAGACGTCCAGCAGGGCCAAATCACCTGGGACCTAAGACACAGAGAAGGGCTGCTTGGCGTGACTTAAGCCACTGTATATGAGGTCTCATCTGTATGTGAATGTATAGAGTTGTTTATTTTCATTGTCTTTCGACAAAATTGTGTTCATGTGCCAGCTTTGTGTCATGTGTAATACTAAAGACAATATACTACAGCATTCTTATTAATACACTGTATACGTAAATGATAAAAGCTCAGAAAGACACCGGAAACATCAATGAAAGCATTGAGAGCAAGCCTGGGCTCTGTTATTTGGGGGAACAACAACTATTGAAGTCAGTGGGGTATCTGGCACATCAGTAAAATGGAAAATTTCATTTTAACGTAGTGAACCGCGCTCAGTACTAGGTTAAGCATTTGTGGTGGATTTCTTTGATAAGTGACTCTGTACAAAGACTGGTATTTAATCAAGTACAACAAATCTTCTAGCCTTTTAATCTGACAAGAAGATACTGTATGTCACTTGGGGCCTTATTTTGGTTCACTCTTTCTGGCAAAATACTTCTTAGATGGACAAAACCATGTGCACTGCAGGGGGGCAGAGGTAACATGTGCAGAGAGAATTAGATTTGGGTGAGTAATTTTGTTTCTGTGCAGGGAAAATACTGGCTGCTTTATTTTTACACTTCAATATAGATCTCACTTTGAAATAAAACCCCACCCAAATCTAACTCTCTCTGCACATTTTGCATATGCTCCCCTGCAGTGCACATGGTTTTGTCCATCTAAGAAGGATTTTGTCAGAAAGAGTGAACCAAAATAAGGCCCTATACCTGTTAGATTTAGCCATCAGTGGTGTTATTATGGAAACAAACCAATGGTGAAAGAGGCTGATGCACTTTACACAGGGCAGGATAACAAGAGGGCTGTCATCAGTTAATTAATAGCCAAATACAATTATGCACTAGAGGCATGTCAAAACACATATTTCATTGTCACTTATTTGGTGTGGACATAGCAGTGGATTACCTAATTGTCCAAAAACCAAGAGATGTCCGCTAAGGCCAAACTCGGACCTCAAATCATCTTAACAATCCAGGTTTTAATAATATCCAAACTTGTGCAAGGTACCTCGTTCATTTTGATTTAACCATTTGTGCTCAAGCATGGATATCCATAACACCTGGACTGCTTATGTGAAGGACTGAGTTCAGGAACCACTGGACTAAGGAACACAAACGTGCATATTGGAGGATAAACCTTGTCCATTCATGATAAAGTCAATATATTATACTGTAACTGTATGATTTATGTATTAAACTTTTAACTGAAAATAGTCAAATGGGAGTTTTTTTTTTTTGCAAACAGTTGGTCTCTTGGTATCAATAGGGCAATGTTTGAAAGCCCCGGGGTATCTGCGCCTAATTGCAAAGTGGTTGCCTCTCATTAGGTGTACAAAGCTGCACTCATTTGTAATTAATATTCCATTAATCTCCATGTCACAAAATGCCAGCCAGGTCCTGGAATGGTTTGGAGTACAAAGATACCATAATGTCAGATCATAACCAAGCACTCCCTGTCTGATTAAACCATTGTATTCAATCTCTGAAGCATCTTCTGACATATTACTAAAATAGACAGAAATACAATGGTTCTTCCCTGAGTTGATCCAATCTATTTAAAGCAGTGGTCTTTATGGGCTGGGTACACACTAGACAGACTATTGCTGTGTTCTCATTACCTCCCCTGCAAAATCCCGGGTTTTTGTTCCCGTGTTTTTGGTGGGGCATAGAGCATCTCAGCTCTACACACCCCATTTATACTGCACCTTAGACCCGGGAAATTCCCGTGTCTGCCCCATTCACACTGCTTCCCCTGGTCTGCCCGCCATCAAGTGTGTGGCATCTAAGAGCAGCTTTGATTGGATGTTTAAAAGGTATCTTTGATTGGCTGTTTAAAAAGCAGCTTTAAACAATGCAATGAACTTGCTTTTTTGCATTTTGTGAGAAAAACCCGGGTCTAGCCTGTTCACACTGCCATACACCCGTGTATTACCCAGGAAAAACCCTACAAAAAACCTGTGTGTAATTCCCAGGGCATAACACCCTGGAATTTCACAAAGACCCTTTCACACTGAGACAGGACACGGGAAATTACTGCTTGTCCTTGCAAAAACCTGGGTTTTGTGGCAATGAGAATGGGGTATAATTGTAACCAGAGCAAGCAAGGTTGAGCATACACAACACAATGCAATCTTGCTTACGAATGAATGCTATTTTGCATTGTTTAGTCACATGTCATTTATCATTGCTCCTGTACACACCATTCTAGGGAGTGGCATTAAGGTAACATCCAATCAGTGCTACTTATCATTTGTCAATAGGAACCGTACACACTGAGCAATGGTGGTGATTTGTCAATAGAAAACAGCAAATCAGCCCAACATTGATCCAGAGTGTATCTGACTTGTAACAAATATATTCAACAAATATACTATTCTCTCATATGCAGCAAATTACTCTTGAGGAAATGTTGCATAATGATTACAATACAAATGGTGTAATTACAATCATACCTACAGTACAGTTGTGTCCTTCTATGTTGTTGCATTCACGTCAAGCTGCCCTTCCCATAGTCCCGGTTGAGTATTCTGATGTCGTAAATCTTTTCGTACAGTGTTAGTGGCAGATCCAGTAACACTGGCCCTTATTTTGATCTGAGCGGTACGGCCCGCGTGCGGCCGTACCGCCGATGTTTACACTCTGCACATGCGCAGAGGTCACTCTGCGCATGTGCAGGGGAATTCGCCGAGTAAAAAATTTAGACGCCGCAAAGGGGGCGTATAGGGGTGTGAGGGGCTTAATAGCCTCATTACCCTATGTATACGCCCAGCGTTTCATGGGCGTTCCCATGCAAACGCGGGGCGTATGCATGGTAATGAGGCTATGACGCCAGTGATGGGGGCGGAAAGCTGACATCGCCGGATGTCAGCTGCCCGCCCCAATACAAGCTTTCACACGGACGATTGTCCGTGTGCTCTAAGCTTGCGTGAGCGGGGGGAGCGTGCGGCCCTGCCTTCGATGGTCATCGACCATCGAATGCAGGGGGCAGCTCCCAACATGGTGGAGGCGTACGCCCCGCCATTTTCATGCGGATCGGCAGCCGTCCGTGTACGGACGGCCGTGCCGATCCGTCTTGTAGGCGGGGATTCGTCTGGTGCGGTCGGAGCCGCATATGCGGCTCGACCGCACCAACCAGAATAAGGGCCACTGTGATGTAGTATGTTGTATACAGTACCGAAGAGATACAGCTGCAGTCACGCAAAGAATATACTGTACATAGGATCCATAGCATTTTAATTAGCATTATCTGCTTGTTTGGGCTTATTTGCATAGTAATGCAAATAAGATGCATTTTGAGGGGTAACAGAAGTCACTGGCTCTCATACATCCTATGTGCTATGACTCAAAGGGCCAGATGTATCAAGCTTCAATAAGTGATAAAGTGGAGAATGATAAACAACCAACCAATCAGCTCCTGCCTGTCATTTTTCAAACCCAGCCTGTAACATGGCAGTAATAGCTGGCTGTTTAACTCCATTTTATTACTTTTTAAAGTTCGATACATCTGGCCCATATAGCCCAGAAACTACACATATGTTGCAAGTTTTGTTGCGGTTGAAATACAGTTTTAAAATTACTTCACACAAATTACACTGTTGAATAACTGTTTGTTATTAGACTTAAATATAGCAAAAACATTTTTTATGGAGCTTATCAAAATTATGGTACAACATCATAAATAATGTATATCCTACAGCAGTGCAAACCTATAAAATGAGGTCTGGGTTTAAAATAAATGTTTCTGATTTATAAGGTCTGTAGAAACTACAGATTTGCAGAATCTGTACGAATATTGTAGTACAAATCAACAATTTGCTTGTTTCAATTTTTCTATAGAAATGCTGGAAATCAATAAACATAAGTTAACAAAAGGCTTTCTCCTCTCCTAAAAGCTCTCTTTTTTTGATAAATTGAACTAACACAGAAGAGAAAGACTATTATATTATTTGGGAGTGCTGGCAGAACGGGTGCCGGGTGACTGCCCGACAGTCGGGATTCCGATGGTCAGTACTCTGACATTGGAATCCCAATTGTTTAAATGCCCGACAGTCGGGATCCCGTATTCTCCCTTGTGGGGGCTTCTTTGAGCTCGCCGGCAGTCGGGATTCCGATGTCTGTATACGGACAGTCGGTATCCTGATTGTCGGACCACCGTACCAAACCCGGCAGAACAGCTATGCACAGCTAATATAATGAGCACCAACTGATACACATTTTTTTAGACTATGAAATACAAAACTGAACACTGGATAGACCTACCGATGAAACGGCTCTCATTAGAGCTGCTCCTGGTGATAGAATCACCATCTGCCACCATTCGCCTGCCTCCAGAATAGGGCGCACGCACACAAGACCCCGTTATGATGGAGCCCGCTGCCACCCTCCGCTGCCTCCCCGCTGCACGCCCCATCCTCCCCATAGCTGCCTGCACCGCCCTACCCACCCACCCACACACACACCCTGCCCGTCTACACTTCAGATCTGGAGAACACTTGTCTTGCCAGGGTGTGGTATGGGACTCCGACAGTCGGGATCCCGACGTCGGAATCCCAACTGCCCGGAGTCAGACAACATGGCGAGCGCAAAAAAAGCCCCTTGCGGGCACGGTGGCTCGCTACATCTTTACAAGAACTTGGAGGCCTGAAGCCTGGTTTTGGACAGTCCTTAGTCCATGAGTAGTCGGATATCCACACACTAAGGGCCTTATTTTGGTTCACTCTTTCTGACAAATTTCTTCTTAGATGGACAAAACCATGTGCACTGCAGGTGAGGCAGATGTAACTTGTGCAGAGAGAATTAGATTTGGGTGGGGTTTTACTTCAAAGTGAGATCTATATTGCAGTGTAAAAATAAAGCAGCCAGTATTTACCCTGCACAGAAACAAAATAACTCACCCAAATCTAATTCTCTCTGCACATTTTACATCTGTCCCCCTGCAGTGCACATGGTTTTGTCCATCTAAGAAGGATTTTGTCAGAAAGAGTGAACTAAAATAAGGCCCTAAGTACTTCCCACACACAAACTACTTCCAATTGGGCCTAAAAATTCCCTCTGGATCAGGGGCTGGCAACTTTCAGCCTGGGGGGCAACACAAGCAAGTGGCCCACCACCATCACCATCATTTCTCACCCTACCCTCTCCCCTCTATCTAGTATGCAGCAATTATTAAACAATCATTCCCCCACACACACACCCGAAATAGGGACAGCGTGCGCCTAAGGCGCATTGAAAAATTTTACACTATAATGCCCATTACACATAATGCCACACACCGTAATGCCCATTCCACATGAAGCCAACACCATAATGCCCATTAAACATAATGCCACACACCCTAATGCCAATTAAACAATGCCCATTACACATAATGCCAACACCGCTATGCCCATTACACATATTACCGCACACCGTAATGCCAATTAAGCATAATCCCTGTTTGTTCATTACCGGTATATATATATATATATATATATATATATATATATATATATATATATATATTATTACCATTACCCATTACACATATTACCTCACACCGTAATGCCAATTAAGCATAATGCCTGTTTGAGCATTACCGGTATATATATATATATATATATATATATATTATTACCATTACCCATTACACATATTACCGCACACCGTAATGCCAATTAAGCATAATCCCTGTTTGTTCATTACCGGTATATATATATATATATTATTACCATTACCCATTACACATATTACCGCACACCGTAATGCCAATTAAGCATAATGCCTGTTTGAGCATTACCGGTATATATATATATATATATATATATATATATATATATATATATATATATATATATACATATATACACATACACACACATGCACATGCACACCAGAATATCTATATGTAAAAGTCTAGGTAGAACAATGTACTTACAGTACAGGCAGATTTTCCTAGCAGGGTCAGCTCTAGCTCAGCCTCCATGAGCTCCTCCAGGGCCCCCTCACTACATGCAGCTTCCATGATCAGGCTTCCCCTGGCAGGAACAGTTCCTGGTACCTGATGCAGGGCCACCCACGCTACCGCCGGCGGCCTCCGCAGGTAAACTGTACCCACACCCCCCCCCCCCCCCCTCTCGGTAGCCCTTGGTAAATGCTTGTTGCCTAGTGCTTCCTTTTAAACAGCGCGCCAGCGCTACCCGATACCGCACTTCCGGGTAGCGCTGGCTGCGATGTCATCCTCTGACAGACTCTAGAGGTACAGCAGTACCTCTAGTGTCTGTCTCCTCCAAGTCGGCGGCCATTTTAGGAGGGGCCGTCTCCATACATGGAGGCCTGTGTGCAATAGCGTGCGCCTTAGGCGCGCAAACCAGAAGTGGGCATGGCCATGTGCCCCGAGGGGTGTGGTCATATGGAAATAGAGGAGAGGTTGCATGACAATAGGGGCATGGCCACATCATTCCACATGCCATAATGCCCCTTACACATTATGGCACACGCGTCATGCCCCTACACATTATAGCACACTCCATAATGCCCGCTACCAGGGCCAGTGTAAGGCTTCTTGGTACCCTAGGCATAACTGCCCCCTCTGCCCCCCCTCCCCACACACACACACGCACACGCACAAGGCCACCAACACCCACTTTCCAACCCCTTATAAAGTACTTGCCTAACATTCTGGAATGGCAAGGAAGCTCCCAAAAATCAGGCGGACCTTCCAGCTCCCTGGGAAGGTGGGCAAGTCCCCTATTTTCCCTGGAGGTCTCCCATTGCCACCCACAACAGAGTACAAGGAGGATGGGGCAGCAATATAGGGAAGTACGTCTCAAAGGAAAGTATGGGGTTGAGGTTTTAACAGTTCCACAGCAGCCAACTGCACTCATTACGACAATGATCCTTATAGACATCTTTGATTTTCTGATAGGCAGACTTGGTGGTGCCCCCCCCCCCCCATATACCAGTGCCCTAGGCAGCTGCTTAAAACTGCCTAATGGTAGAGCTGGCCCTGCCCCCTACACATTATGGCACACACTTTAATGCCCCCTACACATTATGGGACACTCCGTAATGCCCACTACACATTATGGGACACTCTGTAATGCCCACTACACATTATGGGACACTCTGTAATGCCCACTACACATTATTGGACACTCTGTTATTCCTATTACACATTATATGATTAAGTGTCGCTTACCTACATGCTTTTTGTCCAGGGGAGTTACATGCTTGTTGCCTATGGGGGGCTACATGCTTGTTGCCCAGGTAGGAAAGCAAACCCAGCCCTCCTCAGTCTCCATATTTGCAGTTGTCCAACTGCCTTTACTCTGAGGGTGGTGATTAGCTCGAAGGAAGAAGCTGAGTGACAGCTGCTCTCAGCAGAGAGTTCAGGCATGTTAGCATGGTGGAGGTGCAGGGGGCATCTGGAAGAGCTGACAAACTGCTCTCAGCAGAGTAGTTGAGCGGCATCTCAGTGCTGGAAAACCCGAAGCGCCACTCTCAGCAGACATGTCAGCATAGCAGAAGGGCGCACATTAAATGGATAGGGTGCCTTTCCAAGTTAAACAAAATGGGCAGAACGTGGTGCCCTCAAAAATACACTTAGAGTGAATTAAACCATGGCAATTAGCATTTACCCTTGGTAACGAGCACTGCCCCTTGGTTGTATGCAGCAGCTGGATCATATAACCCATTTGGGTCCCTTGTATCGACCTTGCTCCTCCTCTCTCAACCCCCTTTCCTCCCATGTCACGTGACAAGGTCCCTTAGGCCACTTAAATTTAGACCTAGCCCTCTGCTCTGGGCTGCAGGTAGGAGGTTTGGTGAAGAAGGTTACTGGCAGACATTTTAAATAATATACATTTAGTGGTCATAGACAATAGTAAATTAATTAGAACAATTTTGGATTTTATACAACTATTGCTGGTTTACAGAGTCTTTATAAGCATGTGGGTTCACAGGTTCTGTACAAATCAACAATTCATTTGTTTCCATTTTAATTTTGCTATAGAAAATGCTCAGAAAATAAAACAAGTTAAGAGAGGAAATGACAGAAGCAAATTTGAATATCCTCCTACAGTGCATTTTAATTTTTAAATCTACTGGTACTTCTTCATCTTTGCGGCCACCACTTACGCCAGTCACGTTATCTGCTATATCGCAATTGTCCTCTCACGGAATCACTTCACTCTCCACACTTTGGGCTCTGTGGCTCGCTCAGCTCCACTTCGCTCGTCACAATTTTACTTAAGGTAACAGATGTTGGTGTGGACACAGGAGGATGGCCTGGACCCCGAAAATAACCCTTATGGCTCGCCGTACGTAAGTTCCGTAGCATAAGTGGGTAGCCGAAAAGATGAGGAAGAACCCTACAATTTACTTTTATGGTGCAGATTACCATATTATTAGCAAACAAAAGAAACAAACCAGATCTATTATAAACTGCACTAGATGTTCAGTGCCAAGCTGATTTAAGTAACTACTCTCCACAGCCCATTTTTAGAAATATACCACACTCTGTTATCAGGAGACTAACTAGAAATGCATCTCAATGAATAAAAAGACAGAAAATTTTGGTACTTATGTATTATCTGGGCGCCCGATTTTTTCATTGCATGCCACTACTTAAGGCATGCGATGCGATTTTTCATTGTAAAGACCTGATTTTTTAATGTATAGTCAACCATGGGTGATTTCATACCCCCACTATCCAACTACGCATGGAGTTGACTTTATATAGTGTGGCGAGCGCAGCGAGCCACCGAGCCCGAAGCGTGGCGACCGCAGCGAGCCCCGCGAGGGGATGCGGATTACTTTACATGTATTCTGTGTCCCCTCGCGGGGCTCGCTGCGCTCGCCACACTATAAAAAATCAACTCCATGCGTACTTGGATAGTGGTGGTATGAAATCACCCATGGGTGACTATACAATTAAAAATCGGGTCTTTACAATGAAAAATCGCATCGCATGAATTGTATGCCACTATATTGCATGCGATGCGATGAAAAAATCGGGCGCCCAGATATTACATAAGCACCAAAAATTTTATAAGTTACAGAGTTTAAAACTGTGAATGTCCCATCAAATGATCAGCCTTCTATCAGGTTAGGTTTACTTCACAGTGTTAGGGGATATTCAATTAGGCGCAGTACATTTTTGTGCAATAAAACTGTTGATGTTTTTGCAATTTGTGCCAGATGTTCACTGAATTGCTTCCCTCCATTTTACCATGCAAAAAAATCAGTTTCATGCAAAAACACACAAGATCCATGAAAAGTTCCCATATCCATGTATTATCACAATAGAGGCCGTGAAAATGGGTCTGATATTGGGGATCTGTCTGGGCTCATTGAATAAATGACTGGCTAATTGATTATCCCTATAACATTTTTCGGTACTTGTTTCCCAGCAGAGTGCCCAGATTTATTACGTACGCAAACGTACTGAAATCGCATCACGTATAGTAGTAGCATGCGATGCAATGCGGTTTTCCCGTTCCCGCTCCCTGACATTCCCGCCCCCTGTCAGATCCTCTCAGAAATCACTCTGAGGTGATATTCTGTCGTGAAAAGAAGTGTACCTCAGAGCTGGTGGTGATCTGGTGATTATTTGGTATTGATAGAGATTTGATGGATGGAGTTGTTAACATTTTCTCGCTGCCGCAGACGGAGAAAGAGGCTGTTGTCTTTTTCCAGGCTAAGGATCTGCTTCCTGTGGCGCAGAACTGCGCAAATGGGCACGCCATGCGGCTTTCGTTGAAGGAGTTGATGTGGCGCTGCCATGTGAAGGTGTGTTGGCTGAAGGTGAGCCTGAGAGCGGCACACTGGTTTCCAGGCTGCCGCTTGTCATTTCTCACCATGCTGCAATTTATTTATTTGTGGTCCCAGGAGATGACATCTACTGAATACTGCAGTCAGCAGATGGATATATCCAAGAAGACAGCTGTCCTATATAATCGCTGGATGCGTGAGGCATGTGCCTTGGACATAATGGCACAGCCCCAGTGGAGGATTGGTGGCCCTGGGTACATCGTATAAGTGGATGAGACACTTTTTGTTAAAAGGAAGAACAATGCTGGCCACATTCTTCCACAGCAGTGGGTATTCGGAGGGATCTGCTTTCTACAAATGATGCCCAGGCGTGATGCGACGACGTTAATGGACTCCATACAGCAGAATATTGAGCCTGGCACAACTATATATACATGCTGGAGGGCATATTCAACCGCTGAACTTGAACTTGCTGGATACCGTCATTTCACGGTTAACCACCGGTTCAATTTTATTGATCCGGCAACAGGAGTCCACATCCAAAATGTGGAACAACTTCTTTGGGGCGCATGTAAGTGGCGGAATAAGCGCCAAAGAGGCTCTGCACAGCATGAGCTCCAGTCATACTTAACGGAGTTCATGTGGCATATGGGAGCTGAGGACCCTTTCCTTCGTTTCATTGAGACCCTGAAGCTCCTCCCAAAAGACTAATAATCATGTTGTAATTTATTATTCTTTTTCTTTTTCTTCTTCTTGTTTTTTAATCATTTCTGTTACTGATTTTAAACTTGTTATATTTGAATTGTTCTTAATTATTTATGCTCATTAATCAAATTATTTCAGTAAATTTTGATGTCCCGCGGGTGGTAGGGGGTATTATATCAACCGCTCAGCATGTAGGGCCTGGAGCAGTAATTTCCACTAATTACCCCTTTACTGCACAGATGGTGGGAGATGGGGTGGGAGAAGGGGGCATTGGGTTGAATGAAGGGGCACTGATACATAACTTCCAGGGTGGTAGAGGATGTTTAATACGCAGAGGAGGGGTGTATAGTGGAGTGGGCTTATTATTCATAATTTTCTGGTGGGAGGACCGCTTGCTTGACTGCAGATATCTCCAGTTCCCAAAAATAGATTTCTTAGATTTTAATGGAATTGAAAACTAGAGAATCCCACCTATCAAATGGTATTGGGGACTAGGGGATCAGAGTCCAGAAGGCAGAGCAATCTGCCAACGAGTATATAAAACTACATACCAGGTGTATGGAGCTGGAGCAGTAACCAGCTGCTGGAAGGCTGATATCTCTGGTTCTGGGAAGAGTAGATACAAGCTACTAGTGTCCATCAAAGGGGGAGAGTCCCAGCTTTTGGAATATACCCTCAGAAAAACTCTACATCAGACAGAACCTGAAATATCTTACTGGGAAGAGCAATTAACAGGCTTGGATGGGGACCACTGCTTTGAAGTCAGATATCTCCGGTTCCCAAGGGCCGATTTTAAAAAATCTTGTACCCATGGAAAGAGGGGACCCTCAGCTTTCAGTCTAGGGCCCTTGGACTCCTGGGGGGTTTCTGGGTACTCAGAAACCCCCCCTGTGTGCGCTACTGCACTAAGCTATTTGCTTAGTGGGCGCGGTGCTAGGAAACAAGTACCCTTTTTTTTCAAAAATACTATTGGTTTTATTTAAATTCAGCTTATTTATTTGTTCTACATTCAATTTTATTGAATTGCTCTAAGATTTTCTGTAAATGTACAATGCTACAACGAGGCCAAAAATGGGATGCATGAAAAGTATACAATGAATTATATACATTATTTCTAGATTTTTGGTGATGATCCATTTTTCTCACTTCATACTTAAACAAAATTGATAAATGAGGTACAAGATTCCTGAATTGGGAGCCTGGATGTGAACAGTGCTTATCACTGATTATTGTATGGTGAACCGTATTTTGATACATTTGTTGCTGAGGATCCTGGTCTGCCTTTATTTGTAATAGAAGTTGTTACAATGACAGCTTACCTTTCAATCATCCCATTACAGGACTGGTATAATTTTAAATTCCAAGTTTGTAAAATTGGCTCATCCTCATGAGGAGTGACATAGAAGCATAGAAACATAGAATTTGACGGCAGATAAGAACCACTTGGCCCATCTAGTCTGCCCCTTTTTTTAAACATGTTACCTCAAACCATATTTGATCCTTATTTTTTTGTAAGGATATCAATATGCTTATCCCAAGCATGTTTAAATTGTACTACTGTATTTGCGTCTACCACCTCTGTTGGGAGGCTATTCCACTTATCTACTACTCTTTCTGTGAAAAAATTCTTCCTCGCATTTCCCCTGAATCTTCCTCCCTCTAGTTTCAGTGCATGTCCTCGTGTTCTGTTGCTCCTTTTCCTGTGAAGAATGTCTCCCACCTGTACCTTGTTAAAGCCCTTGATATATTTGAAAGTTTCTATCATGTCCCCCCTTTCCCTTCTCTGCTCTAAAGTATACATATTAAGATCTTTTAGTCTTTCCTGGTACGTTTTGTGATGTAAGCCATGCACCATTTTAGTTGCTCTTCTTTGTACAGTCTCTAATGTATTTATATCCTTCTGGAGATATGGCCTCCAGAACTGAACACAATACTCTAGGTGAGGTCGTACCAATGACCTATACAGTGGCATTATTACTTCTTTCTTTCTACTGCTGATACCTCTCCCTATGCAACCAAGCATCTGACTTGCCTTCTTCACTTCAATTTATTGGGATTACCAAATGGAAATTTCTGTATTTCTACCCCTGAAGAAGTCATATACTGATGAAACGCGTTGGTTTCTGTCTTTGTTCTGAAGTTCATGCCACCACCTACTTGACTGCTTATTGACCACTCATATGGAAATTCAAGCCAATATACTGTTTGTCAATTTTAACAGTAATTTTTTTTTTATTTCTGTAAATTTTGTTACATTAAAACTTTCAAATGACTGATTATCTATCTAATTATATGTGACATTAGCAGTCTCTGAGAACTTCCATTTCAATTTCTTTAGCTGAGTCTTGTCTAACAGAGGATTCCTCTCTGAGTAGCTGCTCTAGGTATTAGCGCAGTTCAGGGTTAGTTCCTTGCTTTAATATAAATATTGTAACACTGTTGGGGAAACTTAATGCAATTTCCTGGGGTAGATGGCAGCAAGCATCAGCTGAGAAATCATAAACGTCCAGTCTTTATGGTGCAATTGGCCGCAACCAGTTTTATTAAGCAGAAAATAAAATATAATCAAAAGAATATAGCTTGCTTGTCCGGCACTAACTAAACACAAAACGTTCCTAACTGTCTCTAAACAAAACACAGAGTTTTCCAGTCAACACAGTATGGCTCACTTGTATAAGGAAGCGTGTTTCTCTGACCGAGCTACTGCAGTCTCCCCAGGCAGTCTGCCCACACTGATCAGGCTAGCAGCCCTATAAGGCTCTTGCACAGCTGAAAGCGCTGCTTAGCCCTATGTGAAGGGAAAGACCCAAACTGGGCCTTTATCCAGCTTTTCCAACAACTGAAAAGGTTCTAACCAAACAAAACATTTTCATGGAAGTTTTCCTGTTTCTAAAACATGCAGGACAAGAACCTGGGACAAACATATCTCTGCCCTCAAACACTATTCCAGTGTCTTTGTCACTATATAAATAAATAAATAAATAAATAAATATATATATATATATATATATATATATATATATATATATATATATATATATATATATAGCAGAAGCAAGGTGGCACTCGGAGACGAAAATTCAATCAAAGTGCTGCTTTATTGCAGAAATAGGTGTATGCACCATCACAGTGTTTCGAGCCTTGGCTCGTCGTCAGGGTACAACCAAACAGTAGTACATGTGCACAATAAATACCCCTTAGGGACCCACCCCTCAATGCAATAATCATACTCACCTGTGTCTGTCCACCTGCCGCGTCCACGCTGTAAGCGCCGATTGCCTGATGGCATCAGTGCACTTCCGGGTCGCGTCAAATGACGCGTCATTCATCCCGGGCGCTACTTCATGACATCAGCGCTGTCAGACAATACTTGTACGTGGAACGCGTACGGGACTTTCACAGGGCATAAGGTTGCCATAGCAACTGAAACAGAATGTAAATAAATAGTGAAAACGTGATTATAGGAAATCGACAATACATTTAAAATTTACAGACAAAACAAAAAACATTTAAACATTGTGCTACATCGTCATGACAACAATAATAATCATATGATACATTGCGTATTCTGCAAATAACGTTCTGTCTTGTCCATGTGGGCTTTACTATGTGGGCAAGACAGAATGCCAATTTAAAGAGAGAATGGCGAATCATCGCTATGCCATTAGACAGGCTTTGTCTAGTGGCACTAATGATCAACCAGTGGCTAGACACTGTGTTCTTATGGGACACAGTGTTGCTAGCCTAAGATCAAAAATTATTGACCATGTGCCTTTGTCAGCGCGGGGTGGAAATAGGGGTAGACTCCTTCTTCAAGCGGAAGCCTGCTGGATATTTGTTCTTGATACCCTATCACCGAGGGGACTTAATGAGCAGCATGGGCTGCATAGTTTCTTGTAGCCTTCTCAATGTATAATACTACTTTATTTGCAGAATACGCAATGTATCATATGATTATTATTGTTGTCATGACGATGTAGCACAATGTTTAAATGTTTTTTGTTTTGTCTGTAAATTTTAAATGTATTGTCGATTTCCTATAATCACGTTTTCACTATTTATTTACATTCTGTTTCAGTTGCTATGGCAACCTTATGCCCTGTGAAAGTCCCGTACGCGTTCCACGTACAAGTATTGTCTGACAGCGCTGATGTCATGAAGTAGCGCCCGGGATGAATGACGCGTCATTTGACGCGACCCGGAAGTGCACTGATGCCATCAGGCAATCGGCGCTTACAGTGTGGACGCGGCAGGTGGACGGACACAGGTGAGTATGATTATTGTATTGAGGGGTGGGTCCCTAAGGGGTATTTATTGTGCACATGTACTACTGTTTGGTTGTACCCTGACGACGAGCCAAGGCTCGAAACACTGTGTTGGTGCATACACCTATTTCTGCAATAAAGCAGCACTTTGATTGAATTTTCGTCTCCGAGTGCCACCTTGCTTCTGCTGTATTGAGGACCGACTGGTTTGTGGAAGGCACCGGGGCAAGCTGCCTACTGTATATATCGTGGAGTGCCGGATCTACTCTATTACCTGTATTTGGTTTGGATGAGCAGTGGCGAGCTGATCCTGACACCATATCAAGGCACCCACCCGTTGATTGTTTCACCCGGAGGGGAGTACCTACCCATTTGCTGCATCGCTTTAAGGACTGCTGGTCCCATTGAGGAAGCTGCGTGTCTTATACCTGATGCTATGGAGACCCCGATTCCAGGTGTGAATTTCTCCCAGGTTGATACCGGAGATTTTTTTAGTTATTCTGATGTGGAGGTGGATGCTATATTACAGGCTGCTGGACGCACAGCAAATGTTACCATTGCTGACAATGAAGAGCTGTACAGAGACTGGTTTCTTCTCAAAAAGAGAGAAATTGATTACACCATGCATGCCTCCACACTGGCCGACTATTATAGGGACAAGCAAATCCCCCGAGGCTTTTGGGTCAGGAACGCTCCCACAATTGGCCGCCAAAGTGTGGCCTTTTGCAAAAAGTGGGTCAGCATTTTAAATAAGTGTTCCATGGACCTTGTACTACTAGTTGTTGATGAAGCAACTAAGGAACTGGCGGTGATCAAGAACAAACTGTCCACCTTTGAGACTGCACACAAAAACTGTCTAAGTGATGATTCACAAAATGATTGGTGCTCCAAGTTGGAGAAACAAGTTGAACAATATCGCAAGGACTTGCAGCGCTTTAAACGTGAAAAACGCCGTAAAGTATCACTTGATTACGAACAAAACAGAGTGTACCAGTGGCTCAGCACGGAGAGACCCCAAGGGGGAAGAAAGCCGTATGAGAGACGCCCAAGAAAACAATACTACACTGATTATGAGGGCACTAGCACGTCTGCTAGTGAAAACGACGTGCAAACACCATCTACCTCCAGCAATGCCCACCCTTTAGGGGCAATTACCCGTGCTTCCCTCAAGCCTCCAGCCGGCCGCGGTCGAGGGGCAGGATGCGGCGAGGCCAACAAGCGAAAGGCAAAGGAGGGCGGCATGCCGCAAGATGACCAAAGACTTGGTTTTCAACTTGTCCTCCACTCCCTTGGACCCTATGGAAATTGAGGTACTGTCCAAGGGTTTATCTTTTGTACCTTCTGCTTCACGTGACAAGTTTCAGTGGCGGGTGGTATGTTTTAGATTTGGCCGTTCACTGAGATTAAAAGAACATTTTGGCCAACAAGAGTCTAGAAGTGATACTCCCCCTGAGATTCCAGCCCAGCTCAAAAGGCTATTACCCCGTTCTTCTTTTGACCCCCAAACCCACAACCCTTCTGTCAAGGCCTTTACTAGGATGATGGAGGCATCAGCCGACACTGAACTGTCTGGGGTGCCCTTGTCCCAAAATCTGTCTGTGGCCGAAAGGACTGCCTTGCGGGCTCTTTGTGATAGATCTGACATTGTTATACGCAAGGCAGATAAGGGGGGCTCTGTAGTGGTGCAGGATTTGGGCAAATATATTTCTGAATGTCAACGTCAATTGTCTGATGTATCGATTTATGACAGCTTACAGCAGGACCCCTCCGTGGGTTTCAAGGCGGAGTTAGATGGTATCTTAAATGTTGCATTTAACACAGGTGTGATTTCTGAAAATGTTTGTAGTGCGTTACAGACCTCATTCCCTATAACACCTTTATTCTACACCTTACCCAAGGTGCATAAGGGATTGGTGGATCCCCCTGGTAGGCCTATAATCTCTGCCAGGGGGTCACTGTATCACCCTGTGTCCACCTATTTGGATGCATATTTGAATCCTTGTGTTCAGCAAACTGCTGCTTATCTCAAGGATACTAATATGCTTATAAAGAAATTACAGGAGGTAGCTAACTGGCCAGATGACATGCTGCTTTGCAGCGCTGATGTAACAAGCCTCTATACGTGCATCCCCCATCAGGAGGGGATGGAGGCCACCCGCAACTTGTTACACGGCAACCCATGTTACACTGGTCTATCGAATTTTGTATGCAACTGTTGTCCCTTACGCTCAATAGAAATTACTTCACCTTTGATGGCCAGATGTTTAGACAGCGCTTAGGCTGTGCGATGGGGTCCCCAGTGGCCCCATCGTACGCTAACACCTATATGTGTGATATTGACAACAAATTGTTTTTGGATGGCCCGATGAAAGGTGAAGTATTGCTATATTTGAGGTACATCGACGACCTCTTGATCTTTTGGGGGGGGTCTGAGAGTTCATTGATACAGCTGTTTGAACAACATAATGCCTCTGCTAGCCCGGTCAAATTCACTTTTTCTATCAGTACTCATACGGTCAACTTTTTGGATGTAAAGATGACCTTGGTTGACAACAAATTGTCTACATCCATATACGTAAAGGAGACGGATCGCAACACATTGTTGCGACATGAGAGCTGCCATCCGTTACCTTTGCGTAAAGGTCTACCCTTTTCTCAAATGTTGAGAGTAAGGCGTATTACTAGTGACCCAGAACAAACTGTGACTGACCTCAACTTAATGCAGGACAAATTCGAGCAACGTGGTTATAGAAAAAAAGATCTTGATATGGTTAAAAAGAAAGTTTTGGAGACCCCCAGGGAAGTGGTTTTAAATCCTACTGTGACAAACATCAAAGCACAAGATAAATTACCCTGGGTCAACCAATATGCGGTTGATAGCCCAGAGGTCACAAAACAAGTCAAACAATATTGGCCATTAATCACGTCTGATAAATCACTAGTTGGCTTGAATAAAATGCAAATTATGCCTGCCTATAAAAGATTGAGGAACCTAAATGACATGTTGGTTAAATTAGATATAAGTGAATTGACTAAAAAGGCAGCACCTGTGCATTTTTTGACCAGACAGGCTGGCTGTTACAGATGTGTGGGATGTACCACTTGCAGGGCCCTGCTTGTGGGTAACTTCATCAGTCATCCCCATACCGGCAGCAAAATACCCATTAAATTTGCCGTCACCTGCTCCACCAAATACGTTGTTTACGTTCTGTCTTGTCCATGTGGGCTTTACTATGTGGGCAAGACAGAATGCCAATTTAAAGAGAGAATGGCGAATCATCGCTATGCCATTAGACAGGCTTTGTCTAGTGGCACTAGTGATCAACCAGTGGCTAGACACTGTGTTCTTATGGGACACAGTGTTGCTAGCCTAAGATCAAAAATTATTGACCATGTGCCTTTGTCAGCGCGGGGTGGAAATAGGGGTAGACTCCTTCTTCAAGCGGAAGCCCGCTGGATATTTGTTCTTGATACCCTATCACCGAGGGGACTTAATGAGCAGCATGGGCTGCATAGTTTCTTGTAGCCTTCTCAATGTATAATACTACTTTATTTGCAGAATACGCAATGTATCATATGATTATTATTGTTGTCATGACGATGTAGCACAATGTTTAAATGTTTTTTGTTTTGTCTGTAAATTTTAAATGTATTGTTGATTTCCTATAATCACGTTTTCACTATTTATTTACATTCTGTTTCAGTTGCTATGGCAACCTTATGCCCTGTGAAAGTCCCGTACGCGTTCCACGTACAAGTATTGTCTGACAGCGCTGATGTCATGAAGTAGCGCCCGGGATGAATGACGCGTCATTTGACGCGACCCGGAAGTGCACTGATGCCATCAGGCAATCGGCGCTTACAGCGTGGACGCGGCAGGTGGACGGACACAGGTGAGTATGATTATTGTATTGAGGGGTGGGTCCCTAAGGGGTATTTATTGTGCACATGTACTACTGTTTGGTTGTACCCTGACGACGAGCCAAGGCTCGAAACACTGTGTTGGTGCATACACCTATTTCTGCAATAAAGCAGCACTTTGATTGAATTTTCGTCTCCGAGTGCCACCTTGCTTCTGCTGTATTGAGGACCGACTGGTTTGTGGAAGGCACCGGGGCAAGCTGCCTACTGTATATATCGTGGAGTGCCGGATCTACTCTATTACCTATATATATATATATATATATATATATATATATATATATATATATATATATATATATATATATATATATATATATATATATATAGAAGAAGCAGGAGAATCGGCACTCTCGCTTACAAAAACAGATGCCCCGGGTGCCTTCACTGATGTAGAACAGGTAAGTAATAATGAGCGTCACTCCAGAGGGCTTTGTTGAGAAGTATAAATTTTTTATCAAACGGTCAAAGCAGGATACATGTATAATAAGTCAACGTTTCAATACAAGGATGTATTTTTATCAAGACCACATGATCCTATAAACAGAACAACCACTGCTGTGGTACAACAAGGCTTTATACATTTACTTACCGGACACGCTATGTCCGTCCTGCGGCTGAGTGCAGACGTCGCTCCGTCTCCTGCAGGAGAACGGGCGCACTCTGCTGACGTGTGCACTCCCCAGTTGCCAGGCAACCTGTGGGGTGGTGACGCGTCCTCAGCCGCTCGGACCTGTCACACATGCCGGATACGTGAAAAAGAGCGATGAACTGTGTGCAGCTGGAAGAATGCAATAACGTAATGCTGTGGACAATGATACTATAGTAATGGCTGTCACACAGAGGTGCACCCCACTATGGCAGAAAAAAGAAAAAAGAGTACGCACAAAGTGCACCCCGGAGGTCACAAAAAATGTGACAACAGGAGAATATAACAAAAGCACAAAACAATCACACACCCAAATCATAAACAGATAACAAGCAGGATCACAAGAATATGCCCCAATTTAAGCGATCATTGAGTCCCAGGGGTTTGACAGTCTGGAGTTTATGGATCCATTTGGATTCCATTTTCAACAGGGTGTGTTCTCTGTCGCCGCCCCTTGCATTGGGGGGGACATGGTCGATAATGATGAATTTGATGTCCATAACAGAATGGTTGGCCTCAACACAGTGGCGAGCCACTGGTTGGTCGGATCCTTTGGATGTAAATGCTTTATTTATGGCAGAGCGATGGAGTGCCATACGCTTGCGGACTGTGCGGATGGTTTTACCAACATAAAACAATGGGCAGGGGCAAAAAAGTAGATAAATAATGTGGGTGGACAAACAAGAAAGTACATGTCGAATGGGAAACGTGATGTCTTTGTGGGGATGTTTGAAAGACCTGCAGACCACAAGGTTCTTACATGTGGTGCACTTGAGGCATCTGTAGCACCCAGGTGCTTTCTGCAAGAAGTTGCTCGGTTGGACTATGCCGAAGCCGGTGATATCGGTTTTCATGACCTGGTCCTTAATGTTGCGCCCATGGGTATAGCAGTGCATGGGTTTGATCGAATGAAAGCATGGAAGTGTTCTGTCCGATTTAACTATGGGCCACAGTGCAGAGGTGGCTCTTTGGACAACCGGGCTTGAGGTTGTATATTGCTGTTTCCACGGTAACACCTTGCTTTTGACTGCTGTATTGGGGGTTAGTAGTTGTGATCTGGGTATGGTCAACACTTCAGATTGTTGTTGTCTGAGTCGACGCATGTCGTATCCCCTCTCCGAAAACCGCTGCACCACTGCATCAGTACTGGCCGTGGCTGCTTCAAGGCTATTAGATATGCGGGCCACGCGCATAAGTTGCGACTTTGGTAGGCCACGTATGAGAGGCTTGGGATGGTGACTGGAAGCCAACAGTAGTGTGTTGCGGTCAGTCGGTTTGCTGTACACCTCTGTTACAATGGTGAAATCTTTAATAGTAACCAGGACATCGAGGAAATTGATGCTTATGGGCTGTATATTAATAGTGTATTTAATGGGTGACACACTGGCATTTATGGACGCAATATACTCTTCCAGGTAGTCCACCGGGCCTGTCCATACCATGAACAGGTCGTCGATGAACCTGACGAACAATTTAAGGTGTCTATTGAATGCATCCCTGGTCAACGCAATTATTTCCTTTTCGATGGGTGTTTCTACCAGCAGACCAGCGGGTGTGCCATGGGTAGCCCCGTGGCACCAAGCTTCGCCAACATATACATGTTTGGCGAAGAACAGGATAAATTTTTGACCAGGGATGCATTCAATAGACACCTTAAATTGTTCGTCAGGTTCATCGACGACCTGTTCATGGTATGGACAGGCCCGGTGGACTACCTGGAAGAGTATATTGCGTCCATAAATGCCAGTGTGTCATCCATTAAATACACTATTAATATACAGCCGGTAAGCATCAAACTTTGCCACAGTTTTGCTATTAGAGAATGCTAAAACTATTGCAAAGCATGCTGGGACGTGTAGTTTCACAACATCTGAAGGGCCAATGTTGGACATGCCTGGTTTATAGGATCATGTGGTCTTGATAAAAATACATCCTTGTATTGAAACGTCGACTTATTATACATGTATCCTGCTTTGACCGTTTGATAAAAAATTTATACTTCTCAACAAAGCCCTCTGGAGTGACGCTCATTATTACTTACCTATATATATATATATATATATATATATATATATATATATATATATATATATATATATATATATATATATATATAGCCATACCTATGCTTTTCTTCACTACAGCATTGATTACTAGTCTTTCATTTCTTTCTGTTTGGGGAAGATTAAATGAAAGTGACAACACAATAATATTACTTAATTTGGATCATTAGAAACATAGAAACATAGAATTTGACGGCAGATAAGAACCATTTGGCCCATCTAGTCTGCCCCTTTTTTACCCTTCAGGTAAACTCAACCCTTTTTAATCCTTATTTCTTTGTAAGGATATTCATATGCCTATCCCAAGCATGTTTAAATTGTTCTACTGTCTTAGCCTCTACCACCTCTGATGGGAGGCTATTCCACTTATCCACTACCCTTTCTGTGAAGTAATTCTTTCTAACATTTCCCCTGAACCTACCTCCCTCCAGTTTCAGTGCATGTCCTCGTGTTTTATTACTTGTTTTCCTTTGAAGAAAATTTCCCACCTGTACTATGTTAAAACCCTTGATATATTTGAAGATTTCTATCATGTCCCCCCTTTCCCTTCTCTGCTCCAAACTATACATGTTAAGATCTTTTAGTCTATCCAGGTAAGTTTTGTGATGTAGGCCATGAACCATTTTAGTTGCCCTTCTTTGTACACTCTCCAATGTATTTATATCCTTCTGAAGATATGGCCTCCAGAACTGGACACAGTATTCCAGATGAGGTCGTACCAATGACCTATAAAGTGGCATTATTACGTCTTTTTTTCTGCTACTGATTCCTCTCCCTATGCAACCAAGCATCTGACTAGCCTTCCTCATTGCTTTGTTACATTGCCTCCCTGCCTTTAAGTCACTTGAAATAGTGACTCCTAGATCTCTTTCCTCCTCAGTAGATTCCATTATAGTACCCTTGATACTATATTGAGCCTTTGGGTTTTTGAGTCCCAAGTGCATAATTTTGCATTTTTTAGCATTAAACTGTAGTTGCCATTCTCTTGACCAATTCTCAAGTTTACTTAGATCATCAGTCATTTGATTTACCCCTCCTGGTGTGTCTACTCTGTTGCATATCTTTGTATCATCTGCAAAAAGGCATACTTTCCCTTCAATACCATTTGCAATGTCACTGACAAAGATATTAAAGAGCACTGGTCCAAGTACAGATCCCTGGGGTACTCCACTGGTAACATGTCCCTCCATAGAATGCACTCCATTTACGACAACTGTCTGTTTCCTATCCTGCAACCAGGTTCTTATCCATTTAATTGTTTTATAATCCAATCCCACACTTTCAAGTTTATTTAGCAGCCTGCGATGTGGGACAGTGTCAAATGCCTTACTAAAGTCTAGATATGCCACATCTACAGCCCCCCCTTCATCTAGTATTTTGGTCACGGAGTCAAAAAAGTCAATGAGACTTGTTTGGCATGATCTCCCTGCAGTAAAACCATGCTGTTTTGGATCCTGTAAGTTGTTTAATTTAAGATATTCCACTATTCTTTCTTTTAATAGTGTTTCCATTATTTTCCCTACTACTGATGTAAGGCTCACTGGTCTGTAGTTACTTGCTTCTTCTTTGCTTCCGCTTTTGTGCAGTGGAACTACATTTGCTTTTCTCCAGTCCTCTGGAACTGCACCTGTATCTAGTGACTGGTTGAATAAATCTGTTAATGGCGCTACCAACACATCTTTTAGTTCTTTTAGTATCCTTGGATGCACTCCGTCTGGCCCCATTGATTTATCCACTTTCAGTCTTGAAAGTTCTGTTAGGACTTTCTCCCTAGTAAATGTACCTCCATCTACCTTATTTTTATAAATGTCCTTGCAACTTAACTGTGGTCCCTTCCCTTCTCCTTCTATAGTGAATACAGAGCAAAAGTAATTATTTAGCTGATCTGCAATTGCCTTGTCTCCCTCCACCAAATTCTCAGTGTCTGTCCGCAGTCTTATTATTCCTCCATTTGATTTTCTCCTTTCATTTATATACTTAAAAAAAGTTTTGTTTCCTTTATCTACCGACTGAGCCATTTTGCCCTATATATTTTCATCCAGGGCTATAATATATGTATATGTATACATATCTCTTATATATTTGGCTACATCTGTCACTCAAAGTGTGTGAGTGTGTGTATAACGCTGGGTGGAGCCTCTGACTCACATGACTGACTCACATGACAGAGAACCAGCCCAGTGAGCCCATAGACAGTGCCAGACACCCTCTGCCTCCCCATGTTGCCCAGCATTGCTACTCCACAGCCACCAGGTGAGCGCCCCACGTGACCCCCCCTCCCGTGATTCGCGGCAGACCCCCCCTCCCGCGACCCCCTTCTCCCGCGAATCGCGGCAAAAACACCCCCCCTCCCCCGCGACCCCCCCCCCTCCCGTGATTCGCGGGAAAAAAAAACCCCACGACTCCTCCCCCCCCCCGCGATTCGCTGCAAAAAGAACCCCCCATCCCGCGATTTGCGCCAAACACCCCCCCCTGCGACCCCCCCTCCCGCGATTCGCGGCAAAAACACAACCCCCGCGACCCCTCCCTCCCGCGATTCGCTGCAAAAAGAACACCCCCCGCGACCCCCCTTGCGCGATTCGCGGCACACACACCCCCCCGCGACCCACCTCCCACGATTCGCAGCACACACCCCCCCCCCCAGCAATTCACAGCTGCCCCAGGCTTAAATGGCACATGCAAAACACTGACATGGCTATGGTCATTTTTTTTAATGTTTTCATGTTCATTCTCATGTGTCGACATGGACACCAATGAAGTGCCACACTTATGTCAACATTGACATGTGTTGACCTTTCTGTGTTGATTTTTTCCTGTGGCGATTCGCGTAACCCCCCCCTCAACCCCCCCTCCCGTGATTCGCCCCCCCCCCCCGCGATTCGCGACAGCCCCAGGATTAAATGGCACATGCAAAACACTGACATGGCTATGGTTGACAATGAAAAAGGTTGACATGAGTTTTTGAAGATTTATTTTTCATTTTTTTAATGTTTTCATATTCATTCTCATATGTCGACATGGACACCAATGAAGTGCCACACTTATGTCAACATTTACATGTGTTGACCTTTCTGTGTTGATTTTTTCGCATCCCCACCCCCGCGCGATTCCCGGCAGCCCCAGGATTAAATGGCATATGAAAAACACTGACATGGCTATGGTTGACAATGAAGGTTGACATGAGTTTTTGAAGATTTATTTGTCATTTTTTTGAATGTTTTTATATTCATTCTCATGTGTCGACATGGACACCAATGAAGTGCCACACTTATGTCAACATTTACATGTGTTGACCTTTCTGTGTTGATTTTTTCTTGTGGCGATTCACGTCACCCCCCCACACTCACACAACCCCCCTCCCACGATTCACGGCACACACACACCCCCCGTGACCCCCCCTCCCGTGATTCTCGGCACCCCACCCCTTAACCCCAACTCCCGCGATTCGCGACCCCCCCTCCCACGATTCCCCCGAAACCCCTCCCCTCCCGCAATTCGCAGCAACCCACCCCTGCAACCCCCGCTCCCGCAATTCACGGCACCCCCCGCGACCCACCCTCCTGCAATTCGCGGCACGCCCCGTGAACCCCCCTCCCGCGATTCGCGGACACCTAAGTTGCAATACAGGGCATCTTTCATACAATTCTAACCATATTTCTCATATACAAATGTTCACAAATTAAGGGGGCGCAGCCCCTTACGACGGTGTGAAGAGCGCGACGGTGTGAAGGGTGCGATGAATCACCTAGTATATATATATATATATATATATATATATATATATATACAAATCCAGCAGGGGGATGTCACTCGAATGTAATAAGAAACAACAAGAGGCAATAAGTTGGTCAACGTTTCAGGGGGCTTCCCCTTTTATCAAGACCTGGCCTGATGTTGTTTCTTATTACATTCGAGTGACATCCCCCTGCTGGATTTGTATGTACTATTCTTCTGGATGTGCACCGAAGCAAGTTGCTTTCTATTATAGAGTGCCGGACGCTTTTGGACATATATATATATATATATATATATATGTATATATATATATATATATATATATATATATATATATATATATTGTAGTATTTCCACTGACAATATTGTGTTCCTTTTGAACAGTTGTCACTTATCCTACACAATGCTGATATGCCTGTATCCCTTATTCAGTCTTGTGGAGCCAGTGGGGCTGGCAAATGGCAGTGCTGCCTGCAGGGTCCTATCTAGACGTGGGGGTATAAATCTGTTTCAGCCTTGAATCTCATGCTTCATTGGTCACCTAGCTGGAATTTGCACAAAGGATCCCTACGTGACAATTCTAATGATGACTAAGCCCAGCTTTGGCATTTCAGCTTCTGGGCTCAAGATAATGTGTGAAGGGTGTTATATATTTTTAAACAAACTATATATCTATTTGTAGACCACAAAGAAGAAATTCTGAATGCTTACAAAATTAGTACAGTATATACAGAATATTGTATATAATTACATCTGAAGGTTCTTAGTAGAATTAATGGACATGATGAAAATGATACTTTGACTTTATATTATTATACACTTGAATAAATCACGACAAGCACAATGACAAAAAAATAACATGAAATACAATAAATAACTTTATTTTGACATGATTGCTCTTTATAAGCTACGATAAATACATCTTGCACAATAAATTATCATCAAGGAAAATGCATACTATTATTAATTTATTATCAGTTTCTTATATAGCGCACATATATTCCGCAGCGCTTTTCAGAGTATAGTTGAACATTCACATCAGTCCCTGCCCCAGTGGAGCTTACAATCTATATTCCCTATAACACATGTAGACGCACACAGACAGTCTAGGGTTAAATTTGTTGGGAGTCAATTAGCCTACCAGTATATTTTTGGATTGTGGGAGGAAACCGGAGTACCCGGAGGAAACCCACGCAAGCACGGGAAGAATATACAAACTCCGCACAGTTAGGGCCATGGTGGGAATCAAACCCATGACCTCAGCGCTGTGAGACAGTAATGCTAACCATTACACCATCCGTACTGCCAAATACTATTCTTTCTCCATCTATGCAATATTTACATGGTGAGATAGCATTGAAAATAAAAAGCGCAGGTATGAAAGCACTTTTGTCCTTTATGTCTTTGATCCCTACTTGTCTCTGTATACGTCTGGCAGGTTCACTTCCACTTGTTCATAGAAACCACCTCTCTCTCTCTCTCTCTCTCTCTCTCTCTCTCTCTCTCT